>NC_071476.1:7327722-7639086 GCF_028500815.1 Rissa tridactyla | reverse complement strand
GAAGAGGAGGGAAAGAGTGTGTGTGGTGTGGGGGGTGTGCGTTGGTGAGGGGGTGGGGGGAGAAGGACCGGCGGGACGCCGGCGGGGCGAGCGGCCGGGGCGAGCGGGCGCTGGGGGCTCCGGGCAGCGCCATGGGGCCCCGGCGACCGACGGGGGGGGTGAGGAGCGGCGGCGGGATGGGAGCGGGGCCGGCGGCACCTGGCCCCGCCGCTGCGCCCGGGGAAGGGGAGAAAGCGCCGGAGGGGGAAAAAATTGAAGATTTTGGGGGGGGGTTGTTTTTTTTTTTGGGAGGGGGGGTGTGGGGGGGGGTGGGGTGGGTGGGTTTTTTGGGGGGGGGGGGGGTGGGAAACGCCGCCACCATTATCCGTCCCCGCTCCGAAAGTCGGTTCCCCCGCCTCCCTGCCGGAGCCGGGGCGGGCGGCGGGGCGAGGGGAGGCTGAGGAAGTGCGGGGGTGGTGAAAAAGAAAGAGAAAACAGGCGGGCACAGGGGCTCGCCCGGCCGCCGCCGAGCGGCCATCGCGGCTGGGAAGCGGGGCGGGCGGGGGGGGGGGGAACGGAGACACACACACACACACACACACACACACACACACCCCGCATCCATGGAGTTACCGGGCGGGAGCTCCTAAGGAGGGCCCGGCAATGACACCGGATTGAGGGGGGCTCTCCCCGGCCCCGGGGAGGGGGGGGGGATTGCGGGAGCATCCCCCCCGCCCTCCTCCCCGCCCCGTCACCCCAGAGACAGCCTCAACTCTTGGAGGACACTCCGCTGGCAAAGGTAAAGGCTGGCGGGCGGGGAATGGGCTTATTTCGGCAGCGGATGGTTATTTTGCAGCTCCCCCTGCTTTGCTTATATTTATTTAATTTTTTTTTTTTTAATCTCCCCCCTCCGCCCCCCCCCCCCCCCCACCCCCCCCGCTCCGGCAGCGAGGCGGGGGGATGTGCAGCATTTCCAGGGGGGTGGATTGCGCATGTTGGTCACTCTTGTTTTAAAGTCTCCGAGGGAGGCGAGCGGGGGATGTAAACAAGAACTTTTAAAAGGGGTTTGGCTCCGCACCTCCTTCCCCCCCCCCCCCCTTTATTTTTAATTTTAAATTTTTTAAAAATATATAATTTTTTTTTTTTTAATTTCCCAAATTAATGACTGCGGCAATGCCCCGCGCCCTGCCCACCGCGGCTCCTCCTCGGGGGGCGATGTGTGTGCAGTTACCGAGGATGGGGGGGGGGGGGTGTGTGCGCAAAGGAGGGGGGGAGTGCGGAACGATTCCGCGGGCGCGGAGCCGGGATGGCGGTACCCGGGGGCGTGGTGGTTGCCGGTTCGGTTCCCGCTTGCCCCATCCCTGCTGGTCCCCGGGCTACCGGGCCCGGGCGATGCCGGGGGGGGGGGGGCGGCGGCCTCCCCCCCCACCCCGCATCGCCCGGGCCCAAAAACATTCCCCCCCCCGCACCCACTCCTGCCCTTTTCCCACCTACAACTGCGTTGGTTTTAGGATGCGGGGCTGGGAACCCCTTACCTGCCGCCTCCCACCCTCCCCCCCACCCCATGCTTGCCCTCTCCGCTCCTGGGGATGGAGGAGGCAGCGAGCTGGAAGTTGGGAAGCGGTGCGAAGGCAGAAGGAAGGGGGGGGATGCTGGATTGTCAAGCTGGGATGCAGTTAGAGGAGGGAAAAAAAAAAATCTCTCTCCATACCTGTACATCCTGAGCGGTTTTTGAGTGGGAAGGATGGCGTTCAGAGGGAAAATTCCCAGCTCCTTCTGTCGGCACCCACAGTGAAAATTGTTGGCTTACAGGTTTCCTACCGCTGGGACATTTCTAAGAGGGGCTTTTGCTTGGGGAAAAAAAAATATTAAAAAAAAAATAATAATTCAGTGATCTCAGGCTTTCTCCCAGGGGTGAGGAGCCCGGCTCTTAGGAATGGTGTTTGACCTTTAAGCATTTATTGGCTACTGAGGTTAAAATAAGCTTGAGATAGACGTAAAAATAGCTTGCAGAAAGGTTAAATCAAAGGTTAAATTTGTTTTTCCTAGGAAAATTGAGGCTGATGTCCAGAAATGAAGGCTTGGAGCAAAGGGTGGGAGGGTACACGTGAGGTCTGTGGGCAGGGAGATGCAGTTCATTTAAAGTAGTGGTGGCTGCTGAGAGCGTTTGACACCAAGTTCTGAAAGTTGGTGGATGGGTGGTCCTCAAACCAAGGTATTTTAAATGAGGTCTGGTCTTTGCCTTTCTCTGGGTGTTTGGTACAAAGTTTGGAGCGCCCAGAGCTCCTGTCGATTTTCCTCTTGAGTTGGGGATGCTCAGGGACCTGCAGGATGGGGCAGCCGGCTGCGGGCGAGGAGCCTGTGTCCCTGTTGTCCCTGTGTCCCTGCCTGCTCCCTCCTGCCCAAAGGCTGGGGTGGCCCCGAGTGCCCGCAGTAACCTTTCTGGTTACCTGTGCTTTGTCTGGGCTTGCTGAATAAGAAAAAAAAAAAAAAAAGGATAATTAGAGGGTAACAAGTCAGAAGAGGCAAGCAAAGTTATATATGTGAGTAGCAAAGAGAAAAAATCCCCTTGTAGATGTGGAAAAAGGCAAAGCACAGGAAGTAAACGAGGGCTTGTTTTGTTTTAAATTCAAATGAGATTAAATTTTGCCCCAGGGAGCCAAGACAGCGAGCGGAGTTGCTGTGGAAGAGAGGAGGAATGGCTCTGCCTTCACCTGGGCAGTTGGGTTGTTGCTGGAGAGGTGGGAGCTGACGGCAGCCCGTGGAGGAGGCGGAGGGACAGGCGAGCCCCGGCTGGTGGGGACAGGCTCCCGCTGCCCAGAAAATGGGGTTTTCCTGGGGACCAGGATTATGCCTTCCTGGATTTACACCTCGCAGGGTCACCAGGGAGGTTCAGGGAAGAGCAGGGCGGCTTCCCCTGGGATGTTAAGGGCTGTGCACCAGGATTTGCTGGCGGTCTGGTGGCACAGCTGATGCGCATCCTTCGGTCAAAAAGTTTGTTCTTCTCCTATTGTGAAATTGGGGCTGTGCCTGCGTCGGGGGATGCTGCCGCTCTCTAGGAGCCTCCTAGAGCAGCGCTTGGTTCCAAAATTGTTAATGAGAAAAGCCAACCCGACGAGGACAACCCTCCTACAGTGTAAAGGCTGGGACCTTCAAGCCCTCCACCCTCCTTGTTACACTTTCTAACAACCTGCTGGTAATTCCTAGACAGAGCGAAGAAATAGTTAAACGCAGAGGGGAAGGTTGGATCAGCTGCCCCTGGACTCCGCATCACCCACCCGGGCGATGGGACGGGGTCCCTGGGAGCCATGGGGTCCCTGGGAGCCATGGGGTCGCTGGGAGCCGTGGGATGGTGTCCCTGGGAGCGATGGGCTGGGGTCGCTGGGAGCGGGGGGTCCCTGGAAGCGGGGGTCCGGGCTGGCCGGAGCGGTGTGCGTGCCGCTGGGGGCACTATGTTCTGTTTGTGTTCCTATTTCTGCGCTGGAAGAACAAACAGGGAAGTGGTTTTCTGCAGTCTCATTGCAGCTCGCAAACAGAGCACATAATTCAGCCGGTGTTGCTCAACTGTCACCGCGTCAGAGGTGACGGCGCAGGGGGACCGAGTGCGCCGCATCCCTTACCGTGCGGATGAGCGCTGGGAAGAGGTGATGAGGAAAGACTTTTTTTTTTTTTTTTTTTTTTTTTTCCCCCCTCTTTTTACTGCAACTTCTGCAGGTTTCTGTGCCTGTCCCCTGTGTGCACAGGCATGTATGGGTTTAGTTTGCTTGCCGCAACCCAGAATGGTTCGTTCTTGCAGACGTGGTGCTGGGATGCCACCAGGAGCTCCGAATCCCACGTGGACTTGATGGAGCTGGGAAACGTCAGCGGATTCCCCAGCCAGCGGGGAAGGATGCTGGAGGGGTTCGCGGAGGGCGAGGAGTCGGGCAGAAGCAGTTGGTTGTTGGTGGAAAGGCTGGATGAGGCATTTCGGTTTAGCGTCCAGGGAGGGGTCCCCAGGAGGGACAGGAGCTCAGGACCTGGGCACAGGCAGCTTTTTGGGTGCTGAAGGGTGCTGCTGCCTTCCCTTCGCCCAGGTTACGTGGGCTGGGCAAAATCGCATCTCCAAAAGCTCTTCTTCAACCCTCCCCTGCTGCGAGGCAGGAGCAGGCAGCCTCAGGCCATCACCTCAATTTTACTGCCAATCCTGTGGCTAATTTGTCCAAGGCTCTAGTGATTTACATTTGTTTAGGCTGATGGAGGGCCATCATCTTCCTTGGTTTAGCATTTATCTGCCTTTCTCAGCTCGAACAAAGGCAGTGCTGAACATGTGGTAGTTTGCGAGCAATTCCGTTTTTTCGGGTTTCCAGGCATTAGCGCAGGGCTGCGCCTGTGGATTTGAGTTGCAGACACTTCAGGGGGATGTTCATTTGTTTATAAAAGAAACCCACATCTGTTTCTGTTTGAATTTTTTAAGCAAGCATACATAGAAACCTTTCTCTTGGTTCCTGGCTCCATAAAAGTTAGATTTTGGGCCAAGTTTGACCTAACGGTGACCTTTTTCAAAGTATTACAAATTTTTTTGGTATTTGTTTATGACTGTAATAATGATGCCATGCATGGAATGGGTCAGTTAAAGGTGAAATTAGCCTCTAATGTAAACAAAGGATTAATTTTGGAGCGGAGACTCCGTATTTTGTGGAGACTTGGAATTGCTCAGTAGTACCGCAACTGAATGGCTCCTGAGCGCTTGCTCTGTGGGAGGGATGTGGGTCCCCCTGCGCTGGGTGCCGGAGGGGTGTCAGGAGCCCATGGGTCTCCCAGCCACCATCAGACTTTATAACCCAGCTGGGGAAATGGCCCAATTACCCTTCTTCTACAGTAAATTCCTCCGTTAAGTGCCATGGTTTACTACTGTTTGGCTGCTCCAGAAGATGAGTCCCTCCGAAACCAGCATCATCTTAGCACCGCCTGGAAGTTAACCCTTTTATGAAAAGATCTGGTTGAAGTCTGTGGTTTTGGCCCCAAATTTTGCTCCCTTCAGCACCGTGTGGGCTGTTGTGTGCCGTCCCCTACCTGGGTGGTGGCTCTGTGCTCAGAGATATCCATACTTTGGTCAAGCAGGAATTTAATTCAGAGCAATTTAATGCCGTTTGGGTGAGAGGATGCTGTCTCGGAGCCTGCCGAACAGTGGCAAAATGCTTTACTGAAGGACTATTTTACCTGCAATGTGAACCACTTCTGTGTGTGAATATAAGTCCGTACTCTTACATAGTGAGCGCGTATAGGTGCGTTGTGTGGGGAGGTGTAGGACAGGAGCAGGATGCAGGGACTGAGTTCCATTAAAGGGATGATCAGTGCATCTTCTCCATATGTATCCGAGCCAAAACCAGTCCCAGCATCCTGACATCTGTGCTCTGCATTAATGATATACATTTTCCCCTCTCTCAGAGGGAGGGGGATGTCAGCGACTGTCTTGCTTTAAAGGCAAAGATGGGAAACTCGGGAAATCCCACTGGGTACCAGTAGCATTCCTTTGCTTCAGCTCAGGTGTTTCTGTTCCCCGTTGGCTTTGGCTTATTTAATCGCTGTGACTAGAGACTCCGGAATCAATAAAAGCAAAGCTTCAGCTTTGTGCTCCAAAAGCCCCTTTGCCACTTCAAACCAGTAGGAACCAGTTTTAAATGTCCAGGTAGAATTTCCACTAAAAGTAAGTAAACTGCCGTTAGAGCTGCCTTCAGTCTCATTTTCCCCAAGCAAAATCTAATGGCTATCGGGAACAAGGCTGGTTTAATAACATCTGTTTCCCCTTGAACCACTGAGGGAAAGTATTGATATTGCCATATTCTCAAGGAACGTTTTATATCATGTTTTGAGAGGGCAGTGCCTTACCTGATACACTGATAGTTAAACGTTTACGATGCTTTTTAGTATTATCTCTTATAATGGTGGGATAAAACATAGCACGTATATTGTAAAATACAGGCATTGCAAGGGTTTTATGTGCTTCTGCGGAACTTTTCCTGTTGTTTGGGGGCAAATCGGCATGCTCGAGCCTGCTCTCCAGTCTGTGTGCTGCTAGTACCTGCTGCCACCCAACCACACAAATCCAGGGGTTTATTATCATTCCCGCTTATCATTTGCAGAAGCGTTAGTGTCTGTGCCACGTTAACACCTTCAGATTCTTACAAAATATCTCAGAAAGTACTAGGAAGATTTCCACGAGGTTAACGTTGTTTCTTGTGGGCCTGTTTTAGCTCACAGCCTGTCGGGTGGTTGTCCGCTCCATGGGTAGCGCTTTCCATCCAGAGCTCCCAAAGCCCTGTATTGGGGACCACTCTGATCAGCCACCAGCCTAAACTGGGCTCTTCAGATGTTAAAAAAACCTTTTTTTTCTTTCCTTTTTTTTTCTTTCCTTTTTTTTTCTTTCCTTTTTTTTTCTTTCCTTTTTTTTTCTTTCCTTTTTTTCTTTCCTTTTTTTTCTTTCCTTTTTTTCTTTCCTTTTTCCCTTTCCTCTTTTCCCTTTCCTCCTCTTTTCCCTTTCCTCCTCTTTTCCCTTTCCTCCTCTTTTCCCTTTCCTCCTCTTTTCCCTTTCCTCCTCTTTTCCCTTTCCTCCTTTCCTCCTTTCCTCCTTTCCTCCTTTCCTCCTTTCCTCCTTTCCTCCTTTCCTCCTTTCCTCCTTTCCTCCTTTCCTCCTTTCCTCTTCTTCCTTCCTTTCCTCTTCTTCCTTCCTTTCCTCTTCTTCCTTCCTTTCCTCTTCTTCCTTCCTTTCCTCTTCTTCCTTCCTTTCCTCTTCTTCCTTCCTTTCCTCTTCTTCCTTCCTTTCCTCTTCTTCCTTCCTTTCCTCTTCTTCCTTCCTTTCCTTCTTTCCTTTCTTTTTTCTTGCCTTTTTAAAGCATCTACTGTGACAGGTACTTGACTCTGAGCTCCTGAGTGCTCGGTTCCTGAGGGGCGAGTTCAGAAGAACCTGCTGATTTCAAGCCTTTCTGTGCCTTGTTCAAAGTCACAAAGGGAATCAGCAGCCGAGCTTGAAATGGGCTCTTCTGTCCTCCTAATCGCTGTGGTGGTACCTGCTGCCGTGGGTTTGGCTCCGAGAGGATGGAGAAGTCCCCGCAGCCGTGTGGAAGCCGCTTGCTCCCCCCTGGGATCTGCGGTGCCGGGGGAGCTGCGCGGCTGTGCCGGAGCAGGCAGAGCAGCTCGGGGTGATGGGAAGCACGCTGCAGGCTTGGCTAGCACGCTGGCTATGTGACGGATACACCAGAACTCTTAAAAGAAGTAGATACCGCCTGAGTGGGAAGATGAGTCAGAGGGTAAAACCCTGGTCTCATCGTGTGCAGGGGTCCTCTTCGGTGCCGGGATGCTTGGACTTCCCCCTGCAGACATACCGAGAGGGCACATAGTTTCCATTCTTCTAGCTCTGCATTTCTCAGATTTGCAGCCCAGACGGGTTCTTGTCTTTTGTCCCATCCAACAGCCCCATGGTCCGTGGTGGGGCATCCTCCGGTCTGTGGTGGGGCATCCTGCGGTGGGGATGCTCTCGCAGAGGGCAGGAGGGCCGTTTGGTTGTGAATCCTGCGTAGGCAAATTGCCATGCAAAGCTGAGCGATCAAAGTGTACTCGTTCCGCCTCCTGGGAGCGGGGAGAGCTGGTAGAGAAACACTGACACCCTCAAAACTTTACGAAAAGCCCTATGAGGGCTGTTCTCTTCCTTTTCTTTAAGCCCCTGGGTGGCTGTCTGTCGTGAGGGTAAGTACTGGCTGGTGCAGGGATAAGGCGATGCGCAGATACGCAGAGATAACAGCGATTTGGTGCTGAGATGAGTTTCCTGGGCACTAAGTGTAATGTTCAATTTCTTTTGTTACAGATGGAAGAAAAACGACGCAAGTACTCGATCAGCAGTGATAACTCAGACACCACTGACAGTAAGACCTTTAATTCAAGGCTTTGAACGAGATAACTAAGCGATTCACCTCCAGCAGGGAAAACGCTTGAATAATTACTTTGCAAAGAGTGGAGGAAGCTGCATTTACTGGGAAGTCTCCGCGCAATGAATTGGGCGCCGGGCTGGGTTTGTCAGAAATGCAGCAACAAGCTGATATCAATTTAAACGCCCGGCTGTGGCGGCTCTTAACTGATGAGAGTCTCTCCCTCGTGTGAGGAGTCTGGGCCAGGGAGAGCCGCTGATTGCAAATCTGCTAACGAAGCAAACACCCTTTGTAGACGGGTTGTCGTTCCCTGTGAGCTGCAGCCCGAGACCAGTTCGCTCTTGACTGAGTCGTACTGGGGGAAAGGGAAGTTTTTCCTGGAGTCGGGGTAGAACCGGAGCCGCCTTGTTCCCTTCTCGCGAGCTGAAGAGTGATGTGGGAAAAGGGATGAGGCTCAAGCCAGCAAAGCCTGCAAGCCCACGCTTGCTTTTCAACATCTACCTCGCATCATCCTCATTCAGGGAAGCACAGAAGCATGTGCTCAACAATAAACATGTGCAAATGTGCTGAATTTTGGCTATAAATAGAGCGCTCTCCCACTTCTTCCAGGGTTTCACCCACTGCAGACATACCGCAGTGCCTCAGTGCTTGCTCCCCTCCAGGCACTAGTCTAATCCCTTGTCTGGGCTCCGAAGTTTCCTACGAATTTCAGTAATTTAGCTCTTGGTTCCTTACGGATGTCCCGGTAATTTCATCCAGGCCGTGCTGGGAATTTGCTCTCCACACTTTATGGGATCTGGCTGCTGGATATCTGAGAACGAAAGGGACTTTGTTAAAGACACTTAAAACTTCTGGGCTTTTTTTTTTTTTTCCTAACAGGATGATGGGGAGATTACAGGGGGTTATGGAAAGGCTGATCTTGCTGGGTTTGGCTGCCGTTCCCACAGCTTTAGCCAAAAAAATTGTCAGCGTGAGCGGGGTTTGCGCTGCTACTGCCGACGGGAACCTGCTGTTCGGCTGCCGGAGGGGACCCCCGTCCTGCCGGAGCCCCAGGGGGGGTCTGGGGTTCTGAGCCCAGCGTGCAGAAAGCCTTTCAAGCTCTGTCAACACCGCTGGCTTCTCGTAAATTAAAACATCTCTATCTCAGAAAGGGGTTTGTTTTGGAAGCCCGTGCTCCAAACTTCCCATCTCCTAATCCCCAGATGCTCAAGGGTTTACGGAGCCCAGCCACGCTCGCCGGCTCCTCTGCCTTTTGGCGGGGGGAGTGGGGGGAAGGCATCTTTAACCACGGCATTAAACAAGGTGGCCTTATCTCTGTTGGGCTTGGATATTTATGCTGCAGGTGATATCTAAGCTGTTGACAAATGCTCTCCTGCAGGATAATTGTAAACAGAGCAATGACCTTCTTTTTGGTGCCTCCGCCGGGAAGGGGTGGTAGTGGCGCGTTATCTAAGTCTGTGGAGTTGTAGCGGCGGGTTGGAGGTGGAGAAGAGGGGACGAGGTGGAAATTAGTGACTCGATCTCGCGGTGCGAGCCGTGGAGCTGCTGCTGCGGTGATTGGAGCAAGGCGGCGAGGGAAGCGGGGTGTCCCGGCGGCTGCAGCACAGCGACTGCTGAGGGCTTTGCGTACTGGAATGATTAAAAAAAAAAAAAAGGCATTTAATGACATCAAGCCCGACACCACAGTCAGAAAAACAGTTGTCCTTCAGGAACTGATGCCATCTAATCAAGTCTTCGTTTTACGAAATACAAGAAAGTGGTTTTATCAAGTAAACAGGGCGAGGTGAAGCAGTGCCCCTTCCCCTGCGAGCAAGAATTGGCACGTGAGGTTGGTTTGTCTGGGCTCCTGGGGCACTCGGCTGCCCAGGGACATTTCCCACCGCGCTGGGGACAGCCCTGGTCCCTCACGCCCGGCCCGGAGCCCTTCTGAGGTCCTGGCATGCACCGGTCTGTTGTGCTTGGCACGGGCTTATGTTGTTTTTTCCTATTCGGCCATCCAAGGATAAAATCAGTGTTAAATAGGCCTTTTGATAATTAATTTGTTGCACCCCCAGCAAAACATTTGTGTATAGTGGAACGTGAAGTGATCCTGCTATACAGAAGACCCAACCATTATCATTATTATAAAAAGATTCTGGTAATTAATTATTATTACCAAATACGTTCAGCTTTTATTTTCTTCTTTTTTTTTTTTTTTAACTGGTGGTAGCAGTAGTGATAATAGCACCTATGGGTTGGAAATAAAGGTGACGAGCAATAACGATCCCAGCACATTTCAGGCTTGGGCTGCCCTTGCCTTGTGGAGGTGGCAGCGGTGGTGATGGTAATGCTGCAGTCAGGACGATGAGAGTCCATTCATAACGCTCCCAGCGTAAAGTAATCCCAAATCCCAAAACAAATACTCTTTTACTACTGAAAACTATAAAGTGCTTTCGCTTGGTATGTCCTGTTGGGTGGTTCCCACTGGATGCTGAACCACACACAGGCATGGAAGTTATTCATCCTGGCACGGGCAGATAAGTTTTGCCCAATTTGGTCAATATTTTTGACCATGGAGTCTGAGGCCCTCGAGCAATTCAGATGCTTGTCTTTAAGCATTCTTGTTAGAAAATTTTCAGTTGTATCTCCTTAATTCCTGATTGCAATAAATTCCTGATTCCAGGAGTGCTAGCCCTGGGTCCTTCCCTCTCAGAAGCCGTTCTTACTCATGACTTTGGGTTTGCAACTCTGATGTCTGCATTTGACAACAGTTTTTTTAGATTTCAGAGATCTCTGTTTCATCATCCTTATCAGCAGGAAAGTGATCTTAATCTAGTTTGGTGAAGTACCCTGAGATGTGCGTAAAAGTAACGCCATCTCAAGGTATTGTCACCTCTTGGTGTTGACCCAAAGTGTTGGTTGAGGCTGTAGTAGCGGCGGTGGGGCTGGTGACAAAGGTGTTGACAAAACTTTGTCTCTTTGCTTGGTAATCTCTCTCTGTTGCCTCGTTGCAGGTCATACCACGTCCGCCTCCAGATGCTCCAAAATTCCGAATACCAAATCCACCTGGTCACGGCAGAAGGAGAAGAAGCCCTCTGAGGTATGTGAGCTTTTAGGCTTTTGCCAAAGGAAGAGTTTTCCTTCGGGGACATACTTGCCCAGATGTGGTGGCAACCAGCTTGCCCCCATTTGCCTGTGGGTGCCGGGATAGGGCATCCTCCAAGATGCCAGAGCCCACGTTGCAGAGCCACAGCTCCTGGGGTGCCAGCCTTGGCCTCCTGCTCAGCCCTGCTGGGAGGGAGCTGGTGGAGGTACCTGGTGGGCATCTTGGATGAAGGGTGGGGATGTCCTTGTGCCCATTCCATTGGGGTCCTTGTGCCCACTCCATCACTGTTGATGCAAAGGGGAAGAGGTTGTTTGGTGGGACTGGGAGGTCCTACAGTATTGAGATAGATAGCTACGTGCTGAGGTTCCTCAATTTGGGTGCCCACCCAGTTGCCCCTTGAGTAATGGCACTGATGCCAGGGGAGGGTGGCTCCGTGGCACGGAGGCTCCTCCTGGTGAACAAGTGGGAGGTGCAGAGAGCTGTGAAACGAGAGACAGCACAGCTGAGTTGGAGATTACGTTGTGTTGGTTTCCTCCTGTCACGGGGCTCAAGGGCATTAAGGTGAGGCTGTTGGTGTCCGACCTTGTTGAGGGTTTTCCCTCACTCTTTGGTGGCGCGGGCAGCACTGCCCACCCGGGGGCAATGCCCGGCTGGTCCCTGCCCGCTCTGCGATGGGCCAGGGGCGGGAGGAGTGGCGTTTGCCCAGGACTGCGCTGGAAGGGACGATGCCGTGCCCTGTTTTCCCTTGTGTGCCTCGGATACATTTCCACTGGACGTGGAAACTATACGAGGCATGAGCTGCTGTTGTAGCAACTGCAGTGTTTAGCCGTGGTCATCTTCGTTTCAAGAGCAGCGTGAGCAAAGCCAGAGGGACATTGTTCCCGCATTCCCTTTCCTCTGGACCAGGGTCCGGAGTCAAACAGAGCTAAGTTTAGAAGCAGGTGAAGCTGGCATGGTTGATGCTCTCTCACAGGCTGTAAACTCCTTCCCAAGCCCTCACCTTTACGCTTCTGTGAGGCTGTGGCCCGGTAAGCACAAACCTCTCTAACATCCTCCCTTTGCATCAAGCTGAGAAGAGATTTTGAGGTTTTCCTGTGGTCACTGCTTGAATTACAGCTGCACTGGGTTCTTATGGCTGTGACAGATTTACAGTGCTACATCTACTGTGCTGGCAGTGGACAGAGGCTTACAAAGTCCGAGTTGCTTGTGCCTCGGGTAAAGAGAGGGGCTGAAAAGCTGTTTTTTACCAGCTGAGGTGATTGGAAACACTCCAGAGAGCAAAGAACCAGAGGTACAGATGTCACTGGCTGCTGACAAGGCTGTCGGGAAGTTGTGCGTTAGGGCTGGTAATGTCATTTTTTGGTTATAGCTTTCTCTCTCGGTATGGGTGAGGGGGTGTATTTTATGAGCTGAATCCCCCATTGAGAAAGTGAAGCATTTAGGGCATCTCCTCCTCCTGGGACACCATTCCCCCATCTCCGACATACCTTCCCGTCCCTGTGCCCGATGTGTCTGCAAAGTCGTCAAGACTGGCCATGTAGGAGCCTTCAGGAGTCCTGCGGAGATGCCTGGCGTCACACCTGGTTAGATGTGCCAGGATGTGACTCATGGCTCACTGGCGGTGCCCCACGTGCCACCCTGCTGCCACCCTGTAAGACCCCCCTCCAAAAGAGCCTGCGTCAGGAGATCTCTTTCTGCATCACTGGTACAGACACTCTCTTAATATAAATTAGCTTTATCAGCCAGCTAGGAGTTTACCTGGCTGCTAATGAAGTTTCTGGATATAAGTCCGATCCAAGACTCCAAGTGAAAATACTTCTGCGCTTCATGTGAAGGACGTGCAGACCCAGATGCCAGTGTTGCTGCTCGACAACAGCTGGAGTGAAAGCTGGATCTTAGTCTGTGGCACCCGGGGAGACGTCAGATGTGGGACCGCGGAGGCCAGGCTTGTCCCTCTGCTTCATGCTCTGTTAGGCCCAAAGGATGGTTCTCAGGGAAATGTAGCTCTGGAACAAATAAAGTGGAGCAAAAGCTTAACAGTGCCCAGCTTAGCAACAGTTGGGACAGAAAGTGAACCCCGGTGGCATATCTGAACTGAAACTCCAGGGGAATTCGGGGAGGCTGTGTGTAATTACTCAAGCTGGAGTTCAGCCAGGATGCTCAAGCTGACAAACTATCTTTTACAAAAGCCTGGTGGGAACTGGAGCAGATGGGACCGGTCCAGATCTCAGCTTTGCTCCCCTTGCCGTGCATCTCCCCTGCGGCTGCTGGCATCCGGGTCTGCTTGAATCCAGCTCCAGGTGAAACCCAGGGGTCAGGAGAGTGTGGATTGTCCCTGGGGTTGGACACAGGATTGTCCCGCACAGCAGGTCCGAGACCCGTAGCGGTGCACGGTGATGGTTTGGAGCTCGCTCTGGTGAGCACTGGTTTATGGATTTCTTCTACAACAGCATCTTGCATTCCTTTTCACGAGTGACCCAGCTTCTGTTTTTACTGCGAGCACCCGTGAACCCGTCTGGTCCATGCCCTGGATCCACTGCCCATCGTCTGTGAAATGCTGCAGGGCTTGGCATGTCCCGGAGGATTTCTTGCAGGAGCCTGGAAGATTTCAGGCATGGACTGGGATGGACATCTTGTTCTGCTGGAGCGAGTACTGAGAAGTGTAAAACATAAACCACACCACTGTCAAACCTATGTCACATGAAATACTGAAGTACTTTCCTCTTTGCAGTCCCTTTCCATCTCATTGAGGATGGAAACCACGGGAGGATGACATGGAGAATGCGATGAATCCCATCCCTGGAGGGGTTCAAGGCCAGGTTGGACGGGGCTTGGAGCAACCTGGTCTAGTGGGAGGTGTCCGTGCCCAGGGCAGGGGGTGGCACTGGATAGTCTTTAACGTCCCTTCCAACCTGAACCGTTCTAGGATTCTGTGAATGTATTATCAGATGTTGAACTCCATAAATAGACACTTTGGGGCTGGGCAAGCCTTTTCAAACAGTAACGCAAACTCCAGGTTGACATGTGGCTCGTAGGTTTGTCGAGAGCTGAGCCTCCGTCGGTGTGGAGAGGGTCCGGGCAGGTCCCAAGGGGCGGCGATGCCGGAGGACGGGCCGGGGGGAGCGGGGGGTTTGCGTGGGGGGAACCGCCACGCTCTGCGCTCTCCTGCCCCTCTCGGAGCCGTGTCCACGTTTCTGTGCGAGCTGCTGTCTGCATTCCCCCTGCCAACCCGAGCAGGGGATAAAAAAATCAAAAGCATTAGTGTTACGTACTTGTTAGCCGGGTCAGGGGGTGATGTTTATTATGAAAGACTCTGTGAGAAGGGATTAACCATACACATTAAAAACCACCCGATACAAGGCATCTGGAAAAACAAGCTTCTTAACATGGAAAAGTACTGAGCTGTTTGTAAACATCCGCGAAGGGGGCCATTGCCAGGGAGGGTGATTATATTTATCTGTGCCTGTCACGGGGCTCTGCCCGGGCTCTCTCCTGATGTGTCCCAGGCGCCAGGCCTCCCTCTCCGCTGCCTCCCTTGCCGAGGTGACAGTCGTCCCCCCCTGCCCCACACCTGGGCAGCGGAGACCTCAGGGCAGAGCCCCGCTGTGATGCCGGCAGTGCCCCGGGCACAGGCATGGCTCTGCTGCCCTGCCTTTGCCCGCAGGCAGGGGACGGATGCGGGCAGCTGCCAGCAGCTTCTTGCATCCGCAGTGATAGCAGTCTACCGATCTGGTCATTTGAATTAATCTCATTAGAGCTCGTTTGCCTCTGAACCCGGCCTCAAACAGAGGGTGGTGGCCGGTACCCATCCCTGGGTGCTGCCGGCCAAGGAGATGCTGGTCATGGTCACAGCCCCGGGAGCTGGAGGGGAGGGGGATGCTCGCCTGGGTCCGCCCTGTTTTGGATGCTGAATGCGCAGCGGGGAAGGAGGATGTGCCCGAAGTGTGGATTTCTGCTTCTTTTAGTGGTGCGTTCGTGCAGTCCTGCCCCCGGCTGTCGGGCGGCTGGGGCTGTGAGCGCCAGCCTCGCCGGTTAGACTGCAGTCATCAAGCCCTCTCTCCTGTTTCTGACAGGGAGCAGTTGCCAGTGTCTGAGGAGAGAATCTAAGAACAAGGCAAGTGTGTAATGATAGTCGCCGGTTCTATCTGCCAGCTCCCAGCCGTCAGCGGCCTGGGGACTCCCTTGGCTGCTCCCTCTGAGTCACTGCCTTCCCCGCTCCCTTAGTCATTAGCTCCCGAACTGCTTGGGATCCAAAGCATTTCCCTGCCATGAGTTGCGCTGCTAGGATATATTGTGTGGGGGAGAAAAAAACCCATTTTTTTTTGTGCAAACTACCTGCCTGACAGCCCCAAACCCATCCCTTTCCTAAGCTGAAGAGCCCTGCGCGGTCTCGGCTCTCCTCGGAGGATGCTCCTCATCTCCCCGTCCATCCCCATCGCCCTCCTCCTTCGGCCCGGACCCTCTGGGGACGAGGGGACCGCAGCTGCAGGCAGGGCTCAAGATGAAGGGGAAACCACAAATTTATACAATTTACATTATTTTCTGCTTGCCTTGTTTAGATATCACTTCCGTGCTTTGAAAGATGTCTTTTTATATCTCTCTACAAGGATTTAACCCTATTAACAGACATCCTCGTTGTTGCCCTTCTAAAAAGTAATTCTTCGCACGTTAGATCATGGGTTTTTTTCCCTGCGATAGGTATATAAAGGCCCAGTGCAATGTGAATTTAGTCCCTGGGCTCTCCATGCTTGAAGAAGGGCTTTTGTGAGTATGGCCAAGCAGGACTGGACACGCTTTTACTGGGCTGGATGAGGAGAAAAATCCGTCTCTGTTGAAAGGTTTGACTGCAGTGGCTTTGTCGCTTTTCCCAAGCCGGCGTGGGGAAAACGGATTAATACCATTGTCTTCTGAATGCTGCGAAGGGCCAGACAAAAATGCTTCTTGTTCCTATTTTAAATTCTGTTGTTCATTGAATCTTTAACATTCAGCATTTCGAGAGGAAGCAAGACTAGATGAAGAGATAGCAGGCTGGCTCCCAAATGAACATCAGAGTAAGTATTTTTTTTTCCCCCACAGGCAGATAATATCGCGGCTTACAAACACACACCAGGCATTGCCACGTTTCGGAGCCTCGCTACCGAATATCGCTGCTTGTCTCCTTATGGAAAAGGCTGGAAAAACGTGATATATAACGGCAGGGAAATAGGGCTGGGGGGCAGGAGGGGCAGCCAAGGGCTGCACCTGCCGAGGTGCCGGCTCAAACTGATGCGAAGACAGTTTGTACAACCAAAAACTATTCCCAGGGCTCCCATTGTTCCCGTTGTTTTCTCTTTCTCTAAAAATCCTTGTGACTCATGAGCTACAACAAACAATTTTATGCTTGAGAGAGCGAAGGGCTAATAGCACTGGCTGGAAATGAGCAGGGAGCCCGGCAAAGGAGGGAGCCGGAGACACCCCTGGTCCCGGTGTAGGTGGAGGAAGGGGCTTATGGCCGAGGGGGCGTATGCAGGACACGGCTGCCAGGACTGTAAAAAAAAAAAAAAAAAAAAAAAAAAAAGAGTGTTGAGCCAAAACCTAAAGAAAACCTTTTGTCTCGGTGTGAAAAAACACTGGAGACGTCCTCCCTGCCAGATCCCACGTGGCTGCGGTGGGTGCGAGGGCGTCGGGGGAGGATTGGAGATTTCATAGAATGGTAGAGCGGTTTGGGTTAGAAGGGACCTTAAAGATCATCTAGTTCTAACCCCCTGCCCTGGGCAGGGACACCGCCCACTAAAAAGTTTTGCTGGGTTATAGGAGGGAGCAGATTCCCATGGGAGATTCTGGAGGCAGGCTGTGGCCAGGCCCTTCCCACCTCTCCCGCCTGCCCTCCCTGTGGAGAACGTTGCGCTTTCCCGCATGCACCTGATTTTGAACAATGGGCTTCATTTTTCTGACATTTCGTACCAGTGCTTTGCCGCGTGGAGTGCTTTGGGAAGATTTATTTTTGCTAAAACGTTGAAGATACAAACGGGGATTTGTGTGTATAGACAAAATCTGCATCCCATCCCAGTGCTGGGAGCAGGGATGGACCTTGTCCCTCTGCCCCAGGGTCTAAAAGCCCCAAGGTGAGCTGGATGCGGATGCAGTGGAAAATGGGTAAGACAATTCCTGCTGGCTCGGGAAGCCTCGTGTGCGGGGAGAGCTGGTTGCATTGGCTGAGCCTCCTGGTCCCTTCGGAGCTGGTTTTCACCCGGGCTGGTTTTTAGCCGGCACCTGAAGCCAGCAGCCCCGGCTGGGTACCTGTGTCGGGAGATGCTGGGGCTGTGCCACCTCACTGGGTACCACCATCCGCGCCGGCTCCTGCACGGCGCTCCCTGGACTGGCTGCAGTTTTAAAAGCTAATTAAACCCAGTGCTAGACGAGTTTTCTTTTCGTTTCGATTTAAAGCCCAAAACATATACAGCTTTTTGGCTCTCGCCCAGGAGCTGGTTTCGTATGAGCGGAAAGTCGTTACTGGGAGATCTAAATTCGGTGTTTTTCAGGTCGGTATTTGGGGCTGAGGGGATAATTGGCAGGCTCAGACCTGCTGTGCGGGCACTTGAAGAGCCGAGTCCTTGACAGAGCCTGGAAAGTGGGAGCTGGATGGCGGTGAGATTGCCGGGCCACTTTATTAGAGGGGTTTGTAAGTGAGTCAAAGAACCTGGAAATCGATAGCGAGGATTGCACAGAAAGGCGGTGGAGAGGCTCGGAGAGGGGCTGGTCAGCCACGGAGGGAGGAGGAGGAGGAAGAGGAATGCTGCTGCAAAGCGGGGCAGCCTGAGAGTCCTTTACTGAGGGTTCCCGATCCATCACAGCGTGCCCATCACAGCGAAGCACTGTGTGCCACGGCATCTTCTTCCATGGGGAGTCATTTCTATCCAATAAATTGATGCTGGTCCATGCAAGGGCTCCTGGAGGTGCCCAGCAGCTGTCTTGGGGTGTGTGGAAAGGCTGCACGGCAGCAGATCCCCCGTCCCCTGTGAGATGGAGTCCCCTGTGAGATGGAGCGGCTGGTGTAGGAGGTGTTTGCAGCTCATGGAGGAGCTGAATCCACCCCCTGCCTTGCCATGGTCCCTGCCATAACCCCAGGAGCATCCTTCCCATCCTGGGCTGGAGTAGTGGGGTGAAGCGTTAGGATGTGAAAATGTGAAGATATGTTCTATTTAATTAACTTGGAGGATTTTAAAATATGGTTTTAGAGAGGAAAAGCCCATACAGCTTTTGCTTCACAATTGCAATAACAAAAAATGTTGGTGTATCATTGGGGAATGTGACGGATTTGGTGTCCCAGTGACTTCTCATGTTCCTGGACCACTGAGACTGGCCGTTCTGGGGAGGCAGTCAGTCCAACACCACAAACCAGTGGGCTGAAAGGGTGGAGGCTGGTGATGCAGGCTTGTCCTGCCTGGGAGAAGTGAGTGCCAAGGGTAACTTAGAGGCTTGTAGACCTTGGAAACGGAGCAGGCCCACAGTGGCTGGATCTTCAGGACCAGGCTGTGGGTGGCAGTGGTGGTGCTGGGACAGGAGGGGTGAGCTTGAGTCTGAGACTGCCCAGTAGTTCTTTGGTCCAGGAAGGAAAAATTAGCTAGAAGCTGTTGTCTACCCAAAAAGATTTGAACGGGACTGCGTGTGCCGTCAGACAGTTTCTCCACACGGCTGGTGGGACACCTGGAGCAGCAGGACCTCCCTGCTGGTGGCCTGAGCTGCTGTGGGGAGGTTGGTGTCTTCCGTGGGCTGCGCTGGTAGGGCCTGGTCCATGCTGTGAGGTTAGTGTGATCGCACGGGGAGTTAACCTGCCACTTCTTGTGCGAGCAACATGGATGTGAGCAGGGAGAGCCATCTGGGAAGCCAAGATGGGAGACCGATGGGGTGCTTGGGGCATGGCAGTGGCAGAGGAGGTGGTGGAGCTGCTGCATTCATTGCTTGATGGTTTGCCTCTACTGTCTCATTGGGTGTTGTCGTGTCGAGGAATGATATTTTCAGGAGTATATTTATCAATTCTTACTCTTCATTCATCACCATAATATCCACAGACATCTGCATTTTGCATGCCATAATCCGTTGCTCTGTAGACAGTGTGGGAAGGTGGTGGTGGGTGCAGCAGGACCTGTGATGGATGCAGGGATGGTCCTGCCATAGGTGCCTGGGTGATGGTGGGTGCAGCAGGACCTGTGGTGGATGCAGGGATGGTCCTGCCGTGGGTGCCTGGGGCTGACAATGGGAAATTAAAGGTGCAGCCACTGTCAGGAGCTGCCGGATTCGCCTCCCTGCTGCAGCTCCCATGGGAATGTTGGGCATCTCACTTCTTTTTGCCTTTTCCTCGCCGTGCCCTGCCATGAAACACTCTTCTTTGCTCACTCGTGTGGCTGTGGGACCGGCAGGGATCGATTGGGAGGTTTTCTGTCTCTTGCCTGGGCTCTGAGGCTGCACGAGCATGCCGACCCCGACTCCTGGTCCCTCTCGCTTGGACAACAAAGGCCAAAAATATCTCGGGATATTGCAATTTCATGTTCTTTTTCCCCATCTTCAAAGCTGGCACTAAGCAAAGGGCGAGGCTGGCCCCTGGGCATCAGTGCGATGCGTCTCTGAGCATCGCTGAAACCTGCCTGAGGCTCCCGAGCATGCAGAGGTAATAAAGTGAACATCTCGGTTTGGCTTTCCCCGTTGCTGGTGGATCGATAGGCAATAAACTGAATCCTGGTGCCGGGCTGGAAGGGGAGGACGGAGCCTGTCCAGGGCTGAGGGGGGAGCAGGGACCGGAGCAGCCTGGCCTTGGAGACAATTTGTCAGCTCCTGCGGCCGGGGAGAAACAGTAAACACTCCTATTGAGGGAAAATTGCTTGTTTTCTGGTACCCAACTTTCTCCTCGCCGCCAGGTCCTCAGTTCATCAGTGCCCAATTTATCCTTTATTTGGTTTTCATAAATAATTCAGAAGAGTTTGAGTAGAATAATTGAGTCTTTTCCCAACCCTAATCCCAGACAATTCAAAACAAAAAGACATTTAGATTACAATTTGAGCGTATTAGCTGTTGGGAGATTTCCAGACAACTGATCTGCTTTCCTTTACAATTTCTGTGCCGTTCTATCATTTCTAAAGTGTTCTGCTTTGATAGTTAATAATTTGAGCATTTCCAGTTCTTCATGAAAAGACAGAGGCATCGCTGTGATAAAGTGCGGGCGTGTGTGCTGCCTTTGGATGGGCGAGCTTATCTGTTTTCCAAGAAGGACTAAATAAATGAAGTAGTGAGATTGCAAATCCAGCCTGCGATGCGCCTTATCATCTTCAGGGAAATAGATACAATCGTGCTTATTTGGCTTAAAATTAAAACTAAGCTGCTATGCTGATGTGAGCTGAAAAGCCAGAAGGGATGAATTTGGGGAAGACTTAATGCAGGAAAACACGAGCCTGGGGTCCACACCATACAGAGGGGAGAAATTATACCAAGGGCTGATCCCATTGCTGGGTTTTCCAACGCTGTGAGGTATGCGCGGCGGTTTGCCAGAGGGTTTTGCATCTGCTGACGATGTTGTGGAGCATCGGTGAGGCTGGTCTTGCTGGTCAGAGCAGCGGTGAGCGGCGTGGGATGCATGGCCAGCTGCCCGGGGGGTGCTGCTGGGACGCCTGAACCGCTGAAGCCACAACTCCAGCAAACAGCCTGGTGCTGCCTTTGCGCAAGGAGATGCTGGGAGGGCTGGAGCCCCTCTGCTGTGAGGACAGGCTGAGAGAGGTGGGGGGGTTCAGCCTGGAGAAGAGAAGGCTCCGGGGAGAGCTTGGAGCCCCTTCCAGTCCCTTAAAGGGCTCCAGGAAAGCTGGGGAGGGACTCTGGATCAGGGAGGGGAGCCATAGGATGAGGGGGAACGATTTTACACTGAAAGAGGGAGGTTTAGGCTAGAAATTAGGAAGAAACTCTTTGCTGTGAGGGTGGTGAGCCCCTGGCCCAGGTTGCCCAGAGAAGCTGTGGCTGCCCCATCCCTGGAGGGGTTCAAGGCCAGGTTGGATGGGGCTTGGAGCAACCTGGTGTGGTGGGAGGTGTCCCTGCCCAGGGCAGGGGGTGGCACTGGATGATCTTTAAGGTCCCTTCCAACCTAAATTATTCAATGATTCTAAAGTGGGATCTTTGTTTAGGGTAAGGCTCTGTAAAGGGTGCTGCTGCAGTGGGTGCTGGCACCCTGGGGTGGAGGCAGAGCGCTCAGGGCAGGTTAACAAACACAGCTGCCGAAACTAACACCGATTTCATGGCGTGTTTAGATTTGCATGCCATGAAACGGTGATGCCGTGCTCCTGATCACATGTCCAGCCACAGTGTTCAAGTTGGTGTCCTCGGGAGGCAACTTGAGTTGGTGGAGAGGGAGGTGGAGGGCACTTAGATTTCAGTGGTGTCCAGTTGGGGGAATTTTGAAACCCTGTTGGGTGCCCACCACCTTTGGAAACCATTTCTACCTGGCTTTGCCCACAAATCCACAGGATGAGTGTCTCCAAAACAGCGTTTTCTGTAACAATTTTGCAAATGGAGCCATGTGGAAGTGCTGTGACACTCCTGCCCCGGTGCTGGTGGCCAGAGCGGGGAGGTGGCACTGGCCCCGGATGCTGCCCTCGACCACGCGTGGTCCAGGAGCATCTCGTCCACCAAAGCAGAGCAGTCCGAGGCGGGGAGGCTGGCTCGGGTTTGTGTTGTCCTTGTCGCAGGTGGGCACCAAAACTGGGTAATGGAGATGCCGTTTGCCCAAGTTACGACCCTGGCAATGCAGGGGTGTCAAGAACGGGACGTATTCGTACACTGTATTTTAGAAATCAAGCTACAGCGAGGTTACTTTGCTTCTGCTGATATGCAGACATGTGGTATGGTAAGGACTATGACATCTTGTATACCTTCTTGTGTTTGATTACCATTTATCTTAATTTTTTCTTTTTTTTTTTTTTTTAATTTCTTGCCCTGGCAGCACAGTAAAAGTTTACTGCGACATCCATAACTGTGCATTTGTAGCACATGGAGACGTAAAGGAACCTGATCTTTCTCAAACTGAGCCTAATTCTGACTTTAATATGTAGGCTGTTAATTATGTTTATTGAAGGATGCGCTGAGACTGTGTCTGGCCGACTCAAATCAGGTTTATATAGAGGGAGTCAAAAATGTCTCCAAGCAGATGCGTCGGGAGGAAGGTACCAGTGCAATTCAGAGAGGTCCCAACATAGAAAAGGTTGTTTATGTATTGTATTTAACTCTAATTGGGTTAGCAGCTGAGACTCTGAGGATTAAACAAACTGACCTAAATACTGGTCTCAGTGGTCTTAGTTAATGTCTAGTTTCCTGCCTCTCAGCCCATTTGGTTTCCCAAATAACTCTCCGAAGTGCGTTATCTTTGTATCGAAAGTGCAAAACCATATTGTGTCATTTCTGGTGGTTCTGACAAAGCAGTGCTCATTTGGAGAATAGACTCTGCCACCAGATGAAACGGCGTCTGAAGAGAACACCTGATCCATCCCGGCCCCGCAGAAGGCGACGCAGAAGTGGCAGGGATGGAGTGGATGGAGGGAGCCGGTGTCTGGGCATGATTGCTGGCACCGCTGGTTATTGTCGCAGCTAAAATAGCAGATGGTAGAGAGGAGAAATCATCCATTTTCATTTACAATTTATTTTTATGCTGCAAGAGGCAGGATTGCTCGAGTCATTGCTGTCAGGCAACCCTCTGGAAGGAAAACCTTATTTACCGTGAGGGATTATTTTTTTTTTTTTTTGGAATGTGTTTCTTTCATCGTAGTATATTGGGGGAAGGCTCTGCAGGGCCAGAGCGAGCCCATTCACTGTCCGAGGGGCTGGGGGATTTTCACCGGAGAGGCGTCCGGTGTCAGTCTCACAGCGGGTCTGTTGGGTCAGGAAAAATCCCGTGTGTTTGGCTGTGGATGTGTAAGCAGGCACCGACATCGACATTTAGTCAGATATTTTCCGGCTCTAGTATAACCCAGCTTGGCTTTATTTTGCCTTGTGCTTCTTGGTGTGCAATTGCCGCTGGAGCAACCGAGCCCCGATGGGGGACCTTCAGCTTTTGGCTGGCCCCGCTCCGGGCAGTGGGGTGGCACGATGAAGGGGACATGAAGGTGCTTGGGGTGATGAAGTGATGTGATGGTGGGGACGTGAAGGTGCTCTGAGCAATGAGGGATGTGATGGTGGGGACGTGAAGGTGCTCTGAGCAATGAGGGATGTGATGATGGGGATGTGAAGGTGCTCGGGGCGATGAGGTGACATGTTGGGGACGTGAAGGTGCTTGGGGCGATGAGGTGGCTCTGTGTTCCCCAGAGCTTCATTCATGCCAAGAACATCATTTCACCCCAGTAAGGCTGAACGTGCAGAAGCCCAGGTGCCATACATCCCTTGGCGCCAGGAGTAGGTACTTGTGTGGCTATGTAGAAAACATTGATCCCCTGAGAGAAACCAGCCTGTTGTTTCTTTAGCTTAATAGGAATTTTTGGTCCGTGCCTGGGCCGAGCTTGCAGCCTGCGGTTGGATTTCACGTCTGCCAGGGGTAGGGCAGCTCAGAGGGGTTGCAGCTGTGGGGACTTGGGCATTTGGTGCTGCTTGGCCAAGCAGGGGATTCCCTGCCCGTGCACCATGTTGTCCTGCCTGAACCTCACCCTGGAGGTGACAGAAAGTGACACCCTGAAGCCATACTGTTGGGGACGCAGACACCTGCTGCGCAGTCCCTTGGGGACTGACTCCCCACGGCACCTTCGCACCCAGCCTCTGCCAGACCCTGCATGTTGGATGGTTGTTTTTTTTCTCCGATGCAGGTTTTCCGTACGGATCTGATAACGGCCATGAAGATCCCCGACTCGTTCCAGCTGAGCCCCGATGAGTACTACGTCCTGGCCGATCCCTGGAGGCAGGAGTGGGAGAAGGGCGTCCAGGTGCCGGCGAGTGCTGAGGCCATCCCCGAGCCCGTGGTCAGGTAAGCGAGTGGGGTCCCCTCTGTGGGTCACCTGTGCCTGGTCCCCTCTGTGGGGTCCCCTCTGCCTTGGTGGGGTGCACACCGTCTCGGAGAGCACGTAAAGGGGATGAACGGGGACCTCCTGCGGCGGGACAGTTGCGTTCTGAGAGTCCCTCTCGTGTGTTCCCAGCTTTTCTTGGGCAGCAGCGAGGAGCCGTGCCGGGCAGGCCAGCCCTGGGTGGGGGAATTTTGAAAAAGAGCTGATAAAATCAAAGGGGAGGATAAAAAAAATACCATCAGAAAACCACGTCAGCCTCTGCCTGGTTGGTTGATGCATCTCCGTCTAGAAACACGTGGCTGTGCCGCTGGTATTTCACGGCAGGGGTGCAGGAGTTGGCCCTTAAATTAAAAATTTCCCTCTTTACCGTGTAAACTGTTTGTGCATATTGGGAACGTGATGGGCATGCGGAGATTCGGGGCTTGGGAAAAGGAGCCCAGCGAACAGACGAGCGTCTCCTGGACCTCATAGAGACAAAGTCTCTCGGCCTAGATCGGTGTCTCATTAGCTATTTTAAAATAGGGAACTGAGTTTTAAAATAGACACTTCAACAGCTGCTCGGGCAGAAAAGAAACGTGGGGGAGCTGCTCCTCCTTCGCTGGATTGTCCCGGCACGGTGGATGAAACCGGGGGTGGGGGGGGAAAGGCTGGCGCTGCTGGTGGGGGGAACTGGGCAGGTTGGGGAGAGACCCGAAACTTGCAGGGTCGGACCCCAAAACTTAGAGGTGGCGGCGGGAGGCCGCGTTTTGCCGGGGGATTTGGGCAAGGAGCGGAGGCTCCTCTTGTCCCACAGCACGAGCAGCTGGTGCTGCAGCTGCCGGCCCCGCTTCTGAAGTAAACTTTTGTGTACGCTCCCCTTCCTCCCCCGGGGAAAACAGAGAAAGAAATGAAACTTTAATGAGTCTGAACACATCAAAAGGGAAGTTGTAAAGGGGGCTGTTGAGTTGATTTAATCCTTGGGAAAAAAAAAAAAAGAAGAAAACAAAACCAAAAAAAAAAGAAAGGGGAAAAAAAAAAGACCCCTGTGTGTGGAATATCTTTTTTTAGTTGTCTTTGATAGCTAACCACAGTCTGGACTCGCAAGCGCTCTGCTGCCCAGCTGAGGGCTCGCGCCGGTGCTATTTCCAGCCCAGAAGCGATAGCTCAGCGCTGGCTGGGCCGGCGGAGCCCGTGTAAAGCCATAAAGTCAGACCAAAGAGTGGGCTGACGCGGGCGCTGCTTCCCGGCGTTCCGTCGGCTGGGGTTTTGCATCCCAGAGCTCTGAGCCGGGAGCTGCCAGGGCCCTGCCCCCCCTTTTCTCCAGGCCCTTGTTTTTGGCGGTCCTGGGGCAGCTCTGCTGGTGCTGCCTCTTCCCACACAGGGATGCTCCTAAAGCAGAGCATCCCTCCCAGGTCCCCATCCCGCTCTGTCCTGCTCTGGCACCAGCCCTTTCCCAGTATCTTTCACATTTTTGGGGGCCGCTGTCGTGTCTCCTCTCAGTCCTCTCTCATCTAGACTAAGCAGATCCATTTATTTTAAGCTTGCATCAAAAGTTGTGTTTTCTGGAGTTGTGAACATTTTTGCCGCCATCTTCCAGGCTTCTGCTGCATTCACCCGTGTCACCGTGGGGACGTGCCCGTGGGCTTCAGAGGGGACATCAAACACTCCACCACAGCCTGGTGCTGCCCACTCACCTTCAGCTTGGGTTTCACTCCAACCACCACATCCTCTCTGAAGAATTTCCTAATTCTTGGGGGTTCTTTTTTGCTCATTTGATTATTCTCAAGCTCAGCGCTGTGCCATAATCCTTGATGAATTGCCTCTTGCAATATTTCCAGCTCTTTCTTCAGTTCCTCAATGCCGTTTTGTTCCCAAACCTTGCTCTCCAAAGAGTTTGTGGCTTCCCCTTCATCGGGGTTAAACTCGGCAGATTGAGCGAGCCCTGTGTCCGCGTGAGGAAGCCTGGCCTCGCAGAGGTCTCGGCACAGCCCACGGACACCAGTGAGCATCTCCTGATAGGTAGCATTGAAGCCTTGCTCTAAGTCAAGATAGGTCCTCTCCTCTCCACCCACCGCAGAGGTCCCAGCCCATGCTGGATGGTTCTTATCCTGTGTTATTTTCTGCTTGTGTTCACACAGGCTGCTTTTTTATGCGTTTCAGTGGTTTCCCATGAGTTCTCTTTTTAAAGGCAGATACTGTATGTCGTCTCCTGAAATCTGACCCGTACTCTGTGACCTCTCAAAGATACTCGTTAGTGGCTCCATCACTCTCACCTAATCCCAGGTGGATTTCTGCAGCCTCCCCGGGTTACCACATGCCCTGCTCATCCCAGGCTGCTCCTCCTGGGCTGGGATCGTGCTGCTCACCCACAGCCTTAGCTTCCTTGGAGGTCTGTCTGTCCACCCTGCATCGCATCTCATCTGCCCGAACCATCTCTCTTTGCTGGCAAGACAGCGAGCACGGCTTGAAGGGCTTTGTCCTCGGACTGAAGCCTGTTCAGGATATTTCGCCTTCGCTAGTGCGATGTGAGTGGAATGAAGAGCTCATTTTACAGCAGCGTTAATGGTTGCACCTGGTTTGTGGCTATGATGCACGTCCCAGGGGGACAAGCGGTGACACTGCCAGATTTTTTTTAATCAGGACGGCATCTCTTGGCATGCACACCAGAAGGCACGACGGAGACGGGCGTGCTCCTCCCGAGCAGTTCTCCCTCCGATAGCATCCCTGCCCTCAATGTTTTCCCACTTGGGTCACTGATGTGAGTCAGGGATGGAGAGAGCAGCCAAGGACAGATGAAGACTGCCGTCCCTTTCGCATCTCCAGTGTCAGACAACTCCCTCTTGCAGCTTGCCCTCCTTTGGAGAAATGTCAAGTATTTTTTCACAAGAGATGACTATATTCCATCTGCCTAAAGAGAGCAGCCTTAAAAGGCCTTACAACTCCATTTACCTCCCTAGTTTAATGGCTTTAATTTGCCCCTGTCTCCATCCTGGGTACCTCGCTGGTCCCACCAGAGCTGCTGCTTTTGCTGCCGCCCTGCAGCTGCCGCGCCATGGGCTCTGCACCCCTTTTCCCCTTTCTTCCCAAACTTTCCTTTTTCCCCTATTCAAACAAAAAAATTCAGCGGATCCAGCGGATCCTCCTTGTGGGGCAATCCAAATTCTTTTCTGTGCTGAAAAAAAAAATCCCAGCACTGATTTTTGTCCCTAGACTGGGAAATCTGGAGCCCAGCAGCTGCTGCTCTTCCTCGCTGTCGGGGCGGCATTTTGCTTTTCCCCCGTCTCGAAGGTGTGACAGAGCATCCTGCCCTTGGGTTTGCAGCAGCAGGGGATGGATGCCCATGGTAATCCAGTCCTGTTGTCACTCCTGACAGCCATTTCCATGTGAAATTCCTAGAGGGAGGCAGGGAGAAGCCACTGGAGCGCCGGGAGCTGGAGAACAGGCAAGTGCTGCCGGCAAAATAATACTCAGCCCATCATCCTGTGACCCCCCCCAGGGTCCAGTTCCCGGGCTGAGCAAGCAGCAGCCAGCAGATTTTTGCCGCGGAGGGTGTGAGAGTCTCTTCCCTCTCCAGAGACGGATCTCGCCCTCCGAAAGGTGCCTTGTACGCAGCTGCCGCTGCTCTTCTCATCTCCCGCCTGGGCGCTTGGAAACCAGCTCTCCCTACCCTAGGTTTTGTGCCTCCAAAGCTGAAAATTAGAGATTTTTTTTTTTTTTTTGGAAACATTTTATTTTTCTGGAGCTCTAAAATGTCAAAAGCTGGGGGTGAGGCAGAAGGAAAGAGCTGTGTTTTAAGGAATGCTTTCCCCAGAAAGCCGCCGTCTCGAAATGCCTCCGCTAAGAGCCACCTTAAAGCCGAGGGTCTTTTCTAGGTTAGCACAAATCGCAGTGTGGTTGGGAGGAAAGTGGTGGGGGATGAGGTGCAGCATCCCTTGGCTCCGTATCCCGGGAGGCGCGGATGCTGCCGATGGCCACCCGCGTGCCCGGGTTATCAGGCAGCGCGGGAGATCAGCTGTTTGCTCTCCGCAGTCGTTTCTGGCTCCTCGCTGCTGAAAAGGGTTTTATTTTGAATGGTGACACGCCTGAGAATTGCCCAAAGCATGAAGGGCTCCAGTGCAGTGAGAAAAGCCACTTGTGGCAGGATGCAAGTGGGGGAATTTGGCATCTTCTGCCCACGTGTCTCCAGGTCACCCGCCCTGGGATGTGGGTGGTGGTGACACCGCATCCCAGGGGTGACAGTACATCCTGCCCCTGCTAGAGCCCATAGCCACTGGACCACCACTGGCTCTCCAGAACCAGAGATGAGCCTTACAGCCCCCCCTGTGTGAGCTCCGCGGTTATTTTGCAGTTGGGTAAACTGAGGCACGGAGGTTTCCACCATGAGTTGGTGGTACAAGGTCCCAGTCTGGTGTGGGGGGCAGAGTTGGGTGCTGGATGCGATGCTGGACTGTCTCAGCACGGCTTGAGTTTAAGAATTACACAAAATAAAGTAGCAGGAAGAGTTATTGCAACAGGAGCGTCAGGGCTGAGGGTACTGCTCCTCTGGGAAAGGGAAAGTGAAGCTTTAGATGAGCTTTGTCTTCACACCGTGATGCACCCAAGAGGAAGGTGGGCCCTGCTGGGTTGCCATGGGTGCTCGCGGGAGGCTGTGAAGCCCCTGTTGACGAGCGGGTGTGCAGGGACCTGACCCAGGCTCGTCCCTACCCGCTGGTGGCAGTGCCAGTGTCGAGCACGGCGGGCAGGTTGAGCTCGCTCGGCAGAGAGCATCACTCCGTAAACCAGTGGCAGCACCTACGTGGGATTTTATGCACCTGTACGGGCTTTAATTCCTCCTTTATTTCATGATTGAAGGTTTTTGGCATGCGGCTCCTTCCCCAGGCTGGCGGGGCTGCAGGCAGGATCTAGAGGTGGCTCTTGGATCTCGCATTAAGCCACATTAGTATGTGCTGTAGATTCTGTTTCCTGTGAATGTGCACGCCGCGGGAGGACGAGCAGGAAGGCTGCTCCTCGCTGGCAGCCTTCCCAGATATTCTTGGCGCTGCAGATCTATACTTGCATCGTCGGCTGTGGCCCTGTTTTAACAGAAAACAGAAAGTGCTGTGGCAACAGGACGGCACAACCTCTGCGAGGACCGGCTCGGCCATGGCGGCGGCACGGGCGCAAAACGCCGTCTGCCACGTAAGCACGGTGTTGGTGTCCCCGTTCCTGTCCTCCTCCACCAGGTCCCCTCTGGTCCCTGTCCTCTTGACAGCCACACAGGCAGTAAAGCAGCTCCTTGCTGGGCATCCATGGAGGGGCTGGCTGTGCCCGGATGGCGGTGTGGAGGTGCCCGGCGTGGGTCGCCTTCCAGCGCTGTTGCTCTTTAGTGGACGCCAGTCCCATGAGGGGTTGCCCCAACATCTCCGGGAGGTGCAGCGGTTCTTTGAGAGGGTGCAGGGTTGTTCATGTCGTGGTTTTGCATCATGGCGAAAGGGAGCAAGAGGAGGGATGCGGAGCGGGTCTGCTCACGGGGAGCGGTGTCGGGTATGAAGGTACTGGGGCAGGGACAAGAATTACTGGTGCACCAGTAATGGGTGTAGGATTAGGGCATGTCCCTGCCCTTCTTCGCTCTGCTCCCGGTGAGTGGACGCCCATCAGCAGAGCTGGATGCTGCATCCACGACACCCAGCGTAGGGAGGGAGCGATGCCAGGGAAGGGAGAAAACAACGCTGGGAGCCATCTCTACAGCGTGCTGGTGCTGAGGAGCTGCGGCCAGCCTGGCCCGGCAGCGTGCGGGTATCCCAGGGGTGCCGGGACCTCACCTCTCCCCCTTCCCTGCGGGCAGCGGGAGCCCTGGGTGACGGCCAGGCTGCGTCCGTGCGGCTGCCGGCGCGGGGAGGGCTTCCCGAGGCCTCCTGGTTCTCAGCGTGTACTCTACGAACCAGCACACTTTGTTCTCCAGTGCTGAGATTGGACTTCCTTTCCTCGGTCGGCGACGCAGGCTGGCTGTTGACTCATCAGCAGCTTCCCTTGGGCTTTGCTGCAGAAGGGGCAGGCAGGATTCTGCAGCACTTTGTGTATCTTTTGGAGCAGAGCTTTTTTTTTTTTTTTAACACGATCCTTTTTTTTTTCTGTCCTTTTCTTTTCCCCTTTTTCCCTTTTTCCCCCCCCTTTTTTCCTTTTTTTTCCTTTTCCTTTTTTCCCTTTTCTTTCCTTCTTTTTTTCCTTCTTTATTTCCTTTTTTTTTCTTTCTCCCCTCCAGCTCATCACGAAAACCCTGTGAGTTTGGGACTTGCAGATGGCACGCTGGCCATTTCACAAAGGGCTATTCCTTGGGTCGGTTACCCCCATTCTGTGGCTGCCTGTCCTTAAATATGCCTGGGTTCTGCTGTGCTGCGGAAATACATGTAGGCTTCCCTTTCAAGATCTGAGACTCTGCTCTGATCAAAAGAAATAAAAATCCCAGCCGCCCCAGGCCGAAATGTTTAGATGGCTGGGACACGGGAGCGCGGGGAGACGAGAGCTGGCTGCCTGCGCGCTCCCGGGGACCCCCAGGGTGACGCCTCGCCGCGGCGAGGACGGGCTGGCCGGTGGCACCCGTCAAGGGCAGCAAAAACACCCTGGCGATGGAACATGAGTGAGTTCCCTCTGCAGCCCTGCCGCTGCGAAAGGGAGGTTTCCCAGTCGGATCTGCTCCAGCATCCCTTGTCCCTGCCAGCGGCGGGGGGGGAAACGTTGTTTGCAGGGCGGTCTGTCCTACCAGTGTTTAAATACCTGATTGAGGATGGGGTGAGTCCCGACAGCAGCGGGTCGGTGGTTCAGAGGGTCTGGGCTGCGCAGATGGTGGTATCAGCGCTGGAGAGGGTGGGTAGTTTGTGCCCCGTGCCTGGGAGTGCTTTGCAAAGGAATAAGCCTGATTTACTCTGTCCGTTACTTGCAATCATTTCTGTTTTACAATCTGCTTGACAAGTTCTCGTGTGGGCTTTCAGCAGGTCCTCACCTTTATTAGTTTGCTACGGGAAACGTGTTAATCCAGCCTGTTCTTACCTAGTTCCCAGCCACTCGGACTTTTATTTTAAATGTTTGCTAATCCTCCCAGTGGATGCCTGTGGTTTATACTGGATCAGGCGCACAGAAGGTCAAGTGTATTTCAGCAGTAAATGTATAGAACGAGCAGGCTGGTTTCCCGCTGCTCCGTACCGAGGTTTACAGCTCCCGGGACGGACTCCGGTTTGGTACAGCCTGGGGAGCCCCCACATCCCGCTCCATCACCTCCGTTCTCCATCCAGAACCGGGAATTTAGCGCAGGGCCGGGCAAACCCTAGCAGATGGGATTGCTGCTGCCTGCAACCGCAGCGGTAATTAAATCCCCTCTCAGTGATTTAATGCACCTCGTGTCCCCATTGAACAATACAAGAAACTATTACTCTTAAGTGCTCTTCAGAGCGATGGGAGGAGCAGGACAGCCCGGCCGCTGGAATAGCTGCTCGGTTCTTGCCGCTGCGGATAATCCTGTTGAACTGCGGCGAAGGCTGCATTGCTGGAAAGCGAGTGGAGTCTGTAGAGGCTCTGTGTTCCTGGTGCGGTGGTGAGCTGGGTTTTTTCGGTGCATTTGGGGAAGATTTGGCAGCGTAGCGCTCTCGCAGCCCCCGGCCGGGCGCAGACGGATCCCTCCCGGCTCTGTGGGATGGGCCGTGTGCTGCTTCAACTGACTCAGCCTCAAAGCTGTTCCCATGCCTTTCAGGGTTCAGCGATAGTGCAGTGACTCAAAACCCATTAAAAAAAAAAAAAAGAAGGCTGGATGCTGCCTTTCCAAATGCCTCAAAGCTTGGCTTTCCTTGGGTTGGTTTTGTGTAAGGAGACCCGTTGCGATGGCTGATCACGGGAATAGCCATCTTTGTGCCCTGGTCTGTGTTTGGAGCTCTGGGATGCTCAGCTCGGCCAGCAGCGGGGTCGGGGGGATTTGGCCGGTTCCCGAGCTGCTGTGGCTCATCCTCACGGCCCCTGCTCAGACCACGGCAGGTGCCGTCGCTCGCAGCCTCTGCCTCTGCTCCCCGGTGGATGCAAGTATGAGTGGAGCTGTTAGTGTTACTGAAATAATTGTGGAAACATTATCTGGCTGAGATAATTAATTCCAGATGCTTTAACGTTAGTAGCTTGGCTTAAGTTACATGGAGAAGCAACATTTTTCGTCTTTTTATATCCAGAAAACATACGCTCAAGTGTCCCTGGCTTCCTGAGTAGCAATTCTGAGATATGTATTGCTTAAATGGAAATGAACGGAACGGTGGCAGCCTTCTGTCTGGGTTTGGAGGAGGTTGGCACACAGCAGAGGTCCCTGAGGGGCCACCAGGTAGGTGAGTGGTGCTCTGGGAGAAGGAGGAGAGCAGCACCCATGGGTGCTGGAGCTGGTCCTGGCTCTGCCCTGCATACCTGTGGGGAGAGATGCTGCCTGAGCATCCTCTGCAGCTGCCCCGGGGTCAGGGACCGCCTTGTTTTGCTGGGTTTCGGAGGCAGAAGAGCAGCGCAGGTTGTGCCCCCTCCCTCTGCCTTCGGTGCCACTGTTAAGGCTGAATGGCACAGAGAGAAACGGGGGAAAGGAAGACAGAGAAGTTCCTTGCACGGCATCAAAAATAATGTATTTTGCTCTCGGCCCAGACGCTGTGTTTGTCTAGTCAACCAGAAAAACATCTGCGTTTTGTTGTTCCAGCCAGCCCACCAGCAAACGGCTGCCCGGCCGTCGGTTTTCCTCTGCACAGAAGTTGCGCAGATGGACCCCGCTGGGAGACGGTGCCCGTCCTCTCCTCCACCGGCGCTTCCCAGCCCCGCACCTGGGCGCTTGTTTACCAGGTCCCTCCTCCGGTTTACAGCGAAATAATTTTCTGGACACTGAGTCGGAGTTGAGACTTAAATAATTAATTTGTGGAGCTTAAATCTCGGTGAGATTTAGGCTGGAATATAAACGTGAGAAAGACGGGGACGTCAGCGCTCCGGTCTTCGTCTAGTCTGCAGAGTATCAGGCTTTTTATATGGTGATAAACAGCTCAGAAACGAAATTGGAAAAGCTGTCTGGGTTTAACAAGATGGCTGTTTAGTGCCTCCTGTTCACTTGTTTTCCTCTTTTTATCACATCAAAGAAGAGTGAATCACTTTCTCCTTAGAGGATTACATTATTCCAGAGGCCTGGAAGGACCCACTCTGGTTACAGGCTGTTACTGGAGGAAATTTTAGATGGAGAGGGGGAAAATGGAGCTTTTTTTCTTATTGCACCTGTTATTTGCAATTTGGAGCTTCAGCTGCATTTCTGTAAAACTTCCAGAACCTGCCTGTATAAATCCAACCGCCAGCAGCACATGAGGGGTCCCCCGACCCCATCCTTGACATTTTGCACAGAAATAGGGTTGTCAGAGGGGGATTTCCAAACCCAGACAGTGAGACCCTGGATGGTCCCGGGACCAGAAGGGGTTTCCCAGCTGAGATCTGGGCACGGTGTCAGTGTTGGTGTTGGCAGCCGCGGCCGATGAGGCTGTGCCGGGGCTGTGCCCTGCAGACCGGCGGGATGCTAGTGGCTCTGCTCTCCAGATTGAAAAGGCGATAGTGATAATTTTCTAATATTCAGTGCTTGGGAAGTGCTGAGCATCCTGGCATGGGATGCCAGAGTCCCTGATGCATCTCAGGGTCCCTGACGTATCCTGGAGTCCCTGATGCATCTTGGGGTCCCTGATGCATGCCGGCGTCCCTGACGTATCCCGAGGTCCCTGACACATCTCCTGCACCGGAGGGATGGGGTGTGCAGCCTGGGATGGGGTGTGCAGCCTGCGCAGCCACCCAGGAGGGATGGGGTGTGCAGCCTGCGCAGCCACCCAGCATTACGTCACCCGGAGCCACACTCACTGGCTGCTGGTACCCGGAGGGCAGGACACTGCTGCAAGCAGCATTAACCCCTTCCTGAGCATCCCGAGTGCCACTTGGGTAGACAAAAGGACCTTCACGGGGCTGAGCATTGGCCACCGCTGTTTGGGCAGTCGAGGGGGTGCTTTCTGGGGATGGATGCTGCTGTTACAGGAGCTTGGTGGATCCTCCTGGGGCCAAATCCAGCTGCTTTGTGCTCCCAAAACAGCAGCAAGAAGCCGAACGAGAGCTTCAGAGCTGAACCAAGTGTTTACCACCTGCGTAGGCTTTGGGGACAAGTGGCTTACAGAAGGTTTCGGTTATGCCAGGGGATAGCGCCAGCCCAGCCATCCATCACACCAGTTAGCAGCGGTGGTGGTGAACCCTGCGGTTACACCGGGCTGCTTGCTCGAGCACGGCTGTCCAAGGGAAGGGTTGATGTTATGTTACCTCCATCAACTATTTTTGCTAGAAATGTGCTTGTTACAGCCCCTGACGTGAGGATAGCCTACGAACGGCACAAAACAGGGTAGCAGACCAGGCCACCGGCCCGGACAGCCCCTGCAGGTTCCCCCTCCCGGACCCAGCTCTGACCCTCGGGCTGAGCCCTGCGCCCGCAGCCACGCTCTTACGGACATAGGAATTCTTGTGGATTTGCAAAGGCTGTTGCCAAATCTCAAAGGGTTTTGGCTCCAACAGCCAATAAGGAAATACTGCAAATTCTTACTTTTCTGCACGAAGTGGTCCCAGCAGCGCCAGCTGAAAAACAGGCCTTTAATTCCGTTGAGGTTCTTGTTTGTTTTCGAGTAAAAGGATTTGGTGCCAGGGGCCTGCCCAGACACACGGTGTCACCGCACTCCTCCCCGGGACCTCCAGCCCTTTCTGTGCTCCATCACGCAGGAGGACGCCGTGATGCTGGGTACCAGTGGTCGGTCCCTCCCGCGGCGTCCCGGCTCTCTGGTTTTGGGTGTCCTGCCAGTGGCTTGTGCCAGGGATGACAGCAGGGTGCCCACAGGGCTGTGAGCCCTTGAGCTGGGAACCGGGACGTCCCCGATGTCACCTGGAGCATCTTCAGTCCAGGAGGGGAGTGGTCAAACACACAGGCACCCGTTAGCACCAAGACCTGCATCCTAAAGAGGCTTTTAGGCTTGTCCAGCCAGCTTACGTGCTGGTCTAAACATCAGGCCAGTTAATTTAAAACCTAACCCATTTAAGATCTTCTTGGTGTTCCCTTTCTTCTTTGAAGCCAGCTTTGGGAGTATAGTTTTTGACTCATGGGTTTACAGATAATCTAGAAGCCACAGAAGTGGAATGAGTAGGCATAACACGGTCAGTAAATCTCGGCCTGGGTACGCTGACGGTCACAAAATCTTATTTGTGGGTTGCAGCTCATGACCGTGACCATCCGCCACCGTCTGCAACCCCCTCCTTCGCCTTGATGCCACGAGGCTCTTTTTCTAACCTCTTATATTCCTCTCCGCTATTGAGAAGCAATAGCGCCTATAAAATCTATTAGCTTAAGTTCATAAGAAGATTGGGCATCTGGTCCGAATGGCTTGCTAGATACTATTTTAATAAACAGAAAATGAAAATCATCCCTTTAAATTGCCTTTTGAAAGTCGTCGTGTGCCACAGGAGAATTCCCCTGCGAGCGGAGCTGGCGGTAAGAACAGTATCAGCATCCGCGGAGGGTTGCTGGCAGAGTTATCTTTCCACTGACTTTCCTAAGCTGATTTATTTATGGACACTGGACAAGGCTAATTTAGACTAGAACGTAGGTAAAGAAAAGACGACTGACTGAAGCCTTCCTTGTAATAAAATTAAGTATTTTCAGAAGAGAAACACTGTGCGGGATTAATTATTTCTATCTAGTATGTGGAAAGGGAGCATATAGAAAAAAAATGCCTTTTCCCTTCAGCCAAGTGAAGCGTTCAGTTTACAGAGATGAGATTAACCATGGGAATTTGCTGAGTATATTTTATTGCCGCATAATCTTCTCCAGGGATAGATGTGATCCTCAAGAGTGTTGGGGTCCACTTACTCTTTTTCCTCAAGTGCCCTTGAGACCCACTTCCAGACTAATGGCCTCAGGTTTGTTGTGCTTTTCAGCCTGATCCCCGTTTTCAGCCCTTCTCTTAAATAAGCCCTTGATTGATACAGGTTTGGGTTTTTTTTCTTCTAAATGCCGTGTCTCTGGCTGGCTGGATAAAATAAAGGAGTAAATGCTCCTCCAGAGTAATCGAGCTCCTGCAAATGGTTCGGCACTCGGCGGGGGCTTTGCCGTGGTGGTGCTGGGACAGCCGCGGCATCTGGGTGGTGGAGCATCCCCAGCAAACACCAGTACCAGTAGCTGCGATGGGAACGCCTGTGGTCCCAGCGTGGGAGCCCTGTTTGAAAAATGAATCATCTCGGCAGTGAGAGCGTGCATTGCCCATGTCCCGGGTCGTCGGAGTGGGGGAAGCTGCTTTGCTGGAGTGCTCTGGCTATAAGGAGGGCAACCAAACTCTCTCTGGATCAGCAAGAAGTGACTTATCTCATGGCTGTGAGTCTGCTGCGTTTGGGTGCTCCGTGACGGTGCTGAGATGCAGGTAAAGCCCGTGTGGCACCGTGGAGCTGGGCAGCTGCATCCCTTCCCAGCACAGCGTCCTCCGCCGCAGGGGCTGGGGGGACGGGCAGGGCTTTGGGGGTCACTCCGGGGGGGTGGTGGGGATGGTGTTGAAGAGCTCTCGCAGGGCGGAGGGCCAGGCAAACAGCTCCCTGAGCTGCTTGGTGGCACCCCAAGAAGCTGTTGCCCAAGACCACAGTTTTTTCCCCAAGAACAGCATGGTTTGGGGAGCGTGATGCTTGCTGTGCTCTTCAGCAGCACAGCGTTTCTTTTTTACTTTCGGTAAAAGCAGGTTTTTTACCGGAGTAAAACTTCAGGGTGAAGTTTCAGTGAAGAGGTTTCTGCTTGATTATTTTTTAAGGTGTTCTTGAGATGAAGAATCCTTGTGTAGGGTAATGCTTCCCTGTAATGCACCGACGTTGTACTAATGAACTTTCAGGCCGTGCCGTTTGCCTCTGTAATTCTTTCATTTCCCGCTTTGGCATTACTTACCCTCTGCCACCTGCCCATTCTGGTGCATTTGAGACATTCCCTGTTGGAATATGAGCCACCCCAGCCTCGCGACCATTTCCGTCCCCAGACGAGGGTCATGTGCGGTGCTTCCCCTTCTCTCGACACCCTCTGCACATCACAGAGCCGCGGAAGCTTGGGATCTTGCCTCATCCAAGTGCTTTATAGCACGCTGCTTGCTACCCAAGACTCTTTTGCTCTAGTTTAGGTTGAGAGATGTGGTTTGGGGCTTTTTGGAGCGTATTCTTGCCTTTCACGCAGACCCAGTCCGGGTGGGTTGGTTGGACATGCCCTGGAACGATCCCTGGCTGCAGGCATGCTCGTGTGTCACCGTCACCATTTACTTGGAACATGCCAGGGCTGGTACAGCCTGGGGCTGAACAAGTCTTGCCTTTTTGAACAAAGGCTAGGGATGAATGACTAAAGCATCAAAACTCTGGGGGAAGGGGGAAAAACCCTCGAAGATGCATGAAATTCCTCCTGTGCTGTGGAGATGTGCTCGTGCAGGAGGTGGCCCTGATGGAGACAGCAGGTCAGCGCAGACCAGCTGGACCGTGAGCTCTCGGCCTCACAAACACGCCGGCAGTGAATTTCTGCTTTTTAAAAAGGAGAAAAATTTCTAAACAAGCCAACAGAAGCCCTTCAATACGGATAAAGCAGAACGTGAAAGCTGGTAATTGAGGTAATTAAGAGTTTGACTCTTGCTTTCTCTCCGAGAAAAGAAAAATCAATGGAGCGCCTGGGCGGCCGCCTCCATGCCTGTCGCAGGAGGGGACGCGGGCGCTCTCAGAGCCGAGGCAGATGCCAGGGCACAGCACGGTGGCACTGGTGGCTCTCACCAAGGGTGAGGAATGGGTATTTTTACCAATATTTAGAAAAACATCTCCTCGAGCACGTACCTGTGTATTGCCAGAGTCCTCCAGGCACCTAACGCCTGCCACTGCCCCGGTGACGGCCGTGGACATCCCTCATCTCCTGCGTCCCACACCACGGGCAGTGCCTTGCCATCCTGAAGCAGGTAAGAAGTTCCTGCCTCTTCCCCACCGCGCCTGAGCCTGGAATAGGAGAGGAAACTTAGAAAGCAAGATGAGAAGTAAGAAGGAAGGGTTGGTTCCTATGGGATCGCTGATGCCTGAACTCGGGACGGGAAGAATTATTAGCGCATCATGCAAAATTCACCACAAAAATTGAATCGGTGGCCCACGTGCAGACATCCTCATCGCCCAGCCTCATTTTTTTTTTTTTTTTTCTTTTTCCACTGAGGAGCTGTTGGGAAACATGGCTGTTTCCGAAGGGATTGAGCCCCGTTCCTGCAGGAAAGCGAAGCCCTGATGTCGTCCCTGCGGCCCCAGCCCTCGGAGCCTGGCGGGACGTGGGCAGGAGATGCTGGCGAGGGCGGCCTTGGTGCTTTCTTCCCTTTTTCTGCACTGCAGTGTGTCTGAGCAGCACAAAGCTTACAGCATTCCGGGCCCCAATTTTGTTGATGTTACAGTACCTGAGGAGCGGTGCACAGCATGGGCTGTTTTCTGTATTGCTGTAAATCAGGGCCTGGGTTTTTCCAAAGGATTGCTCTCTTGTATTCAATTGTACGATCTCTTCCTTCCACCGTTTCTTCTAGCCCAAGGCAACTGTCTCTGCAGTCCTTGATCTTCATATCTGAACACCGAGAAGCTCTTTGCAGTTGTGTTAGCATGTGTCAGGGAGGTGTGAGTTGCTTTTTAGCAACATGATTTTCCCCACTGAAGCAAATCCGGGAACCGATGGGAGGCTGTGCACCTCTGGGCATCGCGTCCTGCGTGGGCTTCCCAGAAGCTTTGGGGTGGCCTGTGCGAGCGCCCGGCATCCGGCAGCCTCCTGGCACCCCTCGGGGCAGGAGGGACACTCACAGGAGCAGGATGGTTTGCTGGATCATTTGCGAGCCATGAAGACCTCATGTTTAACCAAGTGCTGTGGACGAGTCAGGGGTTTGACCTGGACCAGGCTTCCTGCAGGTCTTTTTAAGGTTATACAAGCTGCTCGCTCTAAAAAAAATAGTTTTGCAGTTATTTCATAGGATCATAGAATCCTAGAATGGTTTGGGTTGGAAGGGGCCTTAAAGCCCATCCAGTGCCACCCCCTGCCCTGGGCTGGGACATCTCCCACTAGACCAGGTTGCTCCAAGCCCCGTCCAACCTGGTCTTTCTGAGGTGCCATCAGGCAGGAGGTATTGACACCGCTCGAGTCACAGCTCAGAGCCTCCCGACTGGGCAGAGTGTCCCTTGAGAGGTACAGACCTGGCTCGGGAGCCCCGTCTCCCACTGGTGCAAACCAGCTGTTGCTACCCTAAACTCATAACATTCATGTGAGTAGCAAATTGGTGTAAGAGGAGCCAGATCCAAACCTGTGGTTTCTGCTTTCCGATTAGGTGCCCTCTGTCAGGTTTCGGCCTCGCTGAGCCTGGCCATTGCTGGGGCCATGTAAGCTTTCGAGGGCAGTGAAGGTTTTGATGGGACTGCGGGACACGGCATCCCCCCAGTGTGGGCATCCCCTGGGGAGGCTGCATCTGATGCGCTTTCCTCCCCCGTGGCTGCATCACCCTCAGAGCTCTCATGCCAAGGGGCTGGGTGGGCTGCAGACCATTTGGGATGTCTTTCTTTTTTCACCTCTTCCCTTGGTTACAGACAACAGGTTTTGGGGTTAGAAGTTCTCCTCCAGGTGCCTTCTTTGTGCAGTTTCTGACCTCCTCCGTTTACTGGTGTTTGAAATGGCGAGAATACGGCATGAATGTGTCCCAGAAACCCTGAATCCCAGTTAACTCCGGGGGATGCCAGCCCATGGTGGGCACAGGGTCCTGCCCACAAAGAGGAAACTCCGAAAGTAAAGTTTAACAGTTCTCTTAAGAAGATACTTTCATATTCATACTTATTCCTTGCAGACTAACAATAATTAGTAACAGAAGCAAACATCGGTGAGACAGGAGCCCTGCAGGCAGCATGGAGCTGCGGTAGCCGAGTGCTGCAGCATTTGATCAGCCCTCCCCGAAACGCGTGTTTCCAGGCGGGGGGAGGCACCTGCCGTCGCCACCTTGGCACATTTCAAACCTTTTAACTGAGCGCCAGCGAGCATGTGGAGCTCCCAGTTAGATCTTTGTATCTTAATTGACCTGGTTGTCACCATCAGTGATGTGGTGAGAAGCGGAGAGTCGCTCCCTAAATTCCCGTTCCTGTGAAAACTCCGTTTTAATGGTGCAGCGTTAGGAAAAGCTGAACGTGGAGCTTTCGTGTCGGCGCTGCTGTCACCCTCCGTGTTCCCGGGATGCTCCCTGTGGTCTCTGCATCACTGGGTCTGGGAGTTTAAACACACATCCAGGTTTTGGGGAGTTTGGTAGCGTTCGTCAGGCAGCTGCGTGAGTGGGGAGAGTCGCTTCCCTCCCATCTCTGAGCATCAGGTTCATCAAAAGTCCTTTCCCAGGAGATCCCTAGGCTGAGAAGGCAGAGCTGGCAGACACACATCGGGGCTGACTTGCCCGGGCACCGGGAGCGCGGTGGCTGGGCTCTCCCAGGCGGCATCACATGTTCCGCATTACAAATAACCCAGCGAGATTTCTCCAGTCAGCATCCTTATCAGACCGAGTGCGTTTCAGTAGCTGTCAATACAGTAAATGACCTGTTCAGGCAGCCCCTTTGATATGTACACAGAGCATTAATCTTTCCACTTTTCTGCCAGGCTAAAAATAGCGGCTGCTTTCTCCCGAGCATCCCCGGCTGGCCCGGCGTCGGGCTGTCACCTGCTGCAGCCGGCTGTGGGGCGAGCAGCTTGTGTAACTCGGCTTAACAAAGGCTTACGGCGCCGTCCCCTGCCTGCTCAGGCGGCTCTTTCCAACGGGAACATTCATCCCAGTTGGAGGAGGTGTTTTTTTTCTCAACAGCTCTGAGCTTTCTCCTGTAAGACCACTGTGCCCAGCCTGCTGCTGAGCCACCGAGGGACCCGGGCTCATGGGAATCATAGAATCCTAGAATGGTTTGGGTTGGAAGGGACCCTAAAGATCACCCAGTGCCACCCCCTGCCCTGGGCAGGGACACCTCCCACCACAACAGGTTGCTCCAAGCCCCGTCCAACCTGGCCTTGAACCCCTCCAGGGATGGGGCAGCCACAGCTTCTCTGGGCAACCTGGGCCAGGGGCTCACCACCCTCACAGCAGAGAATTTCTTCCTGAGATCTCATCTAAATCTCCCCTCTTCCAGTGTAAAACCATTCCCCCTCGTCCCGTGGCTCCCCTCCCTAATCCAGAGTCCCTCCCCATCTCTCCTGTAGACCTCCAGGGAAGGAGATGTTCGGTCCTTCTTGGACCAACACACGTTGCACCAGTGACTCCTGGATATTTTAGGGGATTGAGAGCTCCTTAGATGAGAGTCCTGAAGCCTGATTGGAGCAGGCCTAGTTTCAGAGTTATTACCACTGTCTGCATTAAATACAGACGTTACTGAATCCCCAGGCCCTGGTCTAGATTACAGTGAGCTCATTTTAAAATCTGGGGACGGAGAGCTGTATTTTCCTGCAGTTATTTTCAGATCCTGAACTGAAATTTGGAAATGTCCTCAGAGCATTGGGGCACATCTTTATTTTCAGTTTACTGCTGGGGAAAGTGAGGCAAAAGAGGGGAAAAAAACCCTTTCTTGATGTTTCCCTCTCTGAGCAGTCAAATTATTGCTTCTCCCACTGGTGGCTCTGGAAGTGCCTCCAATGGTCGTGATGGCAGAGGACAGCAGTTAAACTATGTGTCTGGGTCCGGAGAAACTTCAGGTTTGTTGTCCTGCCCTGGGGCAGATTTCCTTCCCGGCCTTGGGCAGGGCAGGTGGGGTCCCATTCCCGAGGGCAGCTGTGCATTAATTTCTTCCAGTACCTTGGAGCATCTGGTACCACGGTTTGGCTGGTTACATGATGGACACGATGGCTTTGCCCCAGACCCGTCAGAGAGCGCTCGATGCTCTGACATTGACTTACATCTCGGCACAGAAGGCAGATAAAGGTCTCGCAGGGGCTTCCCAGCTGGTGCTGGTGCAAGAGGAGGGCTGGATCCTCAGGCCTTGCACGGCGGAGAAGCTGCTTGGACGGGGATAACAGGTTGCTGTTTGCTTGTTTGTTGCTTTGCAGCGTCTTTCTGTGTTGACGCTTGTGCCGGGAGGTGGTATTTGGGGGAGGAAACGTGAGCTGTGCAAATACCGCAGCAAGCTCCAGCTCCCGACTTCGCGGAGCTCTGTCAGCCGGCACCGCGGGCTGCTTTTCATTTCCAGCTCGTCCCCTGCTTGCATGTCATTAGGCGCGACACTGTTGACGTGTGCATGGCGAGTGTCATGCATGTTGCTGCAGAGTTGCCAAGAAAAGGCAGAAAGAGCTGACAGCCAGCGCCTGTTCGCTTTCTGTGCGGGGAGTTTGCAGCAGATGAGCCGGCTCCTCTCCCCGTTCCGCTGGTTGCGATTAGAGAGGGCTCAGAGCGAATCTCGCAGACCACCGTGGGGTGTTCTCCATTGCTGAGCCTGCTGAAGTGGTGTCCGGCACGCTGGAGGTGTCCCATGGTGGTGGGCAGCCTGCCTGCAACGTGGGGCTCAGCTGGAGGGGGTTTTAAATCAGGGGTCGCTTTGCCTGCAAAGGGTGCTCCGGGGAGCGGGTACCTGCACAGGGTGGCTTGGGCACCTCATCCCAGGAGCCCAGGACCAGGGTCTGGTGTCTGTTGTGCCCCGGGAAATTAGCAGTGATGGCTTGTGAGGAGTTAATGGCTGGAGGAGTCACTGTTGCTATCAGTATTTGGACCGTTGTATCCATTGGACCTCATTTTTCTCATGTGAAGAGTTAATTTCCGTAGATGAATGGGAAAACTATTGCTGTAGGTAAAGGAGAGTTGCTGTGCTGGGACCGGCTGTCAGTATGAGCCCATCGGTCAGCTTTGGTGCGGCGGGGCTGGAAGCGGAGAGCCCGGCCGGGACTGCGGGCATTGTCAGGGAGAGGGCAGCAAGAAAAGCTGGGTGACTTCTGGTGGCCAACCTGTAACTCATTTTTCCTGCAGTCAGGTCCCAGGCCAGGCGAGAGGGGAAGCACTGGCAGAGCTGGGGCTTCCTCCAGCCCTCGGAGGCCTCTGGAGAGACTGGACGGACGCCTCTGCTCCTGCTGGGCACTCGGGGCAGGGCACAGCAGGGAGAAGGCGTTTGGCTGCCGCTGGCTGAGCTCATGTTTCCCACTGTAACTAGGACAGAGCACTGCGCTTAAATTTATCTGCTGGGCAAAGAGTGTCGTATTCACAGGGCACAGAGCACGTGGTGGTGCCAAGGCCAGTGCCTGGGTGCCACCGTCCTGCCCGCAGCGGGGAAGGAGCTGGGTCAGCAGTGTGGCTGAGACAACCGTGGTGAGCAGAAGCCCTTGCCGTAGTCGCGTCTCCGTGTTTATCCCATGGCTTGGGGACATCCTGCCTTTCGGGGTGTGTGGGATGCCCTTTCCTGGCCACAGAGCAGGGATGGGTTGGTGTCACGGTCCCCCCTCGCTGGCAGGACCACTGGCTCCAGGCAGGAGCATCACTATTCATACCAGCCCTGATCCTGTGCTTGCGTGTTCTTTCCACATCAGTTTTCCTGGTTTCACAGGACAGGTTATTTCTCCCAAATGGGCTATTTCTGCCCTGACTGGCTATTCCTGCATGACCCCCCGATGGGGAAAAACAACCTTCTAACGTCAAGGGGAGCAACGTGAGGTTGATGCCGGCAGCTGTAGCCGTAGGTTGAGTTATTTGACTCGGGAATCTAAACACCTAGGAGGCTGCTGCCACCAGGCTGGTGGTAATGCAAGGCGGGGAGGAAGAAAGGAGCCACGCAAAGTGGAAAAATGGCTTAGTTCCTCATGGCGTGAGGGGGAATTACAGAGCTGTTGAAGAGCAGGCGTGTTCCTGCGGAGAGCCTGGCGGCTGCTCTGCAGCGTGGAGCCCTGCGGGGCACGGGGCTGGTTCGTACCGAAAAGCATCGGTGGGGGTTTTAGGAAGAATGAGATGCGGTGGTGAAGCCTGCGTGCAGCACTCGCTGGTACCAGTTCTATTTCTGAAGGGATTGGTGTCATGCTGCCAATCCGCAGGGAAGAACACACCGAGGCAGATGGAGACACAGGCCAAAAACCAAACTCCTGATTCCCAGACCGCTCCTGATCGCAGCGTGAGGTTGGTGGCCATGGCCAGTCCAGTGGTAGCTGGAGCCGCACCATGGCGGGATGCGGGCTGGCCCTTGGCGATGGGTGCGATGCCAGAGCCATGCCACCGTGCTGCCGCTTTTCTCTGGAACACTGGGAAAAGCACGAACTCCGGGTTTGAGGTCCCGGGAGGGGGAGTTGGCAGCTCAGCATTTTCTAAAAATCAGCTTGTTTTGACGCATCCCAACTCAAACTGTCACATAAGGTGCACGGACCAGCAGTCTCTGGGAAAGTGCTTGTGTCCAAGTTGTGGTCCCCAGAGCATCTGAGGCACAGGAGACGTCACTGAGCACACAAAACCCCTTTGATTTTGCTGGGCTTGCTTTCCTTCTTCAAGTCAGGTTTGTAGATGGCTTGGTTGCACCCTCCTTGGCAAGAAAGGGGACATTTTTGCAAGTTGTAGCTCTTTCTCAGCCTCTCCTTCTTTTCTTCCAGGATCATACCCCAACTGGAGAACTCGCCATCCCAGGTTTCACCGAGTAGCCTGCCTGGCTCCGAGATTTCGGAAGCTACAAGGACTTACTTGCAAGGAGTGAGCCGCTATGACCTGGATGAGCTCGATGCTTGCTGGTTGGAACTCGTTAATATGGAGCTCAAGGAGATGGGTGAGTATTGCTGTTGGTTTTCTCCTTGCCTGGGCATCCCAGAGTTGGGCAATCAAGTCTTTTTAAGTAATCATATGGAACACAAGGCCTTGAAGAAGAAAATTTTTCTTCAGGCTCTCCAAAAGAGGTGATGCGAATTGCTGCAGCGCAGGCTCTTGAGTGCATTTCAGTGCCTCTCACTTCACGTAGGGGTTTTGGCACGTGGTGCAAGAAGAACAGGGCAAACCAGATGACGGCGGGAACAGTGCTGCGTGCCCTGGGGAGCAGGGCTCTGGTTGGCAAAAGAACCGATAGATCCAGATCGCTCAGGACCGTGCTCTGGTTGTATGACCATCGTCACCTCCCGTACTCATCCCTGCGGCATCCGAACTGCAGGAGGAGGTGTGGGTCAGGGTGGGTGTGCTGCCCCCGACTCCTCTTCCTTTGACTGGCCATGTCTGAAAGCTTTTCTCCAACATTTCTCCATCCGTAGCCAACTGGGCAGATGGAGTCAGAGGAAAGAAAATTTCCTAGTCAAAATGTGCTGTTCTCAGAAGTGCTGGTCCTGGGTTGTCTCTCCTTTCCCAGGTGTCTCTAAATACCACAGCACAATGTTGCCCACATCACTGCTGTTATATCACTGCACATTCTTAAAATCCATTAGTGCATTTCGGTTGAGTGCAAGTACCTGGACTTGGAATTTGACCGCTGGCACTGGTGTTTAGCATGGTCTGCTGGGCAGATTTGTTGGCACAGACCCGTGGGTGTGTAGTCCTGCCCTACTACAGGGGGATTTTCCTACAGAGGGGGAAGGGATTTTCCAGTCCTTGTTAGATAAGGGTTGCTGTGGTGCGGCCGCTGCTGCGCAGGTAAGAATAACAACACGATAAACCATTCACCTTGTGAGGTCAGCGAAAGCTGAAGCGTGCCTACAGGAAGCATTACTCCCCATGGCAAAGGTCTTTCAAGGGTGAGACAAAGCATGTGAGCAAGTGCTTGAGCAGACGGGATCGTGCGCTGCTGGACAGGAAGGTCATGCTGAGTCTCACAGCCTGCTGGCGAAGCCCTGCGGCGACACGCAGTAAGGTTGCAGTAAGATTTGGTTTTGTAGGCTTGTGTGGAGCATGAACGGGCTCAGAACTTGTCCACCACGTTGCCTGATCGTGGTTGCAGAAGATATCCGTTCTTGGTTGCAGAACACATCCGTTCTTCCGCTGGACTAATGATTTACAAGCAAATTTTGTTAACCATCATCTCCGGGACCTTGAGAAAGTTGTAGAGACTGTTTTTAGAGTTTGGCCAATTATCTGTTACACGTGTCTTGTATATTGGCTTTCCCATAATCTTGGTGTTATGAAGCCGGTAGTATCACTAGCAAATCACAGTCAGTTTTGCCCTCATTAACTGGTTCTGTATCAGCAGCTCTGTCATTAGCACAGCCAGGTTTTGAGACACTGCCAGCTACAGCTAAGTCCTTGGGCAGAGCAGAGGGTGCTCCTGGGCAAAGCCAAGTGGCTTGGTCCCACTTGGGTGCCTTGCAGAGGACCTGCACTTCCTAACGCTACACAGCTGCCATTCTGCATCGAGAAACCAGCTTGTACCACCCTGGACGTCCTTCTGACTCCACTGTGCTTTCACCCTGTCTCCTGCGGCATTTCCCTCGCCGTCTCCACAGCTGGGTGGCCATCAGAGGTGTCTCTGGGCTCCGGAGAAGGCTTGTCTGTATTTCCACTTTCCTGTAGTACGTATTTCCTAAGTCTCTAGAAAGGCAGCGGGCAGAGATTTGGCTTCTCCAGCTCAGTTGGGTTAAATTTGGCTCACTTTATTGTTTCGTCAGAGTATTAGGTTACAAATGCAATGTCCTAAATGGCTTTCAGATGTGGAGCTCCCACGCTGATGGATAACTGGAAGGGGTGAGATGAGACGGGTGCCGTCGCGGCGCGGGTTTGGGAGGGGAGGTGGAGCATCGTCACAGCCGTGTGCCCCTGGTAGCCGCGCTCCTCGCGGGCGCGTTGGCTGGGCTGGCATTGCGGCATCCCGGTGTCAGGACACAGGCGGTGCTTCGCCGCTGACGCTCTGTGCGATTTTGAGCAAGCTGCATTTTCCTTCCTCCAGCTCCTCGTCATGTAGCAGCTTTTCAAAGGATGGCCCTTAGGAGGGGTTTGCACAGCGCCGGGCTGGATGGGACCACGGTCTCTGACGAAGCCCCTGAGCCTTCCTGCAATAACCAGCTATCGATGGTAATAACAAACCCAGGGGATTTCAGCAGAGCGCCTCACTGCCCATCAGCTGATTCTCCAGCCCATTTCTGTTGCTGAAAAAGCGCTGTAGTTACTGGCTGAGCCTTAAATATGCTGGGGAGAGAGGAGCTTTGAAAACCGGCGTTTGGTGTGTGAAATCCGCTGCGGATATGGCTTCAGCCCGAAGGATTCTGGTATCTCACCCCATCCCCCAGCCCTCCCGACTTCTCTAGCAGAGCGAGGACTAGTGCGTTTTTTCCAGTGACTTGAAAGGGAAAGCATGTGGCATTGATTAATAACCCATCCCCGGCGCTGCGGGGAGCCGGGGCTCTGGCAGGTAGGGAGCGGGACGGGTGATGGTGCTCTGGGGCCATGGTCGCATCACCCCATGATGGCCATCGTGGGGCTGGACCACGGATGCTGCAGGGCTGGACCACGGATGCTGCGGGGCTGGACCACGGATGCTGTGGGGCTGGACCACGGATTCTGCAGGGCATCAGGGCTGCGTGGGCAGCCAGCTTCTTTGGGAATGCGTTTTCCTGCCTGTGGAAGTGATGGGGTTTGGGTGCACATAGACAAAAGCTGTTACTATCACCGCTCACCTCCTGGGCTATGCCGGAGCAGAGGCTCGGCTCCCTCTGCTTCCCGGGTGGGAGAAGCCGTGCAGCGGGGATGGGAGTTGGGTGCCCTTCAGCACCCAACGCGGAAGATTGCCGCCTGCCCAGGTCGCTCTGAAGGCAGTCCATAAATAGCGCTTTCTCCCGGAAGCCCTCGACATTAATGACATACTGAGATTTCCAGACCAGCTCCGCTAATCTCTGAGATCATTAACATGACTTAACTGGAGAATTGCAGCCTCTCCTCCTATTCAGAGAAGTCAGGAGTTATCTCCCAGCGTCAAGAGATATGCAGAAGTTTAAATTCCTCCTGGGTGTTTAGCTGAGCTGTTGCCACTGGGCAGTCCAGGGGCACAATGTGTCATTGCCAAAATATTTAACGACAAAGAAGGAGCCTGATCTCTGAGTGGCTCCAGAGGAGCGGTGGGGAGGAGAGCTGGAAAACACCTATGAGATCATCCATCTCGCTTTGCCGTTAGCGCGGTGCTGATCCACGTAGCACATAGCACATGCCTTTTCCAGTCCTTTTTAGGTCACCCCAAGGGATGGAATTTTATCACCGAGATCAGATAAACCTCCAGATAGCTCCAGCTCTCTGCACTCTGCTGGCTCCTCTCCCAATTAGGTGGAATTGCTCCGAAAAGCAAAAGTTTTACACATAAAAGAGCTTTAAATAGTTTTAAACCCCCCAGTAAGATGCCTCAGTAGCTGTTACTGTACTTGGTAGAAAGGAACTTCTGTGCGCTAGAGATGAAATCAATATTTAAGCATGCCTAAATGTTTTATTTGTTGCTGCTGCAATATGAGATAGTAAAAAAAAAGTGGGTCTGAAGGAGTCTGAATGAAACCCTGAACCAGATTTATGCGGACGCCACTCCAGGCAGCACAGGCCTTTCCTTTTAGAGGAGAGTCTTCGTTTTAATATTAACATTTTATGCTGCATTTTGTGATCTCCACTAAATCCAGAGCTATTGTAAGAGCGGGGCTAGAGAGACTTCAAAGACCCGGGCTGAAAGATGCCTTTGCGGTGATCGGCACTTCATAAACACACGGAAAATCCACAAGAAATTGCTAAAAAACATTGCCGGAATCAATTTTGCTGAAGGCAGAGTCGAAGTTTCTAAGTATTCCCTTGACTTAATCCATATGGTGTATGCTGCTCACATATGCCCACCACAACTTCTATCTTGGGAGCTGGAGGTGTTCCTGGTATTTTATGGCAGGAACATGCAAAGGTCACATGTATTGCTTTTGAAGCTGCGGGGGGAATTCATCACCGCGTGCCTGAGATACGGCTGTGCGCTAATGAGCCGATGCCTCCCTCGGCGGAGGGGAGGTTGGTCAAGTAGATGTGGAATCAGCCGAGGTCGGTGGAGTAACCCTCAGGAAAGATGCGCTCAACGGAGCAGGGGCTGCCCTGAAGTGTGTACGCCTCAGGGAGCAGCTGCTTGCCACCCAGCAGTGCCAGGAGCCCTTGCCCGAGGCTACCACCACCCCACCGCCTCCTTTGGGGATTCGGGGAACCCCTTTCTTCCCCCAGGGCAACACGTTGGCACTCACCGGGCAGAGCCAGTCCCCACGCAACTCCCACCCACCCACGGGTGCCCATCACCATGGCCAGGCTCCATCCGCTGCACAGAGCCACTCCCAATATCTGCCATTTGAAGCTTTTCCATTATTTTAATGGCTTTGGGCACAATTCCCCACCATGCTGTGATGGCAGAGGCCACCCCATTCCCCGGACCGCTGCCCCCCAATGCGGGTGATCCTGGGGGTGCCGTCCCCCCGACAGGGATGCTCCCCAGTCCCGGGATGTGCAGAGGTCTGTCCTTCTTGTACTGGGATCCATTCCCTTCAACCACCAGCCCGGCTTCCCCCCTTCAAGTGTCTTCCCCCCAGCTCACAGCCATAAGGGGCCGCTCGGGCGATGCAGCCCCATCATCGCTTGAGAGAACTTAGTCCATTAATAATTCAAGGTTTGTTTGTTTGGATTTTTTCTTGTTTGGTTTGGTTTGGTTTGGTTTTGAAGAAATCCTGCCAGTTTGGAGCTGTTTTCTAACATGTCTGTGCTGCAGCCCACAACAAACAGCCGCGCGGAGCTTGAAATCATCGTTCGCCGCCGAGATCGTAAACTCGTCGCACAAGGCATCGTTTCGGTGGCGGCAGAGCAGTCGGGTGCCCGGGTAGATGAACCAGCAAATACTCCATGACTTGGTTGGATATTACAGGCAAGAGATGTGTTTAATTGAGGTGCCGACGTGCAGCGTAGAAGTACCCTGGGAACAGATTTAGGGCTGGAAGCTGTTCTCAATGACAGCGACGTTGATCTGGATGAACGCCGTGGGTACCGACGGGAGGAGAAGCTGCCCAGAGGCAGGTGCCATGCTCGCTGCCGAGCTGTTGCGCCTAATGTAGGTGTCAATACCCCGATTTAATAAGCTGAGCGTATTTAACTCCTTATATAAACAGATATTGCAGGGAGGATGTGTTAATGCGTGGATTAGCAGGGTTGGAAATCAGCGGGAGAAGCTTTAGACGTTTTGCCTCCACGTTTTTCAGCACGATCGGGTTTTATGTCAAAGTCGTTGTTTTGCTATTTCCATAAATTCCTCGGGGTGATTGCGGTAGTTTCCAGCAATATTGGGAGTTTTGCTGCTGGATGGAGCGAGGAGGCTTTCATCAGAAGTGCTCCGGGACAGCTCTGTCAGTGCCGAGCCGCGCTGGAGAGAGACAGCAGCTTATAAAGTGGCTTCTAAACCATTTTGTCATCATCTTAAATTTGAGCAATAATTGATGTCGGTGGGTGGCAGAAGGGGTGATAATTGGTTCCTGTAAATCTTTTTAAGTGCATTAAGCAGGCTGTGTTCGTAACAAAATATCCAGAAGTTTCACTGCGGATGCTCAGCTCGCGTGTCGCTGTTTGTTTTCTTGGTCACGCTTTACGTTCAGGGCGTCTTTATAAATACCGTTGATAAAAGATGAAGGTACGATTGTACGTCTCCCAGGCAGCGCGTGCCTGCAGGTGATGGGGTGGAGGTGGCTGGGGGAGGCCCAGGTGGTCTGGGCTGGTGGCCGGGTGGTTGTCCATCATCCCCTGACCTTTGCCAAGGGGGTTTGGGACAGGACTCAGGATGCCCAGGGGAGCACCCGGCCCGGGACAGGGGTGGCTGGTGTCCCCATGGGTGTCTTGAGTGTGTGGGTGCTCAGCTCCCGGCTTTACGCAGAGGCAAATTGTGCTTCTCCCAAAGTGTCCTGCACGGCGGTGCCTAAACTCACTTTTAGCATCTCGCTGGTGCTTTTTATCTTCGCCCTGCTTTTATTCTCCCAGGCTCTGAGGCAGGAAGGATCCTTAGCACAGCTTTGTCGAGGCAGGAGCCGAAGCAGGCGGGTTTGGAGCGACTGGCCCAGGGCGAGCTGGAGGGACGGGGAGCTGGAAGGAGGTCCCAGGAGCCCGTGGTCCCTGTGCCGTGTGTGGACAGCCCTGTCCTATCAGGGAGCTGGTGTCCTATCACTCTCAGTTTTTCAAAGACACTAAGAGACAAGCCTACATCATCTCACTTTCCTTTTTTTTTTAGTAAGAAAAACAGTAATTTTGCTTGTTTATATATATTTTTACTGAAAAATAGACTCCGAGATTTGTAGCTTGTGAATCAGCTAATGGCCCAGCCTGCAGTCCTGATGGCTGTTTGTTCGTGAGCTGGTTTATCTCCAGGTATCCTCCGCAGGGTAAAAGGATTTATTGTTTCAGTAAATTGATTTTAGTGGAGCGCAGTTTAGTCAGAAATTGGTCTCCGTTTTGTGAAAGGTGCCTCTCCACCTCTTTTTTTTCTCCCCGCGCAGCGAGTCGGCTCACACCACGGCAAGGAATAGCTGAGAATTCATTTAGCAGAAGAATATTGCTCCTTCATGCCACATAAATTACGATATTACAGAAACAATTATAACGGAGAGCGGCATTGTGCAAAGGAATGTGCCTGGTGGTTTTCCCAGACCCAGTGCTGTGGCTTCCGAGGCAGCCCAGCTCCTTTGGGTTAAAATATTTAAATCCTGTGTTTCAGCTGCGGTATGGGTAGTTGCTCCAAAGTTTGGGGGAGCTGAGGTGCGTGGGGTTGTGGCAGGCACCTCGGGAGTCCCCCCGGGGGTAACAGGGATGTGGGGTGGCTGTGGAGCTGCGGGGATCATGGCAGACCCTGACGGCAGAGGTACAGGGAAGAGTTTTCTGCTGGGAGCAAAGTTCAAAAGAAAGGCCGGGTTCCTACACGTTCTCCCTTCCTGAATCAGATCTGGAGACCTCCTGCAGCGCGTCATCGTCTGGCACCTCTTCTCCTCCTCCATTTCCAAAGCAGAGTGCCCCTTCTCCTCCAGGGGATGCTTCCTTTGGCTGGTTACCTGCTGCCCACCAGCACCCTGCTCTGGGATGGGAGAGGATAGTACTTCTCCGGCTGGGATCGGGTGGGAGGCAGTGCTCCATGGGGTTTGAGTTGCACGTTATGGGAATGATTATAGCAGGAGCCCCTTTTTGCTAGCCAGGATAGGAGCAAGGGGAGTTCACTGCAGTGTGAAACCCTATAACCTGGCCCAAAGGGACCAGGGCTGGAGATTGTAATGGATATACCTTTAAATTATTGTAACCCATGAGTTGGGTTGCATGTTAAAGGAATTACTGTAGCAGGAACCAATGGAGGACAAACCTTACAAGAAGCAGCGCAAATGCAGCAGTGACCTGACCTGAGCTGGGGTTGGTGCCCAGTAACTCCACACAACGCACCACCTCTCCTGTCCCGAGCGACCACCATAACAGATGGAGCCCAAAGTCATGGACTAAATTAACTCAGTGGACATTTGTGGACATTTACGACCACTTTACAGACATTCCACAGGGGTGGTCCATAGCCTAAGGGAATGATACCTGTGTATTATATCAAAGGATGGGAAGTGGGGGGGGGTGGTTAATGGATAGTGTGCGACCTGAGCATGGTGGAAGTGGTATGGTTACGGGGTGGAGAATTGTCGTGGTTTCAGCTGGGATAGAGTTGACTTTCTTGCTAGCAGCTGGTGTGGGGCTGTGTTTTGGATTTGGGATGAGTATGGCGTTGATGGCACACTGATGGTTTTGGTTGTTGCTGAGCAGTCAAGGCCTTTTCTGCTCCTCACACCACCCCACCAGCGAGCAGGCTGGGGGGCACACAAGAAGTTGGGAGGTGACACAGTGGCGACAGCTGACCCCAACTGACCAAGGGGATGGATAGAGTCTACAGTCCCGGTGATGGTCTCAAGTGTGAATTACTCACTGGGTGTCACTGGATTTCTTCATTGTAGCCAAGATCAGTATCTGGGCCTTTGCTCTTCCTTCCCTGGGGACAATAATGGTGTCACTTGTGCATGTACACCAGGAGTGTTTTGGTGGCATATTTTTGGTTTTGCTATTGAGCTGGCCATGGTCAATACAGATAGCTTTTTCGCAGCCAAAAAGATGACAATTTTATGAATGAAGTTTAATAGCACAAACTTTCTATGATGCAGAAGGAGATAAATGGAGCACAAATGGAAAAAGCACTTCACCCCCAGGCCCCATTGTTTAGCGTTTCATAAGCGATTAATCGCTTCATCCCCATCAAGTGCAATTGTCAATTCAATAAGCTCCGAGGTATTCTGAATGGCGCTTGGCAAACAAATTCCTAATGTAATTACATCTAAATGGAGTGTGAGAGCGCGCGTGTGTGTGTGTGCGCGGGAGGGAGGGAGAGATCTATATTTTTCGATGTAGCGGTGTAACAAGCACGTGGCACGTAGGATGATAAGGAAACCCCATGAAAGGGCTGCTCTTGCTCCGGCGTGAGAATTTGGGGATCGGAGGGGACTTTCTCCCCGGGGTTCAGCTGGTGATGTCGGGGCTTCGCTGCGGGTGGGAAGTGCAGGAGGTGGGATGGGAGCCGGTTCTTTCCACTCAAGGTGAAAGGGGAACGGTGGCAATGCCAGCGCGATCCCGACACTGCGGGCAGGTCAGGGTCATGATTCCTGTGGAAACCCCCCTCCCTTTCCTTCCTGGTGCTGCCTGCAGCTGCCGGCTCTGCCTGCACGCTCCCCTCCGCATGGGGTGGCTCTAGAAAGTGCGTGGGAAAAGCACTGGGAACACTTAAATGATCATTTTCATAAAATCATAGAATCCTAGAATGGATTGGGTTGGAAGGGACCTTAAAGGCCATCCAGTGCCACCCCCTGCCCTGGGCAGGGACACCTCCCACCGGTCTGGTGGTTGCTCCAAGCCCCGTCCAACGCGGCCTTGAACTCCTCCAGGGATGGGGCAGCCACAGCTTCTCTGGGCAGCCTGGGCCAGGGGCTCACCACCCTCACAGCAAACAATTTCTTCCTGAGATCTCATCGAAATCTCCCCTCTTTCAGTTTAAAACCGTTCCCCCTCATCCCATGGCTCCCCTCCCTGATCCAGAGTCCCTCCTCAGCTTTCCTGAAGCCCCTTTGGGGACTGGAAGGGGCTCCAAGGTCTCCCCGGAGCCTTCTCTTCTCCGGGCTGAACCCCCCCAGCTCTCTCAGCCTGTCCTCACAGCAGAGGGGCTCCAGCCCCCACAGCATCTCCGTGGCTTCTTGGCTTTTGCTTTCCAGAAGAGTAGAGAGAGCAGAGCCTGAAAGTGTTGGGAGACAGGGAGTAACTCCAGGCTGACACTCGGGTGCCCAGGATCACGGTCACGGATGCAGACTTGAAACACTGACCAAGAGCAGAATATTCTTGTGGGCTTGTTTGATGCTCGCATGAAGTCATGGTTTGCGGCTCTCCGTGGAGCAAGCGCAACTTGGGTGGTGTGTTTGTAAAGGGACACCATTAAAGCAAAAATATGGCTCTGACTTTGCCTGTAACCCATTCCCTGCCATGTTGCATCCGACCGGCACAATGCCAAGAGCAAGCCGTGGGCTCCGTCCCGGCTCCGGGGCTCGCTGTGCCAGCGTGGGATGCTTCACATCGCTCAGCCCCGGCCAGCCTGTGCCAGCCTGGGGCTCTGCAGGGATCCTGCGCCCGTTGCTGGGGCTGCTCCACGATAAAAACAGGTATTGTCAGGTTCCTCGGCATGTTGCGGCACAGCAGCCCGAGCGCTTGAAAGGGCTGCGATAGGGAACAGTGTTGTCTGTCTTAGATGGTATCTCAGACTCGACACAGACATGTAAAATGCCAGGCTGGATGTTTGCAGAGACTTGTCAAGCCAAGGGAAACCATGCCAATGCGAAACATCGGGGAAGAGCTTAAAAAGGCAGACAATGGTATGTTTGCTTGCCGAGCTCGCCTACGGGTTGCTTTCCCCCTTGACAGAGTTTTTCAGCCGGTCCGTGGCGGTCAGGGGGAAGGTGCAGCCTCTGCTGCCATCATCCAGCTGTAGGGGCTGGGAATGCTGCCCGGGACCCCCATGTCCCGTCCCTCCCCAGTTCCGGGGGCCTGGGACAGGGATGTCACACTGTGGCTTGAGAGATGCCCAGGGTGGCAAATTTAGCACTGAATATTTAAAGAATAACTGCTTCATATTAGTACTTCTTCAAGCCTTTTTTTCCCCTTCTCTGCTCATAAATGAGATATTTTTTTTCTCTCGTTGCCTTGCAACAAGGAAGGTGGACAGCAGCACGGGGCAGGCTCTTCTGCTCTCTGGTGCTTTCAGGAGCATCCTGGCCATCATCACGGATAATACACACAAGTGAAATGCAAAGGTTAAGTGTTTCATATTGCGTCCTGCTGGTATCTCTGTCCCCATCTCTGTGCCTTCCCCAGTGATGAAATAGAGCCCATGGGGAGACGGGGTGCGGTGGGGGCTTCACTCTGCCTCTCACCCCTCACGGACAGCTTCGGTCCGGCTGCTGACAGATCGTTTTCCTTCTTTTTTTCCTTACCTGGGGTGACCTCACGTTGCGTTTGTGACACCGGGATCTTCGTGTGTGGTTAAGAGGCAGCTTTGGCAGCAGCATCCCCCTTGTTGCGGTGGCTGAGTATCCCACTGCTGGGGGTTGCTGCTCTGAAAAAGCCTTTTTCTGGTTATTGGACTCATATTCCTGGTTGTCAATCTGGAGAAACCTCTGTTAAATCACGTCTGCCACTTCTTTCCACTAAAGATCCTGGTACAGGAGGGAATAAAGCACGACACAGCAGTGTCTGACCTTCTGATTCCACTAAACCCAACCGGGGGAAAAAAAAAACTTTATTTGTCCTCAATTTCAGCATTTGGCTTCACTTTTACAGTTCCGTTTAATTGCCTTTAAAAGGGTCAATTTTCAGTCTTAACAATTAAAGCATTGACTTTGTGTTGCCAAAGCTTGTCTGAGCCCTCGCTGCAGAAAGCGTCTTTGCAAAACTTGTCTCCTTGAACATTTAAACTGTCAGACCTAATTATCCGCATTGCTTCAGCTGAATGGGTTGCTTTCCTCTCAGCCAGCAGCAATATTTTGTTACTGTCTATGAAACATAAACTGCATCCCGAGTTGGAAGCAGCCGTTTTCTCAATCGCCGCTCGTACCGTCACCGTCGATTTGCCTCTCGAGTTGCCATGTAAAATGCTCAGCCCTTTGCAAAACTTTGCCTGAAGGTGGATGGGCTCCCACGCCAGAGCCTCATCAGTGTCGTCTTCTGCCTTGCAGAAAAGCCCGAGCTGGATGAGATCACCCTGGAGCGAGTCCTGGAGGAGCTGGAGACCATGTGCTACGAGAACATGAACATCGCCATCGAAACGGAGGAGGGCTTGGGCATCGAGTACGATGAGGACGTGGTGTGCGACGTCTGCCGCTCGCCGGAGGGGGAGGACGGCAACGAGATGGTCTTCTGTGACAAGTGCAACGTCTGCGTGCACCAGGTGAGCCCTGGGGGAGAGCGGCAGGTTTGGGCTGGCTGCGTGTCGCGCTGCGGTACCCTCCTCTGGGTTCCTTCCATCCCCACCGCCCCCATCCCCTGAGCTGCTGTAGACCCCCGGTAAGCTTTCCTGGTGGATTCCCAGCACATCTCCAGCGGAGCGAGGATAGCAAATGGGGTCTTGGATAGCTGGAGACAGCAAAGTTCCTTTTCTTACTTTCTTAGCCCCAGCCCTTCATCAGTGCCCACAGAAATACACAACCAGAGGTTGAAAACTGCTTCCCGTGAGCTTGCTTTGCCCCCTCCTCCTTATTCTCCAGTCTTGCTGATATTTTATTTTATGCCTCCTCTTCCATTAATGTGCTTATTCTTCTTTCTTTACCCCATTTTTCTTTATTAAACTGCAACCATGGGACCTTTAGCACCCAGGGGTGACCAGCTGGTGTGTGGCGCTGGCTGATGGGCTGGGAGGGACGCGGGTCTGTGGCCCTGCACTTGCCGGAGGGGTGGGCAAGGACCTCCAGTGTCCTCCACAGCCTTATACTGGGGGCAGCAGGACCTTCGAGCTCCACTGGCCCTGCCTCACATCGCAGGGTGTCTGTCCCAGCTTCCCTGCTGTACGCCTGGAGGATTTCATTTTATTTTGCTGCCTGGAGGAAAATAATTTTATTTTTAGAAGTGAATGCAAATGCTTCAAGCCCTTGCTGGGGGGTGGGGGGTGCCTGTGGGCTCCTGCGCTTGGGAAAACCTTGACAAGGAGAAGGCAGGGGTGTGAGGGTCTCCCCAGGTCCCGTGGGGATCCGGGGAGGTTTTGCTCATTGTGTTTCGAGGGGAAGCGCCGTGTGGTGCTGGGACGGTGGCGGCGGCTCCTGGGCTTCACCCCCTGTGTGAAGAGTTTGGGTTTTTGTTTGGTGGTTTTTTTTTTTTTTTTTCCTCCGAAGAGAGCCATTTGCTCATCTTTTGGGCAGCTTTTCCATCAGCGCTTCCTGGAGGTGGGAGAGCATTGGCGATATCTATAGTTGCGGGAGGTGGGTGTTTTGAATGGTTTCCATCAGTGAATCAGATTCAGGGTTGGGGTTGGGGTTTTTTTCGCGTGTGCTGGGTTTTGTTTGGTTTTTTTTTTCCCAACAAGCCCAAGTGGCGCTGTCAGGCCGTGAGCTGACACGTGCCGGTGGGCAGGGGCTCGGGGGGAGGCAGGCAGCGTTGGGGGCTGCTGTGGGGACGTACGTACCCCGTCCATGGACCATGGCGTCCCATGGGCTCCGCTTTCAGCAGCGTCCCCGGTGCTGGCAGCAGAGCGGTGCTGCAGAAGGGTATGTGGCAGGCTGGATTTCAAGGCTTTTGAAAGAAAAAGCAGATTTTTCCGTTGTTCTCAGGGAGCAGAGTCCAGCCCTAAGCCCAATGCCAGCCCGTAAGCTGCCTGTGATTTAATCTCTGCCCTGATTTACGCCCTAAGCCACAAAGTCCAGAGCCACAGCACAGGGTGTTACGTGGCATCATGTTTCTTATCTACCCTGCTCCATGCCTTTACCAGCCCCACATCCGAAACTTGTTGGGGATGATGCTTTCCTGCGGGCATCTGGGTGCCGATGCCACGGACTTCGTGTGGAAAGGAGCTGGGGTGCCGCGGGACACGGCCAGAGCGATGCCTCATCCTCCTGCATCCCAGGGTTGTGCTGAGACACACGTTGGTGGCTGATGGTGCTGGAAGGGTTCATTGTAATCATCTCTTCTGCGTAACACCAAGCCATGAGGCTTGCTATTAACCAATTCCGATGAAGCGTAGCTTTTGGAAAACACATGCAATCTTCGTTCTAAAATTTTCAGCGAGGAGGAATCTTCTCGTGGTATTAACGTTGCACTTCTCTTTAGCACGGGGATGATCCATCTCCAGCTTCCAGCCACTGCCCCGTGGTACTGTCATTACCGCATCCCTGGCGTGGGCACACGGCCGAGCCCTCCCACTGTTCCATGGACCACACCAGGCTTTTCTGTGGCTCAGCATCCTCCCCGCATTTTTTTTGGCAGCCCCTTCTCGGTGATGTTGCACCCGTGACAGGCGCAGCGATAAAAATAGCTGCTCTGCTCCTACTCAGCATTGCTTTGGCTCCGTGTTCCTGGAGCACCTTCTGGCTGGTGCTGGACTGGGAAAGCGTGTGTAGCTGATAACCCCCCTTGTTTCCAGAGCTGCCCCTTGTCTGGGACAGAAGCCCTATAGTATTTGCTCCTCGGAGCAGAATTGCACCTTCAGCTGCTCTAAAACCTCTAGGAATAAATAACTCGGAGCCAAGACTCTGCTAGAGATGCACACCTGGTCATAATTCCTGTTCTCCCCTGGATTTTGAGATCAGTCTGCCAGTTTATTCTCCTGGTAGTACGTACCAGGCTGTTTTTTGTCTGGTACTAAATCAGATGTTTTATAAAACTCTGTTACAGAAATGATTTATCTGTCAGATTTGGAGGCGCGTGAAACACGCAGTTAAGCCTCTCTGAACCGTGTAGACTCGCAGCAATGATATTACCTCCCTTAGTTCCTTATTATCCCAATAATCTGTTCATGAAGTGCCTTTTTCCCCTTGGAAATCACTATCGGAGTCAATTTGTGCTTTGGGGCAACCTAAAGCCGTGTTATCGAGTCTGTTCTTGGCCAGGAAAGACTGAGGAAATGCTTTTCCCACGCTGGCGCATCTCCTCCTGCCCCCTCTGCCCCATCCCCACCTGCAGCACTGTCACTCGCCGTGATGGTGACCTGCAGCAGCAGGGTGAAAAGCTCCACTTTTTGGGGGGTAAACTTCAAAAAGTGGAGTTAACAAATGCCTGGCCTCAGTTTACAGCCCTGGGGGTCCTTATCGGCACTGCCCACCCGCCTTCTGGAGGGACGTCGGAGCAGCCAGATCTAGAATTAATTACATCGCCTCGCTTAAAATAGTGACACAGCCTCGCGTCAGTGCCCAAGGCGGTTGTCTGCCACTCTCTGAAAAGCCTTTAAGTGTGAGTTATCGGGACCTGACGATTAAAAACTGTCTAGTTTTAGTAGGAGCTGTTTAATACAGTCATAAGTTACAGCCAAAGTGGAAAGTATTTTATCATCATCATTATGTGATACGGCTTATCATTTGGCTCTTCCCCAAGTACAGAAGAGAAATATTTATGAAACACTTTGGCTTCTCTGCATCCTGTGCAGTTGCAGCAGGTTGGGGAGCTCCGTGGGTGACCCGAGTCCTTTATTTCTCACTCTCTTGGCTCTAGACTTGTCCTTAGGATCACAGAATCATAGGGATCGTAGAATCATAGTTTGGGTTGGAAGGGACCTTTAAAGGCCATCTAGTCCAACCTCCCTGCAATGACCAGGGACATCTTCAACTCGATCGGGTTGCTAAAAGCCCCATCCAACCTGACCTTGAATGTTTCCAGGGCTGGGGCGTGTGCGACCTCTCTGGGCAACCGGGGCCGGGGGCTCACCACCCTCACAGCAAAGAATTTCTTCCCAATATCCAATCTAAATCTCCCTCTTTCAGTGTAAAACCGTTCCCCCTTGTCCCATGGCTCCCCTCCCTGATCCAGAGTCCCTCCCCAGCTTTCCTGGAGCCCCTTGAGGGACTGGAAGGGGCTCCAAGGTCTCCCCGGAGCCTTCTCTTCTCCAGGCTGAACCCCCCCAGCTCTCTCAGCCTGTCCTCACAGCAGAGGGGCTCCAGCCCTCCCAGCATCTCCGGGGCCTCCTCTGGCCCCGCTCCAACAGCTCCGTGTCCTTCTGCTGTTGGTGCCCCAGAGCTGGAGGCAGCACTGCAGGGGGGTCTCCCCAGAGCGGAGCAGAGGGGCAGAATCCCCCCCTCGCCCTGCTGCCCACTCTGCTGGGGATGCAGCCCAGGCTGTGGGGGGTTTCTGGGCTGCCAGCGCATGTTGCCGGCTCGTGTTGAGCTTCTCATCAACCAACACCCCCAAGTCCTTTTCTTCAGGGCTGCTCTCCATCCCTTCATCCCCAGCCTGGATTGTTACTGGGGTTGCCCCAGCTCACGTGCAGGACCCTGCACTTGGCCTCGTTGAACTTCATGAAGTTCACGTGGGCCCACTTCTCCACCCTGTCCAGGTCCCTCTGGATGACATCCCATCCCTCAGGTGTGTCAGACACACCACACAGCCTGGTGTCGTCCACAAACTTGCTGAGGGTGCAGTCAATCCCATTGTATGTCACTGATGAAGATACTGAACAGTACTGGTCCCAGTATGGACCCCTGAGGAACAGCACTTGTCACCAGTCTCCATCTGGACATTGAGCTGCTGACCACTTCCCTCTGGATGTGACCATCCAACCAATTCCTCATCCACCAAGCAGTCCACCCATCAAAGTCCTTCCTCCTTTAGATTTATTGTCCTTTAGACTTACTGTCCTTTATGGTTCCTCCCTTCTCATTTATATTCATGACTATTGGTTTCCCTTTTTTACCTTTCGGTAGTTATTTTCGCTTCCCCTTTAGGCTGCGTTGGGTGTGTAACCAGTGTGGCCATCTTTCTCAATTGTGGGGTTGTGGCTTTTCAGCCCTCAGCTACCTCAGAGGTTTTCTCCCCACGGCATCTCTTACTTCTCCGAGCTGTCATGGCTCTGGTAGCTGTTGAGGAACGGGCAGGAGATGAGTGGGCAGATGCCCACACCGCAGAGCTGCTGGTGGTGGGGGCTCTGATGGAGCGGCCTGGTTGCCCCCGCTGCCCAACCTGGAGCCAGGCGGGTGCTTGGCATGATACTCAGCACATTTGTAGACTTAGCCTTTAATTAAAAGCCAGGACATACTGACGTATGAGTATCCATGTGAAAATAGTGATGGTAGGAAGGAAGGAAGAACTTAACCTCGCTGTCTGTGATTGTGGAGCTGCTTTACATCTGTTTATTATCAGGATGCCCAGATGTGGTGGCCATAAGCCAACAGTAGTGTAAAAGGTATGAGCGAAGGAGGAGGCCCTGGGGGATGCTCTGGGACTAACCCTCCTCCCTGGTCTCTCTGCAGGCGTGCTACGGCATCCTGAAGGTCCCCATCGGGAGCTGGCTGTGCCGGACCTGCGCCCTCGGGGTCCAGCCCAAGTGTCTACTGTGCCCGAAGAGAGGGGGGGCGCTGAAGCCCACCCGGAGCGGGACGAAATGGGTCCACGTTAGCTGTGCCTTATGGATACCTGAAGTAAGATGTTTTCTAACCTCCTCTTGACAGTGCGGGTGGGCACGAGCCTGGTTTCAAGTCTCAAGTTTGAACATCTTGTTCATTAATGGTCTAAATGGCAAGTCCAGTTTGCCTCGTCAAGCCGTGCCGAAGTCAGAGCTGCGATGCCGGTTGGTCATCGGGCTGTGTATTTAATTAGCAGCCAAGGGGCACCCTCTTAAGGGAGGACAAAGAGGTGGGGTGCAAAGGCACAGAGGTGGGGGGCATTCACAGGACCTGCCTGGCCAGGGTAAAGCTTATTTCACGTGCCCATCTGAGATACACAGCAATGTCCAAATGAAGAATTAGTTCAGAGAAAACACATGATTTTTTTCCTTCCATTTCATCCAGATCTGTTTCCAGGTTTGGGGGTTTGGTTGTTTTTTCTCCATATTACGAGCGACCCTGAAAAACAACAAATAAATCCATCGCTCATTCAGACTGCCACAGACATCCCCCTGTAGGAGATTTGGGATGGTAACTGGTATTTACAGCTTGTCTTCTGTTTCGTGACCAGGTTAGCATTGGATGTCCTGAAAAAATGGAACCCATTACGAAGATCTCACATATCCCAGCAAGCAGATGGGCTTTGTCCTGCAGCCTTTGCAAGGAGTGCACTGGGACATGTATTCAGGTACGTGATGCGGTCCCAGAGAAACACAGAGCCCCCGGGGTTGTGTCTGTAATAGCCACTGGAGATTCTCAAGATGTTGGTGGACACGATCCAGCCAAGGCTTATTCCCGCTCTCAGTAAACCTAACGACAGGGAGCACGAGAGCCCATGAGACATCATCAGGTGTTGCTTGCAATCATTTAATGTATTGAGTGCTAGGAATCTAGATGAACTTTCTTTGCATAACGCAGTGATGTTGCTGTAGTGACACTAATTACCGGGACTGCAAATGACCTTGGTTTGAAATCAGGAGGCTCCAGCAGAAAGGCTTGGCATAGGAGCCAGGAAGGTGAGATCCTCATGAGATACGTAGCCCAAGTACGTCCCAAACCAGTGGGGGTTGGCTGGGAAGCCGTTCAGTTGGGGGAATATCGGGAAACCCCAGGATTAAGTGGTCCTCACTAGCCTGCTGGCTTGGAAAATAGAGTATTTACCGCATATTGCATTCCCACATTTTCTCCACACCTAAGCAGACTGCTGCAGCCATCTGCCTGCCTGCTCTCCCCGCAGCAGCAGCGTGCTGACGAGGGGATGAGACGTTCTCATTTCAGACCAAAAGCAGGACGCTCCGGGCTTTCCTATTCCAAAAGCGGGACAGAGTTCCCTGGGCCGTGGTGTCTTTTCCCAGAGAGCAAAGAGCAGAAGCTCCCATCCGAAGCGCAGCGTGCTCAGCGTGAGAGCACCTGGGGAGCTTTGCTGCTCGTCTGCATCCGATGATTCCCCCTGATTCCCACTGCTCTGCCAGTGTGATGTCCCTGGGGACAGGCTGGGGGATCTGCTGCTCCACAATGCCGGTGCCTCTTGCTTTCGTTGGCACACCAGGCATCGAAGCAGCCTCGGCACGCAGGGGGGGTTGGAATAGCCATTAAGCTTTGAAAAGCTGGGAGAAAGTTTTGGGTGTGTATCAATCCTGACTGATCAGCTCCTGTACAGCGACGGGAGCTGCACCTCGGAGGTCGGCGTAGGCAGCAGAGACTGCTGGGGACCAGAAATAGCTGGCTGGTTGCAGAAGGGAGATAGGAATAGGAGGTCTGCAGGTTCCGCTGCGTTTGTGCAACTGCCTTGGGTTTAATGCTTTAAAAGGGAGCTATTTAAAAGCAATCCCCTTAGCTTGAAGTGAAATCTCACAATACTTCTTTAAATCTCTAGCGTTGACTCACTTCTTTTTTGATGGCTCTGGGTGGATCTGCTTATTCACCCTGCCAGATGGAGATACTGTGTCATAACGGCAACCGCTTTCAAAGAACGGAAGGGCAGGGAAGGAGGCAAACAGGCTTGGCAGCATCAAAAAGAATTCAGCTTCTCACAGGCTTCATCCTCTTAGCGCCGGCATGGCACGGGAGCTGTGAGATCCCTGGGACTGGATGGATTTGCATTAAAGGTCACCTGAGATGGAACAGGAGTTTTATTGTCTCCTGTGCCGGCAGCTCACAGTTTATAAGTCTCCACAAGATTGTCACCAGAGCGTTTGCCGAGGCCACCCTAAGCACGCTCAGGATGGTTTGGCTTCAAGGAAAAGGGGGAGAAGGGGAAAAAAAAGCAGGCAGTGCCTTGTTTTAAGGATTTATGGGGTAAATCAGCGAGTTCACCCATAGATAAACAAACACGCTCGGTACTCATCAGCGGTACAGAGCTCTGTTTTGAAAGCTTATGTTTATGGAGCATATTTTTGATTACTGCCTGTTTATACAGGTGTAATCTAACTACTTTTGTCAGCGTTTCGGGTTTGTGACCCAGCTCTGAAAGGAGGAGGTTGTTTTCTGTTAAAGCGCTGAGCTTTTCTCCTTGGCAGGGGGAATCGGGTGCTCCAGGCGGGACAGGCCTGGGGAAGGAGGGATATTGCTTCCAGGAGGGTTTTTTTCCAAGAGACTGGTTCAAACTAGGCTTTGCCGAAATGGGAGGTGAATTCTGGAAGGCAAGTTGGAGGAGCAGAGGACCGTTATCCCAGAGGGACGCGGGGATGCTCGGAAGCAGCACCGCCGCTTAAGAAAACACCCACCTCGACCGCATTTGCAGAGACCAGGGTGAGGTGATTTTGCATAAGAACCTTTCCACATCGGAGTATTTTTCCCCGTCCAAATTTGACCCTCAAAAGGGAAAAAACCCCAGGGAAGCCTGAGGAAGGGCTCCCCACTGCTCTCCATGCCTCTGCCCTTGCTTTTCCAGTACAGAGCTGTGAACCCAGCGTAAGTCGGCGTGGCCATAGTTGAGCTGGAGCTCCTGGAGGCTGGGCAGGGATGCAGCCTTGGAGGCAGCTTTCCCCGGCTCCCCTTAAGGGGAAATCATGACTTCATGGCGGTTCTTGTGGTCAGGCATCAGGGGATGCCAAAGAGAGCTCAGCATCCAGCAGGAATTTCTCGTTTGCATTGCTGAGGTGGAAAAGAGAGTGCCAGGAGCCGGGCTCCGGCATCGCCCGAGTCCTGGCCACAGTTGCTTGGGACCCGGCTCCCTCCTCCCCAACTCCCTCCTCGCTTGTCAGAGCAACTGGAAGAGCTCACCAAGGCCTTTCAACGCAGCGCTAAATGCCAGCTCTCTGTTAGTTGCTGGCAGGCTTCTCCAAAGGGCATGATCTTCTGCTGTCATCATCTCCCAGCTTTCTTTTTGTTGTTGTTTTTTGGAGACAAAGCCCTGGGAAGTTGTCCTCCACCACTCACTCGTTCATTATCCCTCCTCTGCCCTCTGCTGCCAGCTCCCCTTGGGCTGCTCATGCCACCGGTCCCCATCCACTGGGATAACTGGTGTGGTGGTTCCCGGACCTGTCATCCGATTGTGCCTGGAGCCCTGAAAACTTACAGCTTGACATGGGGGGAAGAGCAGCGTGCGTGCACCGCGCAGCGCCCACACCGTTCTCAGCCCCGCATCCTCTGAGGGTGCCTGCGATGCTGAAGTCGCCTATTTCGGCTGAGAAGCGTTACCAGGATCCAGACCATCTGCGGTCACTAGAAAACACGTGGTGGTTTTTGTGAGGGCGCAGAAGTGTTGTGGCTGATGGCTTGGCCGGAGTTCAGCACCGGTAATTAATTTTTCCTTCCTGAGTTCCCCTCGCAGTTCTGTTGGAGGAGCCGCTTCCTTCCCCTCCGGCCCCAAACGGCAGCGGAGCAGCTCTGTAAAGCTGGTAAACTCCTTGGCAAATAAATTCATCCCTTTACTTCTTCCCAATAAGAGTGGTTTGAGGACTAATTAACAGCCCACGTTAATCTCTGGTGCGGTTTGCACCCTCTCTCTCGAAATTCTGTTTGGGGATGGATTTGCCTGGATAAGCAAAGTATGCTGAAATCCTTGAATGAAAGGTGCTGTCAGATAACGAAGCACGGTCGATAATGAAGCAGACTCGGGGACCACACCAGTCTTTTGAGCCTGGTTTATTCTGCGTGGCAGATCCCTCCCTCCCTCACAGAACAGCTTCGTTCCAGCGCCGTTCTGGGGTGGATCAATATGTTTTTATTGTCAGTTTATGCAAGGTCCTTGGGTAACTGCGGCCGACCAGGTACCTTTCTTCATTGCCCTGTCAGCTGAGCTGCCTAATTATTTTCTGTTCACATTTTGGGCACGGTTTCTGACAAGTACCACTTGCCATCTGTCGGAGGAGAGATCCAGGATGGGTGTCATTCCATTTGCTTTATTCCTAAAGTGGAGCGATGGTCGTTCCTGTTGGCGGGACGTTGTCCTGGCAGAAGCCACAGCCGTTTTGCTGATGCCATTATTAGCACTGGTGACAGAAACAGGAGGGAGGGGACATCGCTGCGTGGCTTTCCTTAGCTCGCATAGTTCATCGATGGCGATGAGTCCTCCGTGTCCGCTTTCTCTGCCATAGATCTTTGTGTCCGTAACAGCGCAAAAGGATGCTGTAGGTTGAAGCACCCCAAGCTGTTACAACAGAACAGCCAGGATGGAGCACATCAGGAGTACATCGAGAGTATATCAGGAGTACATCAAGAGTATATCAGGAGTACATCAGGAGCTCCGTAGCTCCGTACAGTGCCATTACCGTCTTGGCCACCAAAGAAAAAAGCTCAATCACAGACACCTCCAGCTGGCAAAGGCCTCCAGCCTGGAAGCTCGTCCCACCTCCTTGCATTAACGCTTGCCCCATGGCTGCGGGAGCGAGCGCCTGCGCTGTAAAAGCCAGTGCCTGATGATACTGCCTGCACCAAGGAAATCGGGGCGCTGCAAGTCAGGCTGGGCTCCCTCCGTCCCTCCTTCTTTACGAGAAATAAATACTTGAGAACGGACCCGGTGTTTGTGCCACGTGGGTGGCTGGGACAGGCCTTGTCCCCTGGGATGGCCATGGCAGGAACCCGCTGCCCACCCCGGATTTTGCACGCTAGCAGCTATTTTCGCGAGCGATTTCAGGCTGGCATTAGGACACATTTAAAGAGGGTAAGTGGGGCGGTAGGAGTTAATAATCTTCTTGCGTTTGGTGCCTGCAGGAGTTAGTGCCCAGCATGGCTGGCCGGAGCCGTGGCAGGGGCTGCATCCAGCTCTTCCCGCTGGTTTCAGAGGCTTTGGAGCAGGGCCTGGAGAGCCCTGGAAGTAGAGGACTTGGACACTGCTTGCCTACGCTTTTCTTGGCCCTGGCAAGAAAGCAAGTCTCTCGCTTTCATAAGCAGCAGCGGGTTCATAAACAAAGTCAAGGGAAAATAGCTAAAAGCAGCAATGTCAAAAGTTCACACGCTGGGTGACTGAGCAAGAATTCAGGGCTGAGGGGACGAAGATAAAAAACCATAAAACTTCTGTTCCTCAACTACTACCAGAATATTTTTATATTTTTTTCTCTTTTTGAGAATTAAAGTGCAGCAAAGCCCCAGTAAAACTCTGCAGCATCCCAAATACTTTGTCATCAACATCCAGGAAATTTCCCGTGCCTCCGCCTGGTCCTTCAGGCCACGACTGCATCTTCATCCCCTACGAGAACAAGTCTTCTATAAACGCTGAAATACGGTGCCTACAGTAATAGGCCACTTAAAGTGTCTCATTATTGCAGTTTAACTGGTCATTAGCAGCTGGAATAGACTGATTTCTTATGGGTTGTGGTTGAAATAATTACCTGGCACTCTGAGCCATTAAAAACCAGTTAATGAGTAGAGGGGGAGAAGGTACTGTCGTGGACACGGGCACAGCACTGGCTGGTGGGGGGTGGTGCTCTGTAGGAAACCAGGCTGAGATTTGTTGCCTGTGGGATCCAAAGTCGTTTAAGCATGAGATGAGGGAAATCGTTAAAAAATTAATCTGATACAAATCTGACAACAGTCTGGCCACTGTACTAGTTCTAAAAAGTCCGTTTTGTGAAGTTTTCCTCTGTATATGTTGAGTTGCCTTTTTTTTTTTTTTTTCTTATTTTTTAATGGAGCTATTAGAGGCCGTATGATTTCCAGAGGAGAAATGCATCGTGCTCCGGGAGCGTTGGCTGCTTCTGAGATACCACATTCACTCATAAACCTTGACGTGTTCTGTATGCTTTCACTAAAAATGGCAGATTAGCTTTAGATGCAGTAACAGAGTGGAGGAGTTTAAGGGTGAAATACAGGTGAAAACTTCTCCATCAGGAGAAATCCATTGCCAGTCTTTGAGCATCCCATCGGCCCGTGCTGGTGTCTATGGCTGTTGACATGTCTTTTTGGAAGAACCACTGAAAGCTCCTGTTGATGGTAGGTGAAAGATGAGCAGGGCCTGTCACAGAGGAGGATTAAAGCAGGTAAGATGGGAAGGTGCTCGCTGATATTTGGTCAACCTTGGGTTTCTTCTGCTTGGGTTTATGGTGTCTGGCTCATGGCTGTGTAAGACTTGGGCAATACAGGTGTTCCTCCATAAGGAGTGCCTGTAGTTCAGCATCCATCTCTTCGTGGTAGGTGTTGTCTCTCAGATGGGTGTCACAGCTTTTGTAGTAAGCCTTGTGGTCCAGTTGCTAAGCAGCTCCCCCACCGATGATGCTTTGGCCTGGCCGTTAAGCCCTGTCCTTCTACCCGCAGTGCTCCATGCCCGCCTGCGTCACCGCGTTCCACGTCACCTGCGCCTTCGACCACAACCTCGACATGCGGACTATTCTAGCAGACAACGATGAAGTGAAGTTCAAGTCCTTCTGCCTTGAGCACAGCACCGGTGCCACCAAGCTGCCCGAGGAGGCACGGACAGAGCCCGACCAAGCCCAGCTGGACTTGGAGAAGGTCACGCTGCGGAAGCAGAAGCTCCAGCAGCTGGAGGAGGACTTCTATGAACTCGTGAAGCCTTCGGAGGTGGCGGAGAACCTTGACTTAAGCGAATCACTGGTGGATTTTGTCTACCAGTACTGGAAGCTGAAGAGGAAAGCAAATTCCAACAAACCGCTGCTGACACCAAAAACAGATGAGGTGGACAACTTGGCCCAGCAAGAACAGGATGTTCTCTACCGACGCTTAAAGCTCTTCATGCACCTCAGGCAAGACCTGGAGAGGGTGAGTACAGCTTTTCCTTCAATGGTGTACCCAGATGCTCCATCAGGGCTGCTTTAATGTGTGCTGGCGCCTGCAGACAGAACGAGCCCTGTTCCCTCTTGACTCAGTTCAACTCCCCTAACAGTTGCATCCCTTCAGCTAGAGCGTTATTCAGGAGATGAGGAGCACATACTCATCTCCCCACTTCCCCTTATCCCCAGGCGAGCCTTTTGAAATGTGGTGGATCACATGGACCATCCAGTCGGCTCCGGTGCTCAGCATGTGCGTGTCATCGCTGCCAAAATGCTGACACTGATGAAATAAGTTAGTGGTGGTCTCAGCCGGGGGTTCAAAAGAGCAAATGTCTGCGGGGAGAGGTGCATCGGCGGGACCGGGTGGCTGGGAGGCAGATGATGCTGCAGCTTCTATCCACTATATCTTAATAGTCTCAAACCACAAAATTATCCTGTGCTGCCCCTCAGATGCTTTCCAGCAGCAAAGCACAGGAACACTTAATTTATTTACTTACTTTAAACATCAAAGACGAGGGAATGGCAGGAGTGAGATGCAGGGCCAGCGGGACTGGGCATTCCCTGCCCTGCCGCAGCCGAAAGTGGGTCGGCTCCTCAGGGAGCTGCCAGCGGAGGCAGAGCCGTGCCGGAGGATGGAGCTGGGGGAGGTAGGCAGGGGATGGAGCCGGAGGATGCAGGCGTCCGCAGCTCCCCGTGGCACAGGGCATCCTTGCGCAGGGGAGGGACCAGCCGCCACCACAGCAGCTTTTTGGGGGAGCAGCGGTGCCAAAGCGATGCCGGAGCCCCCCCGGGCTGCACTCGCTGCAGCACCACGCTGCCTGCCCGCGGATTTGGCTGCCATGGCTGCAGGGAGGGAAGGAGCAGGGACGGGGCAGAGGCAGGCTGGAGTGGAGGAGGAGGGGCGGCGAAGGCGAGAGGCAGCGAGGGGAGGAAGCCCAGGGGAAGAAGCACAGCGCCCAGCGTGAGACTGCAGGGAGGGGATGGGCACTGTTGCTGTGGGGGGACACGGGCACAGCACGGGGACAGGCAGGGCAGGGCTGCGGAGCCTGGCATGCAGGGGCCAAGCTCCCAATCCTCCCCTGCTTAAAACCCGAGCCCTGTCTGGTTCCCCCTCTCCTGCTCCTGCCAGAGGGGTGAATCCATGGCTCCTCCTTGGGTCCCTTCTTGACAGCACACCCGGGGTGCAAAAACCATGGGAGGGCTCAGGATGTCGCTGGGGGCAGGCAAGGAAACAGGAAAGCAGGAAAATAACATTGCTTTGACACAGTGGAGGTGGTGCTCTGGTGCCCTGAGCCGGGGGCTGAGGGTGCTGCAGGGGATGTGCTGCTCCCTGGGAGGCGAAGGTGGCGGTGATGCTGCCCCTGCCTGCCCCTGCCTCTCCCTGCCTGCCCTTGGCTGCCCCTGAACCCTCTCTCCAAAAGCTGCTGTGGGTCTGCGGCATAATTTAACCCATGGGGAGGAAGGCAGCACGGGTGAGCACTGTGTTCGTGCCCAGCTGGGGTTTCAGCTCTGGACCAGCCCCCCCATGCCCCTTGCTGCACCCACCTCCCCGCCTGGGTCTTGGAGCCTAAGAGCCTTCTCCTGTGTGAAGGCAATTGGATTTCAAGTTACTGGTCTCTTTTCTGTGGCCCTGTCAGCCTTCATCCCCGTGGGCATCATTGCCATCGCTCTGCCAGCCTGTCCCTCCTTTGCTCCTGCCTTTGCTGCATCGTTCCCGTCGCTGTGTTGGGCTGGGCTGGTGCCACCCTTAAGGGGTCTCCAGCACCAAGTGGGCAACAGGCTGCCGTTGCCGGATCCGGGAAGTTCAGCTCACTTTTTTCCCCTCATCTGCTTCTCTATATTGTAAATCTAAACCAGGCTGCTCTTCCTCCCTCTGCTTCCACGTGCTCCCGGCCTGACTTCCCTGGCTGCAGGGAGCCACTGCACATCGCTGGGCACAGCGCTTTGCGCCGGGAGCTGCCTCATTCAAAGTCAACGGCACGGCAGCTTCTCTTTGATTTCTTTGTGTCAAAACTACGGGTTTTACCAGATTTCTCATTTTCCGGAGTTGCCTCCAGGCTTCGTGGGGTCATTCCCCCATTCAGCCTTTGCTTGGCAGCTCCCTGCCAGGTTTCCCGGCCTGGCCCTGGAAAAGCTGTTTGTTTGCTCTTCTTCCAAGAAGGGGAACAATAAACACTGGCCGGATCAAAGTCCAGTGCTCAGATGGGTGATAGGGTTTTAAATCCCACAGCTGCCAGTGCATCCCAGATCCCGTCTGCCGGCGCTGTTCACAGCCGCCCCGTTTCCCTTGAAAATAGTGAGGCATCACATCAAATAGGGGTGGGAGAAGAGCAGCCTGGAGGGGTGGCCTTCAAAGGGTGTCCATGAGGCATCGTGTTGCTATTTTAGTGTTTCCAGCAATTAATCTGGCAGGGATGGTTGTGATTTCAGGGGCCGATAATGGTATCTGGATCCGGGAGCTGGGGAGGCAGGAGTGGCAGGGCAGATGAAGCGGGGGGAGCCGGGATGATGGCGTTTCCCTCTGCCAGCTCTGAACCGCTGTCATTTCTATACTTCAGAGCATCAGCAAATTAAAGCTATTGCCTGGGAATCCTAATACAGTCCCCCCATTTTCTTTTTGACCTTTTTTAACCTTCTCCCCTCCCCTCCCCTCCCCTCCCCTCCCCTCCCCTCCCCTCCCCTCCCCTCTCCTCTCCTCCCCTCTCCTCTCCTCTCCTCCTTTCTCCTTTCTCCTTCCCTTTTCCCTTTCCCTTTCTTTTTTTTTCCCAAAAGAGCTTTTTCCAAGGGCTGGTTGTTTGAATTAGCTTTAACAAAAAAACAATTAGTTCCCAGTCTTTCATACCAGCGTCTAAGCTTGGCTTGGGGAAGCGGCGCTGGGTGGTGTTTAGCTGTGTAAGCATGTGTAAATACCAGCAGTCTCCAAGCAGAGTACAAGGAATGTTTTCTTCCAGGAATATCAAATCATAGAGAAGAGATACCGCCCAGACACTTGGAGATGCAGGTTGCCAGAGGCAGTTGTTTTCCTCATAAAGAAATTTTAGTTTGATGTTTTCTCCCATCCAGAACCAAAAAAAAAAAAGAGAATGTAGTGAAATATACAGCATAGAGCTCGCTGCTTTGTATTTGCAGCCAGGAGATTCAACAACAAAAAAAAAAAGAAAAAGAGCAGCTTTTTCTCCTATATACCTAAGTGTCTCTGAATTGTCCTTAGGTAAGATCGATGCCATTAGGGGATGCCACAGTCGTCCTGCTGCCGTCACAGCCTTTGGTGGCAGACACTGGGTGAGCGTGGGACGAGGTCCTGGCTTGCTCCATCACTGTGAGGGGCACAAAGGCTCCCGACCCTGGAAGGACAGTCCCCCAAGCCTGGAAATACCCCAGCCTTCCTCTGTACAGAGGCGTTGGAGGATGAGGAGGGGGAGGAAGCGGAGACATCAGGGTCACACCTGAGCGTGGACATGCCCACGCACATCACTGCCCGTGCCTCCACTCAGGCCACCTCCTCCGTCCCTTATTGCAGGCAGTTTTGCTCTTTCACGGCATCAGGAAGCGGAGTAAACGCTGTCAAATCCTGTTAGCAGCCATTAGTGTTTTCTGTTTCGTAGCCGAAACCCTCCGTTTCCTCCAAAAGCCTCGATGCCCGCCGCAGCCATGGCGACAGAGCCCGGCTCTCCGGCCACCCTTACGCGGGGCTGGCAAAAAATGTGACGCTGAAATTCGTCACCAGGCGGATGCCAGCGGGTATCACACACGTGTCGGGGCTGCTGGGGGCGGGGGGGTATCAGCAACCCTGTGTGACGAGCAGGGTTTAACCGCTGCTGCTGTAGCATTTGTGCCTTGTGCTTTGCCGTTTGCACTTAGGGCTTCCCTCTTGGTTAATAAAATTTCCTGCGCCGGGAGCAAATGCACCAGCGGTTTGCAGGGAGAGGCGGAGCAAGCAGGAGAAGCGCGGAGGGGAGGATGCTGGCCAGATCCGAGGCAGGGGAGCCACACCGGTACGTGGCTACTGGGCCAGCATCACCTGGGTACTTTGCTGTATTTTCTATCCTACGTGCTGGCATTTGCTTTAGGGCAACAGGTAGTTTTGTGAGGCTCTGACGTCCAGCACATCGGTAGCCTCATACCTGCAGCTCCGTCCCGGCTGTGCCCCTTCCCTGCCCTGGCTGTGGGAAGAGTGTTGCGTGAAAGGGGCAAAGCGGTTTTGGCAGAAAATAAACCCCCTTGTGTTCTAACACTCCTCACCAAGGTGGGAGGCCAGGTTCGGCTAGATTTAAATTCTGAGCGATGTCCAATTCAGGGCTATCAGTCCAATCACGTTTAATATGTATTAAACTATTACGATTTGGATACACTAATAGTGGACTGCACCTTCGGTCTAGTCGTGCTCCTGAACTAGCACGGCCACTCTTGAGTCTTTGGTCGCGTTCAGTGAGAAACCAAAACGACTAGCTACTTTAAAAGTGCAGTTTATTTAAACAACGGGTATACAGGTTCTTAGGATTGCCGGTGATAAATACACTGTCTGCAAAGCACGTGCAAATGAAAGTATACAAAACGCGTGACAAAGTTATAAACAATACAGCCTGGCTATAAATGTAGGAAAAAGATTCTCTAGAGAAATTTCTAAGTTTCCCAAGAAAGCACTTGGTATAATCAGAGTCTTACCCAAAGGCGTCCCTATGGGGGGAAGAGAGGCTCAGCCCGTCGGCTGATCCCGGAAATCAGTGATGTAATTCTTTGCAATGGTGTTTTCCCTGGGTATCCCCCCTCTCTCAGGCTATTTTTATACTATTTTTTATCTTCAAGGTGGAGTTTGAGTGACTTTAGTCATACATACTTTTATTATGATTGGTGTAAAATTCTCTCGCTTCACAATTAAAGGTGCAGTTTAGGAGAAGCTCAGGGCGCAGGCTCAAGAAGGAGCGGTCGCACCTTGGAGGCGGGTAGCCTTCGGGATGGAGGTGTGTTTTGGTATTATAATGACATTACAATGAGCAAAGTTCACGCAGAGGACAGCATTTCATCAAAATTTGACAAAATGTTGCCTCCGAGTATGGAGCGGGCAGCTAATCGGCAGCTTATCTGTTTCATGGTATCATCCCATTCCCGTATCTGCTATATATCATAAGGTAAAGCCGCGGAATAATTGCATCCCGTCCCGTACCTCGTGTAGCTTGACAAGCATCCTTATCAGGGAACCACAGGGGTTGTGTTCTTTGTGCCAGCTGCGGCTGTTTTCTACCTCATAAGCCTCTTGATTTTATACTTTTCCTTAATGTGTGAACAATGCTGTACTTTTGTATTTTTAGCCAACTTAGTAATTATTCCACAAAGAGCATCTCTCCCTCCTTGTAAAAGGAGCAGTTTGTGGGTAAGAGCTGGTGTATTGACCCGGGACACCGAGGTACCTCTTAGCATTTGGCATTTTTTTGCGCAGGTTTCTGTCTCTGGTGCGAACAGGGCACGTGTGTGGTGCCACTGCTGGGTTGCGTGAGGCTGGGATGCTCGGGGCTCTGTGTGTCTGCTGGGCCTCTCCGTAACTATATTATAACGCCGCTTCTACAGCATCTTCCCTTCCGAGGCTTTCCAAACCCTTTAGAGACATTAACTTCTTCATATAGGTCTGTGAGAATTAACAGGAGGTTCAAACAGCATTCTGTGTCCGCACCATTGCCGTGCCTGGGTACGATCACAAAATAATTTTCCTGTTTCTCCTGGCTCTGTTCCCCTTTTGTGCATCTTGGTCACTTTGTGTTTATTAACAGCAGAGTTAAAGGATGTGCTGCAACGAGTACTGAAGGTTAACCCTGACGGTTCGGAGCAGCCGAGCAGCGCGCTCGGCCCCGTTTGACACCCCACTGTGTTATTCGGGCTGAATTTGTGGCCTCAAAAGCACCGACGGCAAAGTGCAAACCCTGCCTGTGAATCCAGGCCAGCGATGGGAGAAGTTAAAGATCAACTTGCTTATCGTTTGTGTTCACAACAAGACAGGAGAGAGGGGGAGAGAGACCTGTCCCCCTGCCTGGGGAGGGTTTTGGACCCAGGGCTGCCCCAGCCCCCCCGGGCAGGATGGTCCCAGTTCGCTGCTGCCCCAAGCTCTGGGAGCAGTGGTGGCCGAGCTGTGCCCCGTGCCGGGACAGAGGCTGCAGGAGCCGCGGTTGGGGTTTCCAAGGTGGCTGCTGTGGTTCGGGGTGGGGGGGTTCGGTGTGGCCGGCGTGTGCAGGGCTTTCCAGGGAGACCTGGTGCCACAGAGGGACGTGCTGGTGGCATAACCCAAGGCATGTTTCTGGAGATACCATGCTCCTTACGGCTTTAATACGCTCAGTGAGTGTGCTGGAGAAGCCGACCAGCCCTCCTCATATCCCCCCATGGGGTCCTGGCTGTCGGAGCCAGAACATTTAGGCTTTGAATCATCCACTGCATGGTTTCGTCCCATACATACTACTCAGTTTCGATCAGGAGCCCTCAACCCTAGTCCTGGCGCATCCGAAGAGCCCTGGTGGGAGTTTTGGTGTGGCGCGGATGATGGTGAGATGAAGAGGACCGAGACCCAGGGAGCAGGGATTTCCCCGGGCGGCAGAAGCAGCCACGCAGCTTGAGGGGACCCGCTTCGAGCCCTGCCTAATCCAGACGCTGTTTCTTGTGTTTCTGTAGGTTAGAAATCTCTGTTACATGGTGACGAGACGGGAGAAAATGAAACACACCATTTGTAAACTCCAGGAGCAGATCTTCCATCTCCAGATGAAGCTTATTGAGAAAGATCTTTACCCAGGTCAGTACCGCTTACCAGAGCTTCTTCTCCCAAACGTTCTCCCTGCCGTCCTCTGAAGCCATGCCCAAGCCTCAGCCCCCACCCCAAGGCAACCAGAGCTGCCCCCTCCCCTGCCGTCTTACTTAAGCACGGTCCGTGTGTTGACTCTTTGCCCATCTCCAGTTTTCTTCAGAAATGCACAGTAAAGCCATACCCCAGGTGACCGGAGTGTTGAAGCGCCTTGTTTACACAGATCCCTCTCCATCCTCCTCTCCCCAGGAATCGGTCAGAAAGACCGAGGTTTGGTTAGGTGGTGATGCTAAGGCAGCGTTTTGGTGACTTTTGTGGAGCAGGAGCCGTTTGGGAGGAGATGGCAGATCCTGGGCACGGGGCTGCAGACGCCGGGGCTGGTCTGGGGCAGCTGGCTCCCTGGCACGGGCCAGCAGCCCTCGCGCTGGACTCGTTGCAGATGCCTTTGGCTTCGTCAAGAATGAGAGGTTAAGCTGCTGGTGGGGTGTCTGTTGCTCCTAGAGACCAGCTGCTTTAGCTCTGGTCGGCTGCGGTTCCTCTGCCCCCCATCCCTATTAGTGAGGAACGTCATGCCACTGCATGCAAAGCCTCTGGCCCTTTTTTTTAAGGGGCTGAAATAAAGTTGATACCCTTCTGTCCTTTTTTTTTTTTTTTTTCCCTTTTGCACAAGTGGTGCCGGAGCCCACAGCTCCTGCTCCCTCCTCCTTTCCCATCGGTGGCAGCTCAGACCAAAGCCTGTGGCTGCAGAACAGTTTTTCCAACAGCAGCATCTGGCGCTTTGGCAGGCTCTTCCGACGGTTGTTGTGTTTGTGGCTTTGGAGTTGCGTTTGAAGCCATCACATGGTTGGGGTTTCTTCAGGAACCGTCTGGGCTGAGCTTTCTTTGACAAAAGTTTCCTTTGACTGAAGTTTTGGAGGCTGGGAAATGCGTACGTTGGGATGTTTGTGACTCCGAGCCTCTGCAAATTCCTCTCAATGGCTGGAGCCGGGCGGCAGTGTGGGGCAGGAGTGGCCGGGACCCCAGGGATTGCTCCGGGGAGATGTGGGTCCTGTAAGTCTCAGTCCCCATGACACAGATCAGTGACACTGCGTTGCTCCATATGTCCTCGCTGAACCAGATATACGAGATACATGAGCTATATGAGGCTCAGATATATGAGGCTCTGAGCAACCTGATCTAGTTGAAGATGTCCCTGCTCACTGCAGGGGGGTTGGACTAGATGACCTTTAAAGGTCCCTTCCAACCCAACACATTCTATGGGTCACCAGCCTGGGCACACACCAGGTGGTGTTCCTGGCTGTTCCCGCCCCATGGTGGTGCTCCCGGCAGTGATGCTGCTGGAGGGAGCTCCAGCTTGGGAATACTGGCTGGATAAAAGACAAGAGCAGCAAACTCAGCTCCTGACGGCAGATGCCATGCGCTGTTGCCACCGAGCTGTGAGGGTTTTGGGGGGATCACAGGGACCTCGTGATGCCCTTCAGTGCAGCTGGGAGAACCTGGTTTAGCATTTGCAGCTCTCAGAAGGAGACGGGCGCGGGGTAGTTTGCCAGGAAAGCTTTTTGAGCTCACCTCCCTCACAAAGGGGGTGTTGGATGGTTGGAAATGCCCCTGGGGACCTGCGTTCCCCAAGATGTCCTGGGGAGTCTGACCGCCGGTGCTTGCCTGACCCTGGCTGTATTGCAACGACGGGGTGGGAGTCGGCAGCTCCTGCCGGGACCCTCCCCAGTGGGAAGGGATGGCAGCTGGCAGGAGGGAGATGTGCCGGCGCTGTGCCATTGCCCTTCCGGAAAATGTTACGCGTGTACTCAGGGGAAAGCACGACTGCCATTATCATCATGTTTGCTCTGCCTAAAGGTGAGTGATAGAGACAAACCCGCGGTGAGAGGGTGACTGGGGCGGCGATGGGTGTGCAGGCGGGGGGGTTGCTTCGTACGTTTTGATGCACATGTTCTTCTGTCCTGCCCCAAATGGTTGGCGTTTGCCAGTTCATCTTCTGCTCTGACCTGACCGAGCTGAGCTGCTCGTCTCTCCCAGGATGGGCATTTTGGTTGAGCTGCTGCCAGGGAAGGGGCCCGGCTGTGGGAATTTGGTCCTGGGATCTCCAGGTGGTTTGGGCATCTGGGTCCTTCCCATGCCGGGAGGACATGAGGGATCCAAGTGCTTTTTGGCATCGATGCATAGGGTCTCCCAAGCTCGGGAGGAATTCCCTTGCCAGGATATAGCATCAGGCCATAAATTGCGATCCCAAAGGTGGGAAGAGGGGCTGGCCCGGTTAGCTGTGACAGCCATAGTGCTGGCCAGACTATGACACAGCGTCGGTAGGTGCCTCCTCCCAGTGCAGCTCGTGGTCCTCCCGCTGCCCTCCAGGTCCTGCCCGATGGCAGGAGCGAGTGCTGGGGCTGGCGGCAGCACAGCACGGAGGGGCGGCCGGTGGAAGGAGCTCAGAGAAGGGCTCAGCCTCCGTCTGCCCTTCCCGCGGCAGCTGCACGGCCGTGCCCATGCCATTCCCGCGTGGCAGCGCGCAGCAGAGCCACGGAAAGCAGCGCTGTCTCTATTTTCTCCCTCAGCCCCTAGCTGTTGCATCATGGTCCCGTTCCAAACACGCACCATCGTAGACCCTGATGCTGCCAAGTGCTCCCAACGCCCCACGCGTTTGCTAAGCCGTGCCGTGCCAGTTGATGGCACTTAGAGATAAAGACACTTGGGACCAAAGCTATGGATAACTCATTACTGCGTTTTCCATCATTACGAAGCGCTGACTGATTTGAAAGCGGGGGGACGGTTCCTGGAGCATCCCCTCGGCACACCTCCCGACCGGGCTGCCCTGGGGTTTCTTGGAGAAAGGAAGAAGTCTCTGTTATTTTGCCTGGATGAGGCCAGTTTTTAATTGCTGTGACGGTAGTCATCGACCAAAATCTGTTGGGGTTATTCCAAAGATGGGTTTGGCACAAAGTTTTTTTTGGAATGGCTCCCGCATAAAACTCAGAAGTGGAAGGGTTTATTTTTCTCGCTGACAAATGATCATTTAAGCAGGAGATTTTAAATAAAATTAGTGAGAACTGCCTGTGTAAAATGAACCCACCTCTCTCCCCTGTATTTTTCTTGTATGGAGTGGAAAGTAAACACTGTCTGGCTTTGAAATACGGCTACTATTTTGACAGGTTCCTCTTCAAAAAGTCCTGCTCGGGTTTCTCTTTAGCCACATTGCACTGTCTAAACGAAGTCAGATTCTTATTTTGTAAGCGAAGTGAAAAATGCGTCTGCCTGCCTCCAGTTCTTTGGCAGGAACGTAGCAAATACCAATTTTCCTTTGGCTTTTCTTTCGTCCAGCGGGTCGTTTGGTCAGGAGGGATTCCTGGGGCTGTAAATCCTCTGTTCATCCCGACTCGGGCAGGTGCGATGCGAATTCCCTCCCCTTCTCGCCTGGTACATTTCCACTGCCGCGGCAAGGGGGGAGCGGAGGTTATTCCCTGGCACCCGTCCTGTCCACGGCCTCTCTGCTGAGGCTGTTTGCAGGTCGCTGCTGGACGACACAATAAACCAATTCCTCTCTTAAAATCACTGCTCCGAGAGCTGCACAGCTTGCGCAGGTTCAATGTGCCAGACTCGGAAAAAACGCGTGTCTCGCCTCCACTTCGTCAGCTACCCACATTTTGGTGTAAGGGCAGTATCTTTCCCCCTCTGAAAATTAATAGAAGTTTTAGCGTGGAGTTCTGCGGGAGAGTGACCTAATGGAGTAAGTAAAAACTGTTGGAAGTATTTTGCTTGGCAATAGAAGTCGTACTTTTATAGGGTATTTGTCCTGTTTACCCAAGAGGGATAAACCCAGTAGAAGTTCAAAGCCGTTTAGGAAATACTGATTTTTAGCTGAACGTCTGCATAGCTAAGAGTTATATCCCTGGCTTTCCATAGGCAGTGCTGGTCATCTTTCCTACTCCATTTACGTATGCTCAATACACTGCTTAAATTTTATAGCTTTGGGGGTTTTTTTATCCCCGCATAGTATGAGTATGAGCAGTTACTATCGCCGAAAGGTCAAATCAAATCAAAGCTTGCTTTAAAACACTGCTGGTAGCATTGCTGTCAAACATGCTTTGTGGCTGAATTCCTCCAGGAGATGCTCTTGGCGGTGATGCGTGACACACCGCCGGGTTTGGAGGTCCCCATGTCTCCTGCAAGGTGTCAAAGCAGGCTTCGGGGTTATTCCCTTCTGCTGCTGCCGCGGGTCCTCACCCCAAAGCCCAGCTCCAGGAGGACACGTCGGTGGCTGTAGGGTCTCCAACGAGTCCCCTGCCTTCAGTGGGACTGCTCCTGCGCTCACACTAAGCTCATGCCCAAGGCCCAAACCTCTTTTTTATATTACCTACGGGATTCAGATTTTCTTAATATATAGAGACCTTAGCCTACAGTTGGCCAAAAGGTGGCCGCTGCTCTCCCTTTGGCTTGGAATTGTTCGGAGCTCTGGGCCAGGTCTCCACCACAGGGGTGTGCCCCAGGGGAACTTGCTCACCGCAGCATCCCTGATGCCTCGTCTCACACGGAGTTTTCCTTTTTTTCTAAAAAATGCCAGAACAAACGGGGAAGAAGACAAAGGGTAAGAAAAGTGACCTGAGAAGGAAAGGAAGAGATGGTAGAAAAAATAGTCCTGAGAAGAAAGAGAAAAGGAAATCAGTCAACGAAACTGTGTTGGGACAACTGGGTAAGTCTGATTTTATGGGCGCAGAGTTGACCCGTGCCGCTGGAGGCTCCTTGCTTTGGGGAGCGGGGTTAAGAGTCCCAGCCCCAGATCCCTCCTGCATGTAGACTGTGGAGTTACACCCGAGGCCGTGGGAGCCTCTTCCATCTCTCCCCTGTGGGCATCAGCCTGAATTACCGAGGTCCTGCAGGAGAGACCATGTCGTAGACGTGGTCCCTGGTGGGGCAGGGGGTGTAAAATGCTCCCCTGCAGCCCCAGGGGATTGGGACGCTGTCTTACAAACCCTGTGATGTGCTGCTGAAGCCTGATTTCGCTTTGCGGTGATAAAATCAGACTTACCCGCCCCGCAGTAGGGCTGATCCCCCGCGACTTCTGCGCTGTGCACCGATGGTGAATGCAGCGCGTGGGCCGTGCGCTTCCATGGCGTATGTTATCCAGGACCATACAGTCGTGCTGGTTGTGCCAGTGTCCAGGAGCATCCAGGAGGCAGGCACAAAGCGTGGCCGGGCTCTTGAATTTGCTTGGGGGGCGAGGAGATGCAGGCTGGCTCTGCGGATGCTTCACGCACCTCCGGCTCTTCCCCATCAGCGGCTCGGCAGCAGACGGGGCTGGGGTGGGAAGTAAAAAAAAAAACAAAACCCATAACAAAACAGTCTTGTTTGACATGATCCTTGACAATTGTATCTGGTTTTTACACGGAATTGGGTTTTTGTTCGACTTCCTCCAGCGCTGTCACCTCCCCCAGCATGCGGGGCTGGAGGTGATGAGTTTGCACGTGCTCAGCTGCCCCACGGGTGCACCGGTCCCGTGGGGCTCTCGGACAGTCTAGGGGTGCTATAAAACCCTCCGGGGGGTACAGAGAGTTCCTGTGGGAGGTCTGGGGGTCTGGGCCACCCTGCCTTGCTCTGCTTTGCCCATTGCTCGCCCCAACTCTGCTGTTTTCCGTTCATCTCCCAGCTGTTGGGATTTAGGCAGGAGCCCCTTTGGAAACGGGGTGTTTGCACTCATCCTGTGTTCTCAGCTAAAGACACTTCGGATTTTCTGGGCAAATTCCGTCAAATGATGGAGGGCTGGGGTGTCTCCAAGAAAAGCTGCACTGCTGCGAGCCTGGGAAACCTAGCAGATGGCCCAAAGTTTCTTGTGGGTCAAAGATGACCCACAAAGATGACCAGCATTTTGTGACCTCCTGGGTTTTTTAAGGGCTTGGAGCATCGCTTGGGGCCGCAGTCACTGGGGTCGGGCTGGGGGAAGGTGACCTTGGCAGTGCCCTTGCCAGCAAGACCGTGGGCTGTTCAGTGCCTGGGTACCACGCGATGCCCTAAGTTCATCCCTGCGCCGCGTCCCCTCCCCTGCACTGGGCTGCTGCCAGGGTGGGGGGTGTCTTCTCCAAAAGGACCATGGTGACCTGCCAGGAGGTGCAGGACGGCCACTTTGACAGTGTCACCTCCGAGGGGGGATCCGACCTCCTCGGAACAGACTTCCCCAGTGCCACCCTTGAGCAGCCCTGGCTTTGCGCAGGGTGTTTTGTTCGCCCCCCCTGCGGTGGTCGCTCATGGCGCAGTGTGGAGGTGCGGGGTCACATCCCGTATCGCTGCCGACGGGAGGGTGATGCAAAGCTGTTACCCGAGACCAGCAAACACTGCGGCCGTGTCACCCTGCCCGCGCCACTGCTCTTTCCTGCTTCTGTTGCTGGGCTGAGGGCTTTAAAAGGAAAGTTCTTACCTGAAATCAAAAATAGAACCTCATTTTTCCTCCGTCCATAAAACCAGCTCTGATGTTGAACCTGTGGGTTTCTGTTACGGGGATTAAAATCCCGTGTGCTTGTGCAGGTATGCGCCTTTCCAGTTGCCAATTAGACCCATCCCAGCCCACAATGCTTGCTTTTGCTCTCAGAGATAATTATTAGGAAGTTTTCCAGCTTTTTCCATTCCAGCCTGTCATATCTGCCTCCTCTTCTTCAGTCTTCACACCTCTCGAGTATTTGGAGATGTTCTCAGACCTGCCTCCCGCCCCCCCCACCTTTGGATGCAGATTTAGCACCAGTCGCATCACCCCACTGGTGGCTCGGGTGGTGCTGGGGTTTTGGCAGCGCGTGGTGGCCCGGTGGCAGCTGCTCCCTGGGGAACCTGTCACCCCTTGCCGGGGCACAAGTCCCGCTCTGGTAGCAGTCAGTGAATTTTGAGGCTGACACCTGGATTGTCTGTCCTGCCGCCTTTGCACGGGAATGTGTTTTCCACCCGTGCTGGGTTGGGGTTGGCATCTTTGCTGCAGAAGGATGCTCCGTTTAGATCAGGGAGGTTCGCAGAGTGTTGGATGTGGGGCATCACTCGGGTTGTTGTGCTGTGACCTCAGTGGACCCCAAATTCAGCATTAGTGCTGGAGTCAGCTCTCTTCTTTGCCCTGATGTGGTGCGTTATGGTTGATCTTCTGAGTGTTTCTCCGGTGCCGGGGAGTTTTGGTGAAGTTGGTGGCGGTGTCAAAGGGCAGCGTGGCAGTTCCTGACTTCTAAGGCAATCTCCCCCTTTTGTTTTTTCCAGGCTTGTCAACCTCCTTCCCCATCGACGGGACCTTCTTCAACAGCTGGTTGGCGCAGTCGGTCCAGATCACCGCCGAGAACATGGCGATGAGCGAGTGGTCCCTCAACAACGCCCACCACGAGGACAGCACCCCCGGCCTCTCAGAGGAGCTCCTCCAGGATGAGGAGACCTTGCTGAGCTTCATGATGGACCATTCCCTCCGGTCCCCGTTCAAGCAGAGCGAGGCCACAAAGAAAGTGAAAAGCAAAACGAGAACGAACACTAAGAAAAAGCTGCCCAGGAGCAGCCCCCCGGCTGTGGTTGGGAGCCCCCCAGAGAGCTCGGAGCCCTGGACTAACAACGCCAGCGACTTGTCGGATGATGCCACCAAGCCCTTCGCTCCTGATTCCAGACCGAGCAAGTCGGAGAAAGGGGCGGCAAAGCCTCCCACTGACCGCAAAGGGACGGGCGAGGCCAAAAAGGCGGCCAAAAAGGGCTCTCTGCCGAAAGCTGGCGAGTCTCACCCCCAGGCTGGGGCGAGGGGTTGCCTCAGCAAGGAGGAGGAAGAGGAGGAGGAGGAGGAAGAGGAAGAGGAGGAGACGCCGCACTGCGCTCAGCCGGAGCCCAGCCCTGCGGCCAAAGTGCCTGACTCCGTAGGTAGCCCCAAAACCATCGTGCGGTTCAAATTACCAAAGGAGAGCCGGGGGACTCGGCGGTCACAGCCCCCCAAGCCCGAGGGCGCCGGCGGAGCTCCCTTGCGTCGTTTCGACGCCGAGACGGACGGCTACTTCTCCGACGCAGAGATGAGCGACTCGGACGGGGAGTCCCGCGGCGGCAGGGCGCAGCGGGGCCAGCTGGAGGCGGCCGGCGAGGACATCGTCAGGATGAGCATCCTGGCATCCTAACTCCTCCCGAGCGCCCCGGAGCCACGAGGCCTCAACCCAGTTACAACTGCCATGTCCAATTCCTGCCTGGTGTCACAGCAAGGGGGATTTTTAATATGTGTATATAGTTGGAAATTCGGCACTGTTGTCTTTCTCTTCTCTATACGCCTGAGATCCAGCTTCAGCTTCACCGACATCGATGACCGTGACAGCAGTGGTCCCTCCCCGGCTCCCTGACATCCCCCACTTCCCAGGAACGCAAACCGGCGCCCGGCGGGACCCATGCCGGGGGTGCCGAGAGGGCGGAGGGTGCCGGTACCTGTGCTTTCTGCAGGGATGACAGTTTAATTAATGGGCATTACTTAACGAGGGGCAGATTTCTGCCCGAGATGGTTGCCCCCAGAGCAGGGAGTGAGCGGAGGGTACGGTAGCGGCCAGCTGCGGGAGGGGAAATCAATACCCGCCTGCGTGCGCGTATACGAGGAAGCGGAATAAGCGATACTAAAATAAATAATGACTAAAGCACAAAAAGCTTGTTGGAGGAAAGCGCTTGGGGTGGAAGAGAGCAACGTTACGTTTCTATTATTAGAAAAACGAAACAAAACAAAACACAACACCCTCGGTCATTATTTTTCCCCTCACCTTTCCATCTGGTTGGGATCCATCCGGGGGCCAGGTTGCAGAATTTCTCCCCCTCCTTGTCCCGTGGGATGCGGGCGGTGTCGGACCCCGCTGCGGTCGTTAGAAAAACTGAAGTGATTTACTCAGGTGCATTGGTCAGCTGTTAGCAGGCTGGGGAGTGGAGATGCGGGGCGGGATGGAGGAGAAAAGCATCCTTTAAAATCAGGGTGAGGAGTCGGGGTTGGTGTAACCCGGGAGGCGGAGCGAGGCCGTTCTGCCCGTGCTTCCCTCCCATGGTCCCACCGTGACACCCCCTTTGCACAACGAAATGCTTGGCCCCGGGGGCAAACGTCCCATCACCGAGGGGAAATGGAAACACTTGCGTTCACCATTTTGTTTTCCTACTAAACGCTACAATGGAAACGGTGAATTTATTCCTCCCCATTCTTATTTTTTTTTAATTATTGTTATTATTATTCTTCAATCCTGGTTACAAGCTGTTGACTTGTTGTGGGAGGGTGATTCACAGAAGCTGACATTATAAATATTACAATAATTTAATGCATAAAATGTCCCAAATAAGCCTTAAATGTTGTTTAAAAGCCCATGTTACCTACAAGTCAGGCGAATTTCCATGTTTGCACTTAATTGCACCATTACTTCGGTTTTGGCTTCAAAGGTCACAGTTAAGTCGTGCTACGTGTTTTATTGGAGTGACCCCAGTGTGAGCTCAGGGAACAAAAAAAAAAAAAAAAAAAGGAATTCACTGAAACTTTTGTTGTTGTTGTTTTTTAAAAATAAAAAATGTTTAAAAAAAAAAACTAAAAAAAAAAAAAAACAGACACCAAACCTGGGACACTTCTGCAACCGGTTAAACCCATCACTAAACAAAAAAAAAACCTTGCAATTGTCAAACCAATCAGTCAAATAATTTTGTGGATGCCAAAGAATATTTTGACAGTCAAGCAGCACAGCCAGAAACCGGAAACTTGTCATTACGGAAAAAAAAAAATAAAAAAAAATTGGAAGTTATTTAGCAACAAAAGGACTAAAGACACACTCATAACACACTGCTGCGGCGTTAGGTTCCAAGCTTGCTCCGAGGGATGCTGCTGCTCCGAGACCGCATCCTGCCGTTTTGATTTCCGATGCTTTTTGCTCATTTCACTGTGAGCTTTCTTTTGAAACTCTGGAGACTCCTTCGATTGACGTTTTTTTAGAGTAGATCGTCTTTATCAGCCTTCCAAAAGTCCTGATTAGCGATGAAATTGCAGCAGAGATGAGCGATGGCAGCCTCGCTCACCCCCAGCACGGCAAGCGCCCGCTGCCGGCCCCGGCTGAGCCCGACAAAAACCCGGCTGAGACCCACCGTGTCTGGCGGGGGCGGGGGGGGGGGGGCGGAAAAATCTTCCTCAGATGGGAGAAATGTTACATGAGTTATTAGCAGGAGGAAAAAAAACAAAAAAAAAACCAACCAACCAACAGAAAAATCAACAAAACGGGAACCACCTTTGTTATAAATTTGCATAATCCATTGAGGTTGGAAATGAAAAATCTGCTCATTAATTAAGGCTCAGTATGTTCAGATAATGTTAAATACAGTAAATAGGACTTAGTTTATCTTATCAGGCTTGCTAGCTTTAGCTACAGTATCCTAGTATAAGAGTCATAACAATAATCAATATGCTGCCTTTTAATGAATCTTGCTTCCGTGTGCTTCACTCAATTATGGTTAAAAAAAAAAAGCAATCCACAAATTTCACTGTACACAGCTCCATTCATCAGCTTCTGCACTACTTGTCTTCTCAGTACAGGAACGCAAAAAGCCGGGGGGGGAGAGACTTTAAAGAACAACCAACACCGGTGCTGCCAGCACCAGGCAATAAAAGTTAGAAACGCTCCCAAAATGTCGGTATTTTACCATCGGGAGAGGGCGTTGAGGTGGGAAAAGCTAAAGGGGGCTGGTGGGGCATGTCAGAGCCGGGGAGAAGAATGGGGGTGGGGGGAATAAGAGGGGAGAAAAGGGGACCTGCGGAGAAAAGGGGCTGCCCGGGACGAGGGCTGGACCATCCCGGCGCATCCTCGACATCGCCCGGCCTTGGAGCAGGGGAGCCGGGTGTTCAGGAGAGGAAAATAATGCACAAGGCAAATATTTTTGATGTTACTGTAAATGTATTTTGAAACGAATAGAAAGAGAAAAATAAATAAATAAATAAAAGGGTTTATTTTAGTAGAGAAATGTTGTCTTTTGAGATGTATAAACTGCAGGAATCGACGTTTGCACTGTAAGAGCAGCCGTTTCCCCGGAGAAGCCGTTGGTAGTTGAGATGAGGATGCAAAGCGCATCCCGCCCTGATCATGGACCACAGCCCCGACATCGCCCCCGGGCCCCGATGGCTGCAGGCTTTCCCGAGGACGGCTCCGATTCCACACACCCCTCTTCCCCACACCCTTTTTTTTTTTTTTTTAATTATTATTTCCTTTTTGCTTGCACCTATTTTACGGGGTTTGGATGCCTGCTGTCCCATGGAGCTTGCCCCAAGGTGTGGGGGGCTGGAGCGGAGCCGGGATGCGGGATGTGGGATGCGGGAGAGGGATGCTGCTGCTGCAGGGCAGGGCGTGAGGTTTGGTTGTTCTTTAAGGAAATCTCCCCCCGCGGTTTTGCGCCATGCCACATACAAAACAGACCCACTTCACATCAGTTACAGGAAACGATATGAATGTCGCAGGAGGAGAAACCCTTCTGTTTTCTTTGTTTCAAAGAACGTGATGTGCCATTTGTTAATATAAAAGAGAAATATTGAAAATATATTGAAAAGAGCAATTTTAAATTATTTTTGGCTTATGTTGCAATATTTATTTTCTTGTATTAGAAATTCCTTTGTAGAGAAAAAATGTATTTTTCATTAATGCAAAAACCTATTTCTCCTTTTTGTACATTTTCCATGTTAGTTAATCCTTAAAGCAATATAATGTTATCAAACTCGTTCTGTGTGAGACTGTATTATGCATGCTATTTGTGTTGCCTTGGAATAGCTCTGTCTGCCATTATTTTCATCCTGTTTAGATACAGTGTATGCTTTAATACACATTGGGACCATGGCCCATTGCTTATGAAAAAAAACCCAACCCTTTGCATTCCTCAATGTGTTGGCAAATGCAGTCAATAAAGCAGTGTTTTCTGTGTACCTCTGTGTTGGTGTAGTGAGCAAGGTCCCGGGGACCGGAGGGAGCATCCCAAGGGATGCAGCTCAGTGCGTGGGGATGCGGAGCTGGTCCAGCCCTGCCGATGCAGCCACCGTCTGCAAACTTCTGAATTTCCATTGTGTTTCCATTGCCAGACATCAGCGAGCCCGTGGGGAGTGTGGCTAGGGACATTTGTCACTGCCGGAGGGGAGAGCCCAAGCAAGAGGCTGCTCACAAAGTCCCCCGTGCCTGAAACTTTCTGTAATTCAAGGTGACCACCTTTCTCCTGGAGATTTAGATCTTGTTTTGCAGACTCGGAGCAGAACACACAGGGGAAGCCCCGCTGCGAGACGGGAGGTTTGGAGGAGCTGCCTTACTTCATTTCAGCAAATACACAAGCTGGGGGCTGGGAACACCCCCGCGAGGTGTGGGACCCATCAGCGTCTGGTCACTTCATCCGGGCGGGCAGTTAGTCATCAAGGAATCGTTGGCCATCAGCTTTTTTTCTTACCCCTTTGGCATTTCCTAGCAGTTTTTTTTTCTTTTTTTTTTTTCTTTCAGTAAAAACGATCAAGTGCCCAAGCTGCTGAAGGGAAATGAGATATTTAATGGACATACTTTGTTCAATTTATTACCAAAGCAATTAATCAGGGAAATCACGGTGCAGAGTGAAGACGGCGCTAAAACCATCAATCCGAGGTGGGTCTTCTGGGGGGTGGGGGAAGGTGAGAAGGAAATCCACCGTTAAACTACCATAGCCTTATGTTTCGCTCTTAAATGAAAAGGCGAAGGATCAGTTTATTGCAAACGAAGGGTTTTATTATTGGGCTGTGTTATTGCTCGCAGTGCCCGAGGCACCCCAGTGATGAACTCGAACTCCTGGCTGGTCCATGGAGCCCCACGGCGCAGGCGCGATGCCTACAGCCATCCTGCATGAACCTGTCTGTCCAGAGCCAAGAGTCGTCTTCTGTAATAAGTTTTTCACCTGTTCTAGGCAGGGAGATATTAAACAGTTTGATTTCATAAAGCAGAGAGCGAGGCCAGCCCTCGTTCTGGTTCTTCTCAAAGCGTGCTCCTGGTTTGAGAAAAAAACCCTTCGGTTTGACTCCCCTGATGGTGCTCCTGGCCCTGCGATACTCCCAAAAAGTCCGAGGGACGATGCCACACAGCATGGCCAGGCCTGGGATGTCCGATGCTGGGGAACAAGGGACAACCTCCTCAAACCAGCAAGGATTTTGTCTCCAAAATAGCTGAGCCTCATGGAAGAGAGAGCTAGCCAAATTCCTGGGAAGATGCATCCCTGCCTCTGGCACCTATACTAGACCAGAAACGGCTGGGATAGTCTGGCTGGTTGTATCGTGGGAATGGGTGCAGGAAATAGAACCCAAATGCCTGCAAGTAAAGGAAGAGAGAAAAAAAATTTGGGTAACTAAAAGGACTACGTTGCCTCCCTTTGTCCCCTTCTTTCCCAGAAAGCCCGTTTCAAGGAGAGACAATAACCACGTTGACAACGAAACTAATCCACCAACAATAGCTCAGCTCCATTTCCCTGGCATCCTTCTTCTTAGGGAAGCACCTTCTAACCCAACCGCTTGGCTCTTGCAGGAGCGAGATGCAGTGAGGAGCTCCTCAAGGACAGGACCCAAACCCAGGTACCCAAACGCGGGCAGTGCCCCACTGCCCATCACCATCTCCGGGCGAAGTCCCTGAGCCACCGGGTCACTGCTGTTTTTCCCGGCCACCAGCAGAGCAGACATTGGGGCTCCTCCAGCAGCACCACATCATCCTTCTTCTACAGCCCAGCCTGAGAAATACTCCCCCAATAAAGTTACAAAAAGCCATTCTTATTAAAAAATATATATCTTTAGAGGCATTTACAGCACATAGGGTTTCCCCGTGTTGCTTGCTGGGGGTTTGCCTACAGTGCCCTTCTCACAGATGGTGATGAATGCCTTGATCGGGAGCAAGCAGGCGAAGAATCATTCCAGTTTAATTGCAAAATAAATGTTAGGCTATCTCCTATATGTTTTGCATAAGGATCGCCAGTGCCACCGTAAATACTAATGGGGTAAATATGCCCCGGTGTCAGTGAATCATCGTCAACGGATGTGAAAATGAATTAATTTCTCTTCAACTTATCCTGAAAGAATTGCAGTAAGATCTTGTTTTATTGTGTTTGATTAAGTGCTACTGGCATAACATAATTTCCCCAACCATTAAAAATGCCGGTGCTGTTCTTCTGCATAAACGCCTCTAATGTGACAAGAGTGTATTTAATATTTACCCTTCCAAAGTTAATACATTTAGGGGAGACATTTTGTGTGCTAAAAATAGTTCCTTGGTCTTGGATTTCCATGTAGGGCTGTGAAAAGATGTGTCTGCCGTGATTGCAACAGATGAATAAGAAAAAAAGAAACCTCTAAAAAAATAAACAAACCTATGACTAACCCACAAAACAAGGGAAAAAGCCCGCTCCAGCCAACGCCGGCCCTGGCTGAACCAGCTGTTTCACAAGCACTGCCTCTGCCTTGACGTCTCGCCCATCCCAAACTTGACAAACTCATTCCCCGTTCATCTCATGCGCAGGTTAAAAATAGACTCGTGCTGTGACGTGCAGGGTTTAACCAGGCACCTTTTTTTTTTTTTTTCTTCCTGGAGGATTAGCGTGGGGAGGTTGGAGTGATGAGATGGGGCTGGTTTTGCTTGTGGGCACCTCCTTCTGCTCCTTTGGGGGCCCCAGACACCAGGATCACCCATGGAGTCATGGTGGGGAGGTGTTCGGCCCGCAGCCAAGCGGTTTTGGGGGCACAGGGTGAGCCCATGGCTTCACCTGATTCCATCCCTCACCTGCAAGAGGGTGCTGCAGGCGCTGATCCTGGACCTTGGCGGCACAGGGGTATAAATCATGCAAATGGCAATCAATTGATAGGGGAATTAGAAGGAGGTAGGAGGAACCCAGGCCCCTTCCAAAGTCAGGAGTCGGATGCTGGGGGTGTTGTTCTTGCTGTGGCTGCCCTCAGAGATGAGCCCTGGGGGCGTCCATGAGCTGCAGCGGTGGGATGGAGTTTCCCAAAAGCAGTTGGGATGGAGTTTCCTCAAAAGTGGTGGGTTGGAGTTTCCCCAAAAGCGGTGGGTTGGAGTTCCCCCAAAAGCGGTGGGATGGCATTTCCCAGGCAAACCCGCTCTGCTGAGGATCAGACACACTGGTTTTGCTCGGGAGTAGCTGCTGTGCATTCAGACGTAATAAAGATTAAAATAATTGACTGCCTGCGCTTGTATTGTAAGTGGTACTTTATAATGCTGACACTGAACACTAGGAGAAAACGCAGAGGTTAAAATATTGCTGTTACGGCTTGGTCATTAGCAGCCCTGCAATGAGCTTGAAATGGTCTAATCAATGAAACGGAGTTTTTCCTGGGAGGCAGGCAGGTCAAAAAGTGAAATAACACATCTGCAGCCATAACTCCTGGGAAACCGATTCTCAGGAGGGAGATGCTGTGTTTGTTTAGGATGCTGCTGCCACCAGGGAGGGACATCGGCCGTCCCATGTTGATCTGCCACCGTCTGAGCATCCCCCCCGTGCAGGCTGGAGCGCGACGAGCAGCTCCAGGCACCCTGCGAGCGAGAGAATTCCCTGCGGAAAACAAGGTACCAAAACCCCTTCCAAGAACACTCTGCTAAAAATAGGTGTTTGTTATACGGGCTACCACAAATAACAGGCAGGCTGCACCGAGGGACCGGCAGGCGGGGGATAAATTCTTGCCCTTAATAAGCAAGCAGGATCAATAAAGCATTTCTAAAAGAGGGGAATTGGCAATTTTCGCAGTTCCAGCTTTACAATGACTAAGTTCGGGGGATGAAGCATAGCAGCAAGGATGCCAGTCCTTGTGCCATGCGGTCCCGAAGTCAGCTTGAGCCAGGTGCCATCCTGAGGGACGCGGGAGTCCTCGACACCTGGAGAGACCAGCACACCGCCCTGGGGTGGGCCAGGCCCCCGAAGGGTTGTTTCGGGCGGCCAGAATGAGCTGGTTCCAATCAGCTTTTTCAATCTGCTGTACAGAGAGCACCCTCCGGAGCAGCCCCAAGCCAAGCAACACCGCTGCATGGCCAGAGGCAGGACGGAGACACCCATCCCCTGTGCCCCGAGCATCACCTCCTCGGCGCCAGCTCTTCTCTAGCAGCAAAAGGCACCCATGGCTGATTTTTCAGGCTTTCTGAGGCGCAGGGACGCCGAGGCACACAGTGGGGCACAGGACAGCAGCGCCGCCGTCTATCAGCACGGCCAGAGCCACATGCATGCCGAGACACGAGGACTTTGGTCACTCCTCTGATCTGAAGCCTGGAAGCATCTCCCCAGTCCTCTGCCTGTGCTGGACACCAGCTGTAAAACTGGCTTGGATAAATACACCAGGAGGAAGAAGCACTATAAATAGCTGAGTTCTGGGAGCGTGGGCCAGGAGAAGCGGGGGCACGGCATGGCACCGGCACGGCACCGGCACAGCTGGAGCCGGGAGTGTGCTGAGGGTGGTGATGCCTCCCCCAGGCCAACAGCAACCACCTCTCAACCTCCCCCCAGCCCGTCTGCTGCATGTGTGTGATATTTTCCATGCCAAGCACCAGAAACTCGTCGGTGGTGATGAAGTGACTGCCCCACCTGACACCAGGGGAGATGTCACTGCCGCCTCCGTCCCACAGTTGTCTTCTACGGCTGGAAAACATGACCTGAGCTTTGAAACCCAGCAAACCTGGTCTCCCATCCCTAGCAGAGGGAGCAGCTCTGCTGGGAAATACCCTGCAAAGGTGTTTCCATCCTCATCCCTTCCATCCAGCAAAGGTGAAACTGGATGGAAGGGAGTGGGGACACAGCTGGTTTGGCGGCAACCAGCCACCAGCACGTGTTACAGCGGTAACCAAATATAATTATCACTTGGAGACACACTCAAGCTGGGAAAAGACTTAACTGCAGTGCTGACATAGATTACTCATCATCAGTGAGCGGTTGCAGGTAAACCGAAAAATCTCTGGAGCATGAACTGTTCCCGCAATGCCCAGCAAGAGCCGAGTGGGAGGTGGCAGCTCGGGCCATCACCTTCTCCGACGAAGAGGAGGGAGATGCTTCCGGAGCATCTTCCGGAGCTGGGGAAAAGCCAGCGACTGCACTGGGCTGGGGTCAGCAGAGCCACCCTGGTGCTGGGCACGGCACCGACAGCCCGGCTACGGAGCAAACCTGACCCACGGCACCGTCCACCGGCGGAGACTGCAAACATCCGATGAGTAACTTTCCTATAAAGTCATTTGTTCAGCCTTACAAATCTCTCAGCGCTGCTGGGAGCAGAGCAAGGAGCAGAGATCAGCATTAAGCCTCAGAGGGATGATGTCCTCTCCAAGTGGTGGGGCTGAGCCATTTCCAGCACTTCATAAGAGTTAAATCTACCACAGGCCATTCACAGCTTCCCAGGCTGAGAGGGTATGCGAACCCCGCAGGTGCTCTACACTGCTTCATCCTTGTTCTTGCAGATTTTCTTGTCTTTTACCTCATATTTAGATGTTGAGTGGTTCCTTATTTAACCACAGCATCTTACCCGTGCGCCACAAATCTGCAGCTGTGACATTTCAGGGTTATTGCCTTTGCAGCATCTGTAATAACAGAAGGATGAAAAATGTCAACATGTGTATGGGACAAGGCAAATACGCACCGAGCATTCGGGGTTGTTCTACACGGAGAGAAAAGATAACGGATTGTTTCCCATGTGATGAGTAGAGCAGTTGCAAAGGGTGGGGGTGGGGGGCAAAAGGTTGGCTCTGAGTGTAAAATAGCAATAAAATATTGCTCCAGCCCTCCCTGCCCACCTCCCCTCGGGGTCTCGGCAGGAAAGCTGGGAAAAAAGCCCGTTAAATGCAGGGCACAATACGCCAAACCGCCAGGAAACCCAGCAAAGTCTGTGTGGGAAACGTCTCTTTTGCAGCTCTGCCTGCGAGGTTGCATTTGGGTTTGGTGGTAAGTAACAGGAGAGCGATGGTAAACTGCTCAGCTTTCACGGTGGTTTTCTCTGAACTTCTTGAAAGAGAAGGCAAATTTTGGCTAAGGTGCCTTAAGAGCAAAATTAAATGTACTTTTGAAGGCTGTAAACTCCACTGAGAGGATTGTTTTGGCCTGGAAGAGGGTGTGCAGCGGCAGGGAAGCTCAGGGGGAGGACGGATGCGTTTGCAGCTCCTGGCAGAAACACGAATGCCCCGAGATTCAGCAAATCTGAAACAGAGTCTGGAAAAAATATTTGTCCCTTCATTTCTGGGGAAATGGCCTGGATAAATCAATCAATTTCCCCCCCCTCCTTTCTTTCCTCTCTGGCTTCTGTTCAGCACCGATTTTTGCCGTCGGCTCCGCTTTCCCTTCTGGGTACAGAAGAGAAGAGGACAACATACCCAACAGGGGGACGTCTCACCCTCGGGATGGTTCATCACAACAAACAGCCCCATCTGCACCCTAAGCCAAGCCCGGCTTATTAATTGCAGTGGGGACCCCCCCTACTTTGGCAGAGACTGGGGGTTTCGGTGGTGGGGTTGGGACCCCTGTATAGACTCGGGGCCACAGGAGGAACGAGAGATACTTGAAATGAGAAATGTGTGATGGCAGCCCAGAAAGCCAACCCCGTCCTGGGCTGCATCCCCAGCAGCGTGGGCAGCAGGGCGAGGGGGGGATTCTGCCCCTCTGCTCCGCTCTGGGGAGACCCCCCTGCAGTGCTGCCTCCAGCTCTGGGGCGCCAACAGCAGAAGGACACGGAGCTGTTGGAGCGGGGCCAGAGGAGGCCCCAGAGATGCTGGGAGGGCTGGAGCCCCTCTGCTGTGAGGACAGGCTGAGAGAGCTGGGGGGGTTCAGCCTGGAGAAGAGAAGGCTCCAGGGAGACCTTGGAGCCCCTTCCAGTCCCTCAAGGGGCTCCAGGAAAGCTGGGGAGGGACTCTGGATCAGGGAGGGGAGCCATGGGATGAGGGGGAACGGTTTTAAACTGAAAGAGAATTTCAGATGAGATATTGGGAAGAAATTGTTTGCTGTGAGGGTGGTGAGCCCCTGGCCCAGGTTGCCCAGAGAAGCTGTGGCTGCCCCATCCCTGGAGGGGTTCAAGGCCAGGTTGGACGGGGCTTGGAGCAACCTGGTGTGGTGGGAGGTGTCCCTGCCCAGGGCAGGGGGTGGCACTGGGTGGCCTTTAAGGTCCCTTCCAACCCAAACCATTCTGTGATTCTATACCAAATATATTCTCATTGGTACCAGGAGTTGCCGCAGGGTCTGTTTGGGAGTTGGTGAAATACAGCAGGGCAGGTACTGATATGCCACCCATATGTCTCAGCATGACCCTTGCGGGTCTGGTTTTTCTGAACTCCTGGCACCTGGGGACTGCTAATCTGCGGGGAGCGCCTGGGCCTGGCCGCTTTTATGGACTGCATACAGTAAGAGCAGATTTATTTCCCAAATGAAATATTAACCTCCCTGTAACTCTCCGCTCTCTGATAGGAGCACATAGGATGCCATTTACTGCCTTATGAGGCTGCTAGCTGGCTTTTTTTAATACATTCATAAAATCTTCGGCATAGCTAAGGACTCCCTTCTCCTTACAATGAAGAGGACAACACCGCTTGCTTGAGCAAACAGAATTACCTTACACTAACAAACATGCGGCCGAGCGAGCCCAAGAGCATCGCTGCCCACTAGCCAGAAGCAACTGCACCTGGACCCTCACAAAAATCACCTTTCGGCTGATTTCCCATTCCGGAGGCGGTGTTTGCTGGCTGCTGAAGAAGAGATGGGGTGCTGGGAGGCTGGCAGCAGTGAACTCATCATCCATTTCCAAACTCATTTTTGGTTTCTATATGTATCAATGAAAAGGATTTGTTGGGAATGAGGGAATCAGGGAAAGGTCTGCCGACTGGGGCTTGCATGGATCTGAAGGGCTGTACAGCTGAGGTAAATAAGGAAGGAATTAGCTCATTACTGAATGGCAGGGGAGAAGCAGGAGTCGGCTCCCAGTAGGGATGGAAACATCTCCCAGACTCAGCTGTTGACCAAACCCAGCTCGAATGTACTTTCACACGTAAGTGGCAGGAGCAGAGGTCTCATGGAGACAACCCCTCCATTCCTTCATTTTGTGCCTCTTCGCCCTTCCCGGGAAGGCGGTGGGGCCGGGGCTGTGTCCCCACCGTGGGACATGGCGCTCGGTGCTGGGCTGTGTCCCCCCGAGCTGGCACAAGCAGAACTCTGCCGCAGGCAGCAGTTTCGGCTCCGTTTTGTTATGAGATTTTGACTCATCCCAACCCGAAAGTCAGAACGAAACTCACAGCGGGGGGGGGTGAGACCTGAAACACTGAAACCTGGGGGAGGCTGGTACCCGTGGCCGGGTGCAGAAGCAGCGGGGAGGCTGCAGAGGGCTGACATGGGCTCATCACCTAGGACCCCAGGCAGCCAGCCCCCTCTGTCCCCTCTGCTCCCCACCCTGGGCGCTGCAGCCCCTTTTAGGATGCTCTTGGAGCTGACCCGAGCTACAGGACTGACAGGCTCAGCTCCTCCGCAGAGGAATTAGCTTTACATCCCGAAACACTGTCAAATGTAAACCTAAAGGAAAAGCCCAGACTGAAACACTGCTGTGGCCAACCCAGCCCTAGTTCTGCTTCTCTAATGACTGGCCCAAATTCCCCAGCCTGCACTCTGGCTTTGTCCCAAACCAATGCCTGGCACAGCTGAGCCCTGATGCAGCTCGGTGCAGCTCAGCAGCACGGCGGGATGCCTGGCTCCTGCTCCGGCATGTGCAATTATGACCCCAAATTATCAAAGAACATAACATCTCCTTCCCAACCGAGACGCGGAGACCGCGGTGCTGCCTGAGCCCAGCCGGGGCTCAGCCTTTCTGGTCCCCGGGGCCATCCTCTGCCTCGGCACCGTTTTGGCACCTTGAGCCGGGGAAGGGGAAGGCATCGCTCGGTGACACCGAGACCATCATCTTCCCCGCGAAACGCGTGAGTCATCTCTGCAACCGAGAGGCAGCATCCCAGCGCTCTGCCCACACGCCGCCGGGGAGAGCCAGCTGAAACGAGCCTGTTTGGCTTCCCGGCAGCGCCGGGCCCCCTCCTTCCTTCCTTCCTCCCCCCACCGCCACTTTCGACAGCCACCCGCTCTGCTCGAAAGGATGCTGCTTTTCAGAAAGCTGCTTTTTTGTTGTTTTCTTTTTTTTCTTTCTCTTTTCCTGCGGTCGGTCTGGGCCAGCTGGCTTCAGAAAGAAAAACCCGGGGCTGTTCTCCCCCCTCCCTGAGTTACATGCAGTTCCCCGAGAGGTTTGTGTTGGGTCTGATGCAATGGAGAGGGGCTTCGCTCCGAGAGAGCTTCCCCTCGCCCCTGCTGAGCATCTTCCCACCCCAGCAGCAGGGACAGGGACACGGACATGGATGGGGACAGGGACCCCCGAGGCACACCAGGATGCTCAGCATCGCTGCAGCCTGAGGACCGTCAGCTTCCCCGTGCTGGGTGCATGCAGTGCTCTTTGCTTAGTGATGAAAACAGCGTGAAGATGTTACCGCAATAATTTTATGACTTCTCGAGTCTAATTTGATGGCAAAGTCACACTCCAGTCCCACAGGCATGCCATCGTGCTGTAGAGCGTGCCGGAGCCATCGCTGCTCCTCCAAATGGCACTGGGTTGTCCCCATGCGTCTGTCCTGGTGGGTCACCACCCAGCAAGCCGGTGGGTGGGAGCTAGGCTGGACCTGGTAAAATAAATCCATGAATAAATTAAACCCTCAGAAAAAGCAACACTCAGCCTGCTGCAGGTCGCTTTTGCCCCAGTTCACTCCAGCTCACCCAGTCCAGCCACCCCCCAGAACGGACAGGAGCAGGAGCAACCCAGAGGTGTGTGGGGCCGTGCCCAGGGGAGCAGCTTTTGTGGTAGGGCAACGTGGGAATTGCTCTTTTCTGCAGGAATACGAGGTCCAGCGAGGTCACTGGCAAAGCTCCTGATGAACACCCCGCTGGTGCTGCTCCAGCCTGGGCACCGCCGCCTCCAGGCGGATGTCCCAGGGCTGGGGAAAGCATTTTTGGGAAGTGCAGTGCCACTGTGCTGGTTTGTAGCTGCCACAGGGATCACTCCGAGTGCCTGCAGAGCGGCTTCATCCCCCTGGGATAACCTAGGAGCAGCTGAAGAAACCACCCCGCCGCCTGCTGCGCGCTTGGAGTGGCTCCGGCACTTTTATTGAGCGCCACATTAACCATTATTTCAACAAAATACGCAGCAAACCGCAGGGGAAGGGTGGGGAGACGCTGAAATTTGCAGGCTCCTGTTAGGTACAGGCGCTGCTGAGCTGCGTGGCGGTTACTTACCCGTGTGGTTTATGCGGAGAAATCGTGCAAATAAATATAAAGCGGCACTTGCTGCAGAGAGGGAGCATCTTCCGCCTGACGGGGGGAAGAGCATCCCGGCCCCCCGGGGAGCTGCCCCGGCTCAGGGTCACGCAGCTCGAGAAGCACTTTGAGATCTTTTTTGGATGAAAGCCGTGGCCAGCTCGAGCCAGAGGGAAATGGGGGCTTTCAAACAGCGGCTGAACTTCTCCTGGAAGTAATTGCAGGCACTCGGCGCCTTGGAGCAGCAGGCACAGATGGAGGCTGGGAATAACACGGTAATAGCCCAAGCCTGAGCAGAAGGGGTTTCTATTAAGTGCGATGCTTAAACTGTAAATTTCCCACAATAACCTGCAATACCTCTCTTTGGCTTTCCTAACGCAGACGTGAACCGCAATGTGAAATGCCTTTAAAACACAAACACGGCCTAACACCTGTTCTAACGTTTCCTACGCCGCTCTCGCTGAGAGAAAAAACAATAAAGAAGGCCGGATGGCATCAACAACCACCAAAAAGCAAAGCAGTGGCGAAGCTGCCGGATAAAAGAGCATCTCCTTAACGCAGCTCCCACCTGCGGGCACAGAAGCTTTTTAGGCACCATGGTTGAGCATCCCACCAGGGCCAGCATCCACATTTAGAATCATAGAGTTGTTAGGGTTGGAAGGGACCTTAAAGATCATCTAGTTCCAACACCCCCTGCCCTGGGCAGGGACACCTCCCACTAGATCAGGTTGCTCAGAGCCCCATCCAGCCTGGCCTTAAAAACTTCCAGGGATGGGGCTTCCACCACCCCTCTGGGCAACCTGTTCCAGTGTGTCACCACCTTCATGGTAAAGAACTTCTTCCGAAAATTTACCTGAAATTAAAAGGATTTTTAGCCTTAGAGTATCTTACAGGCATGACTACAATGAAAATCTTATAGGAAAAACTATATTCATACAATTGAAGGTTGAAAAATCCACATGGCAAGTGAGAGAGGCCTTGGCTCATGTCCTTTACAGCTACAACGTGTGGCATTGGCCATCGCCAAGGCTCAGTGGGGTCCCCACACCCCTGTGGCAGGTACTTGCCGTGGAGAGGGACCATCCTCTGAACTCTGCTTCCAAGGAAATATGATTTTGGAGGGCTACCAAGAAGCTGGTGGTTTGAATAGAGGTGTTTTGCAAATAATTTTTGCTTTTTGCTGGTATTCCTGGGTACTGGGAACCCTCCTGCTGGGTGCTCAGGACCAGCGGGGGTGATGGAGGCTGAGGGTTTCCCCACCTTCTCACCTCGGGGCAGGCTGGACCGCAGCAAGCCCGGCTCCGAAGACAGCCACTGCCTGCACCGTGACAGCCCTGCGTCCCACACACCGCTGCCATTTATGCTACGACGCGTGAAAAACCGCTGTTCTCGCAGCCGTCTGACATGAAAACTATTCCTTGGGAATTTCCTGGAGGGGGGAAGGGGAAAAGCCACCCAAATCCAGGTAGAACACCACAGAAGCCCAGTCTCCGGTGCAGCCTCCACCACCCAGGCAGGACCCCTCTCCCCAACCCCCTTTCCCCGCCCCGGGATGCCGGCACCCACTCGCATCCCGCACGCTGGCGGCTTCTAACCAAAGGCCACTGCAAACTAGACCGAAATCACCAGCTCATCTTACGTCAGACACTAAACAGACATGAGACGATCGCTTCGACTTAATTATAAAATAATTAAGCCCTCACATTCCTGTCATCTGCAACTGTCAATGGCAGCCTGAGCGGAGCTGCTGCTCCTCTGGAAGAGCCGTCACTCATCACTGCCGGCTTCGGAGAGGTGTCAAAATAGGGGTAATTTTGCCCGCAATGCCAGCCAAGGGCTGTAAACAGGCGATCGTGCTTCATTTCAGGGCTCTGCTGGAGCAGGGGACGTGGGGATGGAGAGGTCCCGCTCACCGGCAGCATGGGATAACATCCCAGGGAGTACGGCAGCCTCGGATCCCGGCGCAGGGTCCCCATGTCCCAGCGGTGGCACCGGTGTTGCACCCCCACCTAGTGAAACCACCTCCTTGCCTTGTGCGAGCAAGCTGCGTAGAACATAAGTATTTAACCACGCTACCAGGAAAAGTCGAATACAAATTGGCACATACTTTTCCCGACAGGATCAGAAAATGAAGGCTGAGGATGGAAATGCGGCTTCATTTACTGTTCACCCAGCAGAAGATGCAGTTCCCCGAGGAGCAGCCGAGCACGACATCCACTCGTGGATTTGCGGTTTCCCAGCGAGTCATTACCATTGCTCCAGCAACACCTCATCTGCTAACGGGCAGGAGGAGAAAGAATATCTCATTCAATTAAAGCAATGATTAATTTTTGCAGAAGCATAATGACTTCCATGGAGGGTTTCCCTCACCCCTGGCCGGCGCTGCTCCTGCACAGCATCTCACACCCACCACCGAGCTTTTCTCTTACCAGTGTCCCAGCCGTGCTTTAACAAATTCCCAATTAATCACCGAGGGAGGCCACCCTGATTCATTGCCTCCTCCAAACAAGTGCCTTCCTCACCCTGCCTCGCACGGAGCCCGCTGACCTCTCAGCCCTGCACTTGGGCAGACGCAGCTTTTGGCTAGTCCTTGTCAACACCGTCTGATTTGGGTGAGCCTGGCACGGCACGCAGGAAAATAAAAGGCAAACTGGAGAGAAAGCATCACTGTGGCATTCTCGGCATGTGGCACCGCGCTCCCCAGGATGTGCCGAGGGGACCCACACGCAAGGGAAGGAACCTAAAACTGCTGGGAGTAGAGACAGCTTGATGCTGACCTTCATCCTTCACCTGCTCCATCCTCAGAAGGGGATTTGGGATGAGGGGCCAGGAGAAGGGCTGGCTGATGGCACTGCCGAGCCCGGGGCAGCTGTGGTGGGCTGCTGCTGGAGCTGGAGGCACTGGGATGGAGATCCCGAGTGCTGGAGGCCCTGAGCACCCCTCGCAGCTGGGGTTGTCATTGCCGCGGAGCAGATTGTACACTCTACGTGCTGCTAGAGCACGGGCAGCCAGCCCTGCCCCATGCTGTCCCCATGTCCCCACCGTGCCAAGTCTGCTCGCGTGGCGATGCCACCTGAGGCTGGATCCAGACAGCAGCCCGGCATCGCCATGGGGGAGAGAGGAGAGGTCCCCAAAGGCAGGCAGAGACGTACAGAAAATGCAAAAGAAAATTTGAGCAAAGCAGCTTAAATCGGCATCGCAAATGCGACTTTCTGCATCCACGTGCTTTTGCAAGGGAACGTTGTTAACCGCTGCATTTTTCCTGGGTAACTTATCAGACAGAAATCACTGGTCTTTGCAAGGGTGTGTTGGCCCAAAATAGGTGCTCAGTTGCCCTTTCTTACCCCGGAGCTTGACTTTCTGCTGTTTGTCTTCACAGAGCAACTCAGCAAACAACTGCAAAGGATGTTTTGTTCCTTGAAAACAATTCATTCCTCTTACAGCAGCTCCGCGCACCACAGTTGGGGAGATCATCGCCCAACTCCCCGAGCTCCTAAAAAACCGGCAATATTGAGAGGTTAAAGATTTTAAAGCCTGCTGCCACCTATGGATGGAAAGCAGTGAGAGCAGGAAAACCTCCCGGGGGCGCGGGGGGGGCACGGCTGGCTGAAAAGACTTGAGCTCTGAATTAAAGCCATGGGTAGTGGGGAGACGCCAGCAGCCCCGGGCAAGACCTGAGCTTTCGCCTTCTTCAGACAAACTAAACGAGGTGCGGGACACAGAGGGCTGAGGGAGGCTATTGGGAAATTCGCCACCCATCGTGTGAATACACGTAGTATCAGAAAGGTAATAAACCTTTTTTTTTTTTGGCTTGCTGGATTAATCTGATCACAGCGGTTTTGTTGACAGACCGTTGCTTGCCCTCCCCTTTGCCTAATTGTTATGATTTAATTAAATCCTTAAAAAAGAAAAATCGCACATATTTGCATTCAGATTGCTAAAGTGGTAATTTCTGCAGTAAAGCTCTACAGAATACCTAAAATAGACATTTGTGGGGCCACAGAAACTACAGAGCGGCATATTCCACCCTTGCTGGAGGAAACAGGGTTATCTATAATAAAGAGGACATGTTATTTGTATCGCATCATACCTATAGCAGAGCTTCTGGTTCATGGAAGAGGCAGGGTGGCAGGGTGGCCACCCATGGCAGGGTAAGGAGGGAGGTTGGGCAGTATTTTCTGCAGACGTGGGACGGGAACACCAGCCACGTAGAACCACACGTGGCCCAAGACACCTCCCAGCACCCCATGAGCATCGCTCCGGCGAACCGAGCTGCCCCTGCTCCGCGGGACCAACCTGGAACGGGACAGGGAGATGGGGATGGGGAGGAGGATGCAGGCAAACGGACAAAATTCAGTGTTACATGTTGTAGAGGATGCTGTTATACACATCGTATTTAATGCTCATACACACAGTATCCACCTTGCTTTCATCTGGTTATCTGCGTGCTCCCAAAGTGGAAAGCTAACCGAGAACAGGCACAGTCTAATCCGCTGATCTCAGGCATCCACCGCCTTACTCTGGAGAGAAAGATTTAATACTTTCACCACAGGGGTTAAACATCCCATTATTTTATTCCTTTTTGTCATTTCATAATCTCCAGCTTCTTGAAAAACCTGTTATTTTTTTTTTTTTATCCTGAGTCATTTCACATGAAGAAACCATTGTTCTGAACGGTGACTCATCAGTTTGCATCACCACTTTCCAAACCCCTCGGGGGCACGCGGGCTCAGGGAGCAGGCCATGGCAGCCAGCCCTTATTTACCAATAAATAGGCACTTCATCGCCGCCTCGACTCATCATCGCTATTTAGCCTCATTTTCTTCCTGCATCCCAGCCGTGAGCCCGGAGCCATCGCTCTCTTCGCTTTTGTAACCCGCTTTTTATGAGGAGCGCTCACACGACCCACGTCTCACTGACAGCCTGTCTGCTGGCTAAATACGAACGTAAAAATTTGTAAGGAGAGACAAATATTTAAACACTAGAGCTGAAATACCTGGAAATACCAAGTTTCCCCGGAGCCAGCCTGCCACGAGGCAGATGCAGCGAGGGATGAGTGAATTTCACACGAGCGATACCAAGACTTTAGAGTTCAAAGGTGAAAACAAAAGGCTCCATCCTGCTTTCCTTACACACCTAGACCTCAGTAAATTGCCTCGTGTATTTCTGCGACTGAATAAGTATCACTAAACCAAAAGAAACCAAGGAGCTTGGATGCACTATTTCTTCTAAATCCCACAGTCGCCCAGACCGAACGATACTCAGCACCTTACCCTAAATATACGACGCAGCCCTTTCTGGTGGGATGCAAATCGCAGCTCAAACCTCCCGCAGCCGTAGCTCCAACCGGAGGCGGAGGGAGCGGTGTCCGCGGAGACCCCTCTGCGGGCTGCGGCCGTAGCTCCGGCGCGCTCCCGCCGTGGCTCGGTTGGGTTGGGATTCATCCCAAGGGCAGGAGGGTCACACAAGGCTCAGAGCAGCCTGAAGGCTCGCAGTCATGTCCGAGGCAGAGAAAAGAGCAAGAACATCACTTGAAAACTTGAAAAAAAAGGAATAAAAAGAACACCCAGACCTACGACTGTGACGACTGATGTTAAGTACCCCCAAAAGCGGGTTGCACCCGTGATGAGCTTAACATGGGGCATAAATTCCTGGTTTTCTCTAACAGCAAACAGCCTGTTGTTGGGATCTTACAGAGTTTAGTTTTTCTTGCCTTCCTACTCTTCTATGCCAATCCTTTCTTTGGTTTCCTTTGCAAGGCTGATAGGAAAACCATTTGAAAGCCATCTCTAGCCAAAATTTCCACCAACACTTCACTGCTGGCAGAGCTGCCCAGCCATGCAACATGGGGCACGAATGTATTTTCATGGGATAATGAGCTGAATTTGAGGCTTGGGGGTTTTCTTTGGCTCTTCAGCAGTAGTAACACACCAGCCTGGGCTCCTGATTGAAACCTCCTCCTCAGGCACAGCTTCCCACTGAGAACCTTCCCTGTACTGCAGAAGGCTCGTGTGGGGATGCTGCTCCTTCCACTTCACCTAATTTTTTAGGCTTAGCACAAAAAAATCACAAAGTTGCCAAAGACCAGGACTGGGAGCAGATTATTCCCTAGGGAGGTACAAAAGTACAGGCCGAAGGGAGCAGGCGCAGGGTTGCAATGCATACCCTACAGGCTACATCACACCGGAGAGAGATGAAGGCAGGTGCTGCTCCGGGGGGTTGGGGATGATGCGTGCGAATGGAGGACCACCATCTGTTTTCGGAAGGACTCTCTGTTCCGGCACTTGCCGCAATAAGGCTGGAGTTCGATTGCCTCTTCTGTGAAATGAAGAAAAACCAGGAATGAAGTAAACTCAGCATCCCACTGGTCTTTTTTTTTTTTTTTTTACCCCCTCTGTGTTTTTTCTCTCCCTCCTCAGATGACTTTTTCACCCAGTCCCCAGGACAGGCTCTGCTGTTCCTCCTCCCCTCTGCCTGCACAGACAGGCTCCTGCCTGTCCCAGCCCAGCGCTCAGCCCACTCCCTGCCACCGCTCCGGATCCCAAGGAAGCCGCCCCGGCCCTCCCAATACTGGTGCTGGACTGGGAGACACTGGCCTAGGACAGATTTACGGCCATCCTAGAGTATTTGGGGAGGAATTAAGCATCTGGAACACCTCTCTTATGAAGAAAGGCTGAGGGATTTGGGTCTTTTTAGTCTGGAAAAAAGACGACTGAGGGGGGATCTTATCAAAGCTTATAAATACTGAAAGGGGGGGTGTCAGGAGGATGGGGCCAGGCTCTTTTCAGTGGTGGCCAGTGACGGGACAAGAGGTAACGGGCACAAACTTGAGCACAGGAAGTTCCATCTCAACATGAGGAGGAACTTCTTTCCTTTGAGGGTGGCAGAGCCGTGGTGAGCCCAGAGAGGTGGGGGAGTCTCCGTCTCTGCAGACATTCCAAACCCGCCTGGACGCGTTCCTGTGCCACCTGCTCTGGGTGACCCTGCGCTGGCAGGGGGTTGGACTGGATGATCTCCAGAGGTCCCTGCCAACCTCTGCCAGTCTGTGATTCTGTGATCTGGGGTGGGAACACCCCTGGCCATTGCAGCTGGGAGGCAGGCTGCGCGCTGGCAGGGGTGCAGAGGTGCCGGGGTGTCGCAGGGCGCGCAGGTGGGACACGGCTCCTGCGCAGGAGCAGCAGGGATGGGCACGGCCCGGGCAGGCCCAGCAGAAGACTGGGGGGCAGGACCATCTCCTTCCGCACCACAGCCCTGTACCCTGCAGGTCACCATCGGTACCACCCAACAACGGCACGAACAAAGCACAAATGGCCAATTTCTCCCACGTATTTTTTCCCTTCTTCTGCAATCTTGAGACATGCTTTTTTATTTTTTATTTTTTTTTAATTTTGCAGAAAGGATCCAAGCCTCAGCTGCACATCTGTTTCAACAAGAATTTATTTCAAATCTTGACTGCACAAAAGAAAACTTTTTTCTCGGTGATTTTTTTTTTTTGTTTTCCTAGAGGCTGTCTCTGTGAAGTGCTCTGATGTCCACAAGGTGCGTGAGATGTTATCACAGAAGCTCACAGCCTGTCCCTCCGACGGGTAACGCAGGGGATGGTTTCTTTGCTTTATGGCTTCAGCTACTTCCCTTTCAAGAAACACCTTCCAGCAGCATGATGTTCTGCAATAAGTTCAAACTCACTTCGTACTCCTAGAGAGGTGCAAGTCCAATGACAGCTGACCAGGTCAGACGAGGACTTCACCAGCACCACCTCCGTGGCGTGTATTTCATAATTCCGTGTTTACGGAGCCATAAATAGACGCCATCCCCCAGTCACATGCGTGAGGATCTGTTACACATTCCTCGCTGCAGTCACACAGGCTTGCAGCAGCTCCGCGAACTTCGGCTAACCACGGCGACTGTAACTTCTTCGGGTTTTCCTCATTTCTCCCAAAATAATAACGGCAAACGACATGCGTAAATCTTTTACGGATTCTCTCTCGCCTTCTGCCTGACAACGGCTCTGAAAACACAAGCAGAGTTTCTTCTTTGATCGAATAGAGAGCTCCTTTACAAATTTCTTCCCCAGCATGTTGAACATCAAACTGTTGAAGGAAAGCTCTCCCCCGAAACAGCCTGGGGAAAAAGAAAAAAAGCCATATTGTTTGTTAAATTTAGGAGGCAATTCAAATTACAGATTAGGAAACAAAACAGTGTTACAGAAGTGGTAATAGCAGACAAGAGGACGAGGTGAGGAGTGAAAAAAAAAAAAAAGGAATATAAATTAAAAAAGTGTTCTCTTTACAGACAAATTTTCAGGTACAAACGTCACATTGACATACCTTCATTAGGGACGTTCAGCTGAGCTGTTCAGAGCCGGCTGCCGCAGACAGCAATGGGCAGGAGCAAGCAGATGGGACGCATTTTCTAACAAACGCTTGAATAAACATCTCATTTTGTAGGAACACCCAAACTTCTTTACGTTGATGCTAAAAGTGCCTCAGACGCCAGGAACAACGCGCTAAGCTCTAAAAAAAGGCAAACTGTATTATTAGCTCTGCCTCCTCCTGTTCTGCCCAAACACTGTTTCTCCAGGCGGCACCCAGCACTCCAGCTGCTCTCCCTTCCATAGCTGCACATCCGAGCTTCCCCCACGGTGTCTCCTGCAATTATTTTTTCACCGGTAAAGCAGAAAGCTTTTCATTTTCTCTACTGCAAACTCCTGATTAATTTTTTTTTTTAGCCTTTAAAACCTACTGCGAACGCAGGCTTTCACAAAACATCCTCTGCAATTTGATGCTAATGCATGGCAGTGACAATATTTTGAAGAGATTTATTTTAAACCTCTTGTGTGCGCGTATATATATATGTATACATATATTTTTACATAGTACATTACATACATACACACCCAGAGCAAGGAACAGAAGAGTTAAGCGGCACATACAGGGATCTTCCTTTCACAGTTCCAATTTATTTGAAAATGAACCAAAATCAGGTTCGGAAAGAACGGCATTCGGGCACCGTGGCTGGAACCGATAGCCAAGGCTGAACTCAGACCCCAGCCCCGGGTGCCAACAGGCATGAGAGCGCTTAAAATTCGGCTTTAAGTTCTGCAGCTTGTGCTTCTCTCTGGTCAGAAGCGACACACACTGAACAAACGACCTCGGCTCTGTCCTTGGGGAACAGCCGACCGAGGATCAGCAGTTTTCAGTCACTTTGCAAAACGCAGCTTAATTGTAGGATGGGTTTCAGAACAACCTGAGACACGCCGGCATTACCGTAGCACGCACAGACCAATTGAAACACGGCTCCTATCGCTACCTGATTTGTCTCTCCCGTCTTCGCTTTCACAAGCACCAGCGTTTCCAAACGTCAGCCCACAAACAAGCTGCGGCAGAGCAGCGTTAGGAGCCCTGCTCCGAATCGCTCTCCCTCTCACCTGGCTGGCAAGAGGCCATTTTTCAACTCGGTTAATTTTCTCCCTTCCTCCATTGCACGGGCGGGAACTTGGTCAAGTATTTCCTAGAGATGCTCGCGCAACCCTCAGGGCAGTCCCTGCAGTGTGGTCCCCAGCGCTGACCACCTCCTCCCGCCTGATTTCTTGCCGCTTTTAGGTTTCAGCAAAACTTTAACAAAGATTTTAACAAATTCTTCACTTAAACCAAATTCAAACCTTCCCCTCACCGAGAAGAGCTTCTTTTGCTCAGAAATCCGGTGTGCTACAAAACCTGAACCACTTCAGCTCCTCTCGACAGGGTAAGCTCAGGTTCCCCGTCTGCACGTCCCACCGCAAGCACCAGTCCCACCCCTGCCCAAACCAGCACGTCCCACCGCAAGCACCAGTCCCACGCCTGCCCAGACCAGCATCTCATCACAGCACACCCCTGGTCAACAAACCTGCTCCATCCACTCCCGGGTTTGGGTACTCAAGTACCATTAAATTGCAAAGATCAGGTCTCCAACAGCTCATCTCCGCCCCAAACCAGGGGTTTGCTCCAGCTCCTGCTGCTCCTCAGAGTTCATCAAACCCCTCTGACTATAAAGCACCACCTTTGCTGGGACAAAATGTAACCAAACAATATAAATTCTTATTTGCCCATGCCAAAATCAGGCATTTGGACCTAATTCTCCTTTTACAAGGATAGCATTTATTACATCGCACATTTAGTATAGAGAATCAGAAGTGACACACAGAGCCAAGCTTTGCACCCACTCTACACATCACAATTTTTTTGTGCTGCTCTTTTAACTTGTTTTCAACTTAATGTTGTCATAGTTGGGTGCAGGAGCTGACAGTGAAAGGGTACATGCTCAGAGCAGCTTTTTTGCTGCAAAGGCAGAGGAGGTGACCCAAAGTGCCGTCGATTTACACATGGTTTGTGCAGTATCTTCAGCAGCTTACATGTGATGAAGGCTTCCATCATCACTCCGGGACACGGAGAAACGGTGCCAAGGGAGGCGTTGCTTCATCCCATGGTGCTGGTGGTTGCTCTTCTCATTCAGGCAGTGACCAAATATGATCTAATCCCTCCAGACCTCACCTTTGTCACAGGTTAAACAGGGACAACAAGTGCCCTCTGCCCCACAAAGACACTGAGGCACCATTAGCAGACAGAAAGCATCGAGATCCCGGAGTGAAAGGCATCAAAGAATCTAAAATGTTATTATCGATTTCTTTCTGTGATGGGACACTTGCCATAAGAAACAGGGTCATAAGAAAAACAAGCGATACTTTTTTTTTTTTAATGATTATTTTACCCTAACTGCTTATCAACAAACAAATTTCTAACTCTAATTCAAAAGCAGTCAAGTAAGAAATAATTTGACAAATGTAAACCGAGGAGAACGCATACTTTGGATGGGAAAACAGTTCTCTGTCACAGTCAGTTCACACACTTGCCCGTGGATGGGATGAGTGGACTCTGTTTGAAGAGCACCTAAACCCAGGGCAATCCCCACTCCGTGCAGACCCCAGAGGGCATCAGGATGCCAAGGCAGCAGCATTTGCCTCCAAGATCGGATCCTTCCATCTCATTTTAAAATTGCAACAAAGGAAACACCATTTTTTCCCCTGCTCAAAGAGTTCTCCAAGTAGAGGATTTGCTTCCATGCACGCATGAACAGAAACCCTGGCAAAGAAGAGGCTGAATTATTATTATACCCAGCTGAAAAGAAACCCCAAAACTCACTACTAGACGATGTACGAAGTGACTACACTTTTTTCCTGGTTTTGATAATTTGACAAGAACTCCTTTTGTTTAAAACTCCTTTTCTTCAAATTCCAAGTGAGAATTTTATTTTCTATTCCCAATACTTGAATTTTGAGCATGGGATAACAATAACAAACACCACATTAACAACATGTTCAAGAACACTTGCATCTTTAGCTTTTCTTCTGCAGTTTATTATATAAATTATGCTTTTAAACATTTAGAGCACTTACATTTCAAAACAGACAATGTTTAGCTCCCCACTGAGATACTAGTGCAAAAAGTGGTTTATCTAAGTGCAAGTAAGTTACATCCCCACTGACAGTCAGTGGATTAGGCTGTTTTTAATATAAATCCCACGTCCATAACTAACAATTATGTTCTCTACACTAAATCTGAGCATGTTGTAAATCAAAAGAAATATTGGACTTTGGTTGGTAACGACCAAATACTCTGACAGCACAAACAGGAGAAGAACAGTTTGACTTCAAAGCAGACTTGTGAACTCACCGGGGTTGGAGACCACCGCTATCATTTTTCTGATCTGACTTTAGTTATAAGTAAGTGGATGCCAAATGTTCTCTTTGACATTCAGTTCCAGTTATTAAAATACAATAAAACTCACATACACACACATATTGTATTCCAGTGAATGCCGCAGGTCACCTTTGGCACATCACAGACAGCACCTGAACACTGCATACAAAAATATTCATGAAATAGCCTTGATCTGGCAGGAGGACAAGTGAGAAAGTTCAAAGATCCTTCCCGTCTCCAACGCCAACAATTGTCGCTGAAAAATGGATTAAACCAAGACTGAAATACAGCAATGCCTCTCAGTTACACAATACATACTGAAACCCAAGTTTAATTAAATCCAAGCAAAATAAATCTTTTTCAACCCATAGACGCTAGTGTATGGGGTCACTGCAGTGAAACACAGGCCACTGTCAGCAGTAGTTGTCAGTACCTTAGAAATCTGCACTCATTTCTCTTAAAGAACTGTTGCCACGTAAAACCAAAATGAGACACTTCATAAATAACATCTTTATTAATGAGTTTTCTTTTTCACATTCTTTAAGGTGATGGTTAATTGAAATCTGCATAGTCAAGAGTGCAAAGGAAAAAAAATTCATAGAAGTCGGACCCAAATGTGAATGTTGCTTTTTTTTTTTTTTTTTTTTTTTTTTTAAGTTAAGTGAGACTGGTCACAATCATAGGAAAAAGCAACCTCCAGAAATAAGTGACAAGGGAGATACGGAGCGGGGCGGGGATGAAAACCACCAGAAAAACTCTGATCAGTATATTCGTCTATTAATGAAGTCTTCACACAAAGACACACAACACCCATTCACATTCATGTGCACAATGGAACGTAAACTACAGAAGACAGACACTTCCTCCACTGAATGAAGTGAAACCGCAGGATTATCTGTGTATGTAACCGAGTGCTGATCAGCTGTTCCCACAAGGGGAACCATTACAATATCCAGGTGGATAAACCCAGATTTCTTCATGCCCTTATTACAACCACATTTAAACTAGCATCCTACAGCAGGAAACATGAAATCTGAGTATTTCCATACTACTAAGAATTACTCTTAACACGCACTTTTAAAGCGGTATCACCTCCCTTCTTTTTTAATTCTTAATACTATCATCCCTTTCCTTCCTGCTAACGTTACTCGGTTGGTTGGAAGCGCAGGTGAAGAGGAGCTCTCTGTGCCCACGCCATGGCTCAGCCGGTGGAAGCGCAGAACACCTCCAGCTTCATTTCCATAAGCACAGGCGAGACGGTCCCAAGTCTCCCACATCGACACCGCACTGTGACCGCAAGTAGTATTTCTAATATTTACACCATCTACTGATTTAGCTGTTGTTCTCTATTTGTAACCATCATCAGAAAACTCTAGAGAGGAAAAAAAAGGAAGCATGTCCCCTACGTAACAGCTGTAAGTAGCAAAGACTCACATATTGTCCACATGCTGGCGAGAGGCCGTTTCTTACCTCCAGTTTTGATTTATACAACCACGACGCTACTCTACAGCTGAGCACTAGTTTAAATGCAAAATTCTCTTGCGTTGGTCATTTGGAAAAGCTACCCAATACCATCACTCTGAACTTCACCATGCACAAACTAGGCTTAACGCTTTGCATATGACTGCGCACTAATAAACTTCATTACAGTTTACAGTAGTTTAGGTTCTGAATTATTCATCTTATTCAGATGCACAATCAAGGACTGTGGGGAACTGATCATCAATATTCAATCGTACAAGTTCAGATCTGGGCAAGGAAAAACTCTCATTTATTTGATACGAGCCCACAGGCTTTAAATCTGAGATTCAAGCCCAGCAGATCAAGAGAAAGTTATTTATGAAATCAAACCAGTCAGAAATACGTTTGCTGCCGTGGATATCGTAAACATAAGGCTAAAGTATTTTGAAGAAGACCTACAACAGTAAGTAAAAGGGATTCAGGAAAAACACTTGCCGCAGTTTGTACTCTTACAAGGGGGAAACAAACTACACAGCGAAACTCAAACCCATCAGGGTGAAACGGCGACTCCAGGGCTGAAACCCTACCTGCGCTGGACAGATGAGAGTGAAACATGCCCAGCACACAGGAACACCAACCCCAGCTCCATGGCAGCGGCAGCCAGCATCAACAAGACACTGAGACACACGTGCTTCGACACCCCTGCTTCAAAAACAACCTGCTTCCTCCTCGGGGAACTAAAGCACTCGAAGACGGGGAAAAACAGGCAGAAGTCTGGGAACAAGGACTGCAGATAATCAAATTTTACCCCCAGAACAAGGCCACCCGGGCAGCCAGCAGCTGCCACACTGGCCAGCTTTCAGGGCAAAACCACAGAAAACAATCCATCCTGTCCCAGTCCACAACACCAAAACCAAAACCAGCCGATTGGGTGCGGGTTGATAAATTTTCACAAGCAGCAATGGCAGCTTTTTTTTTCCCCTGGCAATTTCACAGGCAAGTATTCTGGTAAACCTCAAATCTAACTAAGTTACAAACAGAATATTTAGTGAATGGTACTGTTAATTTCTTCAGAACAAAACCTGTATTTCTTGTGCCGCTTCAGGGGTTTAATTCAAGAGAGCAGTACAGTAGGACCACTTTTGACATTAGTTCAGGATTTACATCAGCACAGCTGATCTACATTATTTGTATGTTTTAAAGGTGGTGGTTATAAGGGCATCGAATTAGATTTTTCTTTTACTAACGCAAAATCCTAAAGTCAAAGCAATTTGGAAGTCTGAAAAAAACACACCTTACTCTAACATACAATGAAACTACTTTGTGGCCTTCTGTGTTTCAGGAAAATATCCCACATATTCAGATCATCAGGCAGCCTCACTAGTTAAGACACATTAAAATGAAACATTTTCCATTAAAGTTGCCAAAAACCGGATTTAAATTTATTGCATGACGTTGCATAAGAAAGTATATTATTGAAAACCGTAAGGCATCATGCAATTATCCATCAGCTAATTATTTATTATTCCTTGAAAGATGGTTATATACTCTAAAGTTATAAAACCAGTTTCAAAAAAGTACATAAAAAAATTTAACATAAGCATTAAATATTTTTCACATGTTCGTAGTTTTTAGCTGTTAAAAAGTGCATTCAAACATACTGTACTGGAAAGTTGCTCTGACCAAAAATGGTGCCGGAGACTTGTTAAATTAAAAGCCGCAAAAGAATGTTGCATGGGATTAGAAAGCTCACAGATTGTGGTACTTAAACTTACAAACTTGCTTGAAATAATTTCTCAATCCTCACACTTACAATTTAGCATACATGATATAATTAGCTAAAAATGTATATTTTTTTTAATAACTAAACAGTCAAATTCAAGTTACGTACACTGAGTGATCAAATAAAGAGCAGACTTAATATTCAGACATGGGACAGAACGTACTGGTGCAATTTTGGCATTAATCAATGTACTGTGCCATCCAACGGAAGCCTTCTCCATAGCCTTGTCTCTTTAGCACGCTGCACATAAACACTTCTAGTGGCCTTGCGTTCAGTTCTTTCAGTGGTATACTGCCCTGCAGAGAGACAAGTGGCCCAGGTTACAGTGTTGTTACGAACATATGGCTACTTTACACAGACCTTTGCTTCTATGGAATGCCATTATTTAACTTGTGTTGGATACATGGATTTAGAAAATAAATTGATCTAAAACATGCACATGTTACTAAGATTAGGGTCACCTGAGAAACACACTGAGTATGTTTTTTCATGTGCATCCATGGTTGGAGAGGGTGAAGTACCCGAAACCATAGTGCAACAGCAAGAACAGCAAGCATGTGCACAGAGAATCTGAGAGCTGATATTAATTTTTCAGTCCCAGCTCCCTGCTCCGTTTCTAATAGCTTTCCAACCAGATTAAAAAGAACATTTGCTACCAATTTTGTAGAACTGACCATAGCAAGAGTGCAAGTCGCTTGCTTGCCAAGATGAGCACAGCGGGATTAAGATGTTGCTCAACTGGAGATTCACCATGGTATTCATACTTTAAGGGAAGCATCTAAGAATAAACACTCTTAGAGGAAAAGAGGAATGGGTTGCCCAGAGAAGCTGTGGCTGCCTGATCCCTGGAGGTGTTCAAGGCCAGGTTGGACGGGGCTTGGAGCAACCTGGGCTGGTGGGAGGTGTCCCTGCCCAGGGCAGGGGGTGGCACTGGATGGGCTTTAGGATCCCTTCCAACTCTAACCGTTCTATGAATTACAAGAGCAGGAGCCCTCCTCAGCAGAGCCACACCAGTGGGCATCTAATGGGATTTGGGACAGAAGCCATACTGGAACAGCTTCGTCAGCTGCAGAGAGGTGTCTTTCCAAGGGCAACGGAGCAACTTGTTTCTAGTGCCCTGTATCCAAGTGTCTCCTACAAGTAGTACACTGTATTTACTTTAAATTAAGAAGAGTTGAAGTATCACAAAGGTCCATAATCTTAGTCTGCCTTGTTACAACCAATGCCGGTAGGAACATTTCCCCCTCTCTCCCCTCACAACTTAAACTCAGACTTTACAGTGGTGTAAATCTATTTCTAAGCTTTAGGTAAACGTGTCAAGTAATGAATTGTGCTAAGTCTGAACTTTAAATGAGATAAGTCGCTTACTGAAAGACTTTATTAGTTTTCTCTTATAGTTCTCACTGGAACTATAGTCTCCGAAAACTTGCTCATCCTTTTAAAGGACTGCATAGGAAAGTTGAAGTACTAAAAATTATCCTAGGTACAATTAAGTTTTCTCTGAAAAAACATGGCATTAAACATGATGTAAAAAAATTGTAGTATAGATGCATCTAACACACAAAAAAAGAAACTCCACAATTCATTTACACCATATACAGTTATTATGTACTAAGTGCTTTATAAATTAAAAACTTTTTTTTTTTTGCATAGCTAGAGTGGAGTCAACACACAAATAAGGCAAAAAAACCTAACTAACAAAATAAACCAAAGCCACCAAATAAAAAAAAAAAAAAAAAGGAGCATTACCTTTCCTGTTGTCTGGCCATACAGACCAAACATCTCTCGTAACCTCTCTTCACTAATGGCTTCAGGTCTGTCAATCTTGTTACCAAGAATTAGGATAGGCACATTAGCAATAGTTTCATCTGTCATTAGTGACTACGAAGGAAAGGAGAAAGGAACAGAGATTAATTTAGAATATAGATGGTCAAGTCATTACCGCTCATTTCCAGGTGGCAGCAGAGCTCCGTTGGATACTCGGAATTTGAGCTTGCTTATTTCTTAGAAGTTAAAACTTTCAAAAACTTATGTAAACTTACGTCGAGTTCTTCTTTTGATTCAAGCAATCTTTCCTGATCTGCACAGTCGACCAAGAACACAATGCCATTAATCGCAGGTAGATAGTTTTTCCACACTCTGCGAGCTACAGGGAAGATGTGAATTAAAAACAAAAGGAAATTATCCCAAAGTTCAGAGTGATGCACATTGGTAATTAACAAACAACAGGGTGTTTTTTTGAACTCTTAGCTTGTGGTGCCAGTTGCAATTTCATGTTTTACAAAACTTGAAATAATGGAGCAAAAGTATCATTCTCCTTACTGTTAACACCACTCTATCCCATATGCACACTGATGTACTGAAACTTTTTGCGTTTCCCAAAAATTGTCAACAAAGGTAAGCTTGAAGCACAAAGCTTAAAGGTAAACGTAAGCAATTCAAAGTACAGAATCCTCTTCAAAATACAGACATCCATCAAAGATTTATGCTCTACTGCAGCTCCTGCCAAATTGTATTTGGGATTTGTGATAAATGGCGGAGATGTCCAACAGAGCAGTCAATGTTTTTTATGCTGCCAAAGAGAGTGTGGGAAGTCAATCTCTTCAGCATGGTTATATTTCTGATCCGAAACAGACAGACTGTAGACAACTCTAACTCAATTCAGTGAAGTGAGTCAACGTATTCCCTTACCTTGAGCATGTCCACCCAGGTCAAAAGTAGTGAAAGTCATGCCAGCAATTGTCAGCTCTTCTGAAGCTAGAAATACAAAGAATTATGTTCTCTGTGAAGATTATGCAAGTGCATTGGAACAGTCTAACCTTTTAGCATGTAGATTTTACTTTCCCTCTTGGGTCTTTTCAGTATTTTGTTACTCAAGAAACAAATCAGAGCAATACTTTTTCTCTCCAAATCAATAACACATTTGTTTAACAACAAAATGTTACTAACCATTAAAACACGTGTGAAACACCTATAATGCTAAGAATAGCAGAGAATATTCATACATTACTTATCCCTACACATTACACAAACAACAGTTGGCTCCAGCATCTGGTTTGTCAAAAAGATGGCATTTCATGTACAACACTGTTCAAGGTTTCTCCTCTTGACATCCTTTCCCAACTTCTCACCTCCTTATTGGACACCACCAATCCACATTTTTAACCTGCATTGAACTTTTTCTCCCATGAAGCTACCAGGATAACAATTACATAGCAATCTCTGACCCCCAAAAAATCAAAACAGTGTACATAAATGGTAGTTTTCCAGTTACACAGAAAACCTGCTCCCAAACACTTGGAGCCCCGATTTCCCACAGTTTCTGTAATCTAGAATCTCAGCTCCATCACTCTACTTGGTTTTCTCCTCAATTTCAACTAAACCGCATTGAACTATCCTACGCACATTTTTTTTTAATGTTACTTGAACTATCTACAGATTGCAATCCCAGAAATTCCTTTATTTCTCCCCAGTTACACTGTTGGTCTCGCGTACAATGAGATCTTGCTTTTCTTGCAATTATTCAGATACTTTCTAGCTATGGAACCAGCAATATTAACTTACTGGGGTGTAACGTGGGGACATGTTGTCCCAATCTGTCATCTTTGAGCATGTGCAGCAGCGTAGTTTTTCCAGCATTGTCCAGTCCAAGAAACACTAGTTTGCCCGATTTCTTGTACAGTCCTAGAACAAAGCAGGACCTAGTGAACAATCAGTTAAATCGGTGGGAGTTCATTTCCAGCACTAGAGACGATTTTGCTCCCAGGAACAGAGTGTTACAGTCACAGTACAAAATACAGACCAGCCAAGCTCCACTGTGCACTTTATCAGTGCCCTTTATCCATGTTCTACTTGTATGAACTACGTTCACACTTGCTCACGTGCCTGCAGCACTGGGTGTACCACCTGCAGCCTACAGGATGCTCAGCAGGAGGGGGAGAGACACACAATTGATGTGAACGTGTCACTCATGTAAATGCATTTACATTGCCTTAGGAAAACCACAAAACAGGACTAAACCTTGCCAATGTAGCTTACTCTGCCCCAGCAAAAGGACAGTTTTGCTCACAGGAGGTGGAGAGGGAGGCACGTGGGTACACCAGGCTTTAAAACATGGACCATCCTGGACCTGGACAGAGGGTTTTTTTTCTTCAGCTATCTCCAATTATGACAAAAAAAGTTGTCTGAGGCAAAAAGGAAGTTCAGACCTCAATGGGTATATTGCAGAGAAAATAGTTGCCATGTCAATAGTCATAATTAGTGTATGTATGAATTCTTTTATGTTGGTTCACATATTATTTTGACAAAAAATAACATTCACCCATACTCCCAGCTAAATTGTACGAATATATCCTGAATGGCATCATCAGGACTATTCTGACACACTTGCTGTCATGCGATAATGCTTTCATAACAGGAATAAGAAATTTTATTTTCAACAATTGTCACCTTTATAAAAATGCCTCTTCCCCGTTTTTCCCCTCTACTTGTAACCCCCAATAAATGCAACAGTTGCTGCGAAGGAGAGGAAGGATGTATAAAACATGAACGCCATATTTTCTTAAGTTTGAGGTTATCAAGGGGCAATTCTCTCAAACTTGCCAACACCACTTCCTATGCCAGAATTATTTTGCACTGCTTCAAACTGATCGACATTTTTAAGACAGATTTCATTAAAAAAATAATCCCATTCTGTACTGAAAAACTACTGAAGTAATAGACTCTCAGCTTTGCCTTTAAGGAGAAAAAATGTCCCTTATTCCTTCTTCAAAGAGCTGGATACTACACCTCACACATCTCTTTGGAAATCACTACTGACCCCACAGCCCTCACAAGTGCTGAAGATGACAGTACACTTACAGAGGGCGAGGAAATATGTACACACGTGTATGCTGAAATTACATTTCTTCAAAAGCAAAACTGAGCTATGTTCCTAACAGAATTCTCTCTTCTTTCTGTGTAAGAACAACTGCAAAATACAGCCAAATATTGCAATGTGGGAGGTTTTTGCATCACCAGATCTTTTACTATATAATGGCATAGTATTTGTGGTTCTTTGCAATATGCTGAAGAAAAGTACATAGAATCATAGAATGGTTGGAGTTGGAAGGGAACTTAAAGCTCACCCATTCCCACCCCCTGCCCTGGGCAGGGACACCTCCCACTAGACCAGGTTGCTCCAAGCCCCGTCCAACCTGGCCTTGAACACCTCCGGGGGTGATACAGAAACATTTTGTGAAGTACACAATCAGATTTTACTGTTAAAGCTCAACTGTCCCATCGCTGCAGTCCTGACACTTAATCGTAAGCACAGCCAACCCTCCCGACCTGCAAACTAGCCACCAACATCCTGTGCCGTGCCCTGGGGATGCGGGCAAGTGGCTGGTAGCCATCCAAAGGGCGGCTGGTAGCCATCCAAAGGGCACGCTGCCAGCTGCCCATGGCGTCTCCATGGGAAGGCTAGCAAGTGAGCCAGCAGCATCAGTTTCTAGAGCCCTCATTTTTCCTTCTTATCTAATGTGTTATCCTCACACCGTGTTTTATTTGGTGGGATTTTAAACGATGCTGTCGCACAGGTGGCCACTGGGACAGGCCCGCTGATGCCGCAGCGTTACAGGGGTGTACGTGCCTCTGCCCAGCCGACCTTTACACCGCGGCTGTTTGCTCGCCTCTCCCCCTGCCTTTAAGCTAATCTCTGGGATCACATTCCATCATGACATGTTTTGTAACATGCAGGAATTCTTTCATATTCCTCAGTTTATTTCATTAATGATCTTTATTACTACAGGTACTGTAGAATGTCTTTCAATGCAACTCTAACTTCCCAAACTCACATGCCAAAAATATATATTAGCTATTAAGCTACAGAGTGGAGGAGAAAGTATTAATGTTTACAGAGAAAGGAGTGGAGAATCATTTTTATACATTAACTTATGTCACAGGGGAAACTCCAGTTCACACTTAGCTTATGAGTTAAACAAAACCCTACTAAACCTTAGTAAAACAGTGTTTTTGCCACTCTCAGCCTGGACATCCAGGAGCCTTTGCTCCCAAATCAGGTGCTGGTGGTTTCTCTGAAATATTTCACATTTCCTAAGTGTCTTTCATAGAAATGCAAGATGAACAAGCAGCAATTCTTCAGCTATTAACTACACCAAGATCAGAGTTTACATACATATAAAAAAAAGATTCTTTGTGCATTCTAAATATATACGTGCACAAAGCTGTACTTCATAAAGTGATCTTATCAGCCTGCTGACAGGACAGCACAAGGAACTGCAGTGAGTTTCTCGAATGTTGTAATCGGCCTTCAACCGTAAATGTAAGTAAGAATGAAAATAGAATGTGTTTCTTCTAAAATAAAGGAGACATATTGAAAGTAATTCTCCTTCCTACTTAAAGCTTCCGTATCTTTCACCAGAATTAGACTTTGCATGCACAGGAATGGGAAAGTGGGCTAGTGTGCAATAATCACTGCTCAGCTAAGTAAGAGGAGATAAGAAAGATTAGTCAACTTAGTTAAAATTTCACTGGCTAATATTCAGTAGTAGTCCAAGGGTCTAACATTCAGCAAAAAAGTTTAAACTTTCAACTGATAAAAGGCAGGGCACACAGCTTGCCATGATACATTAATCTCAAATGCTTTTTATCCGCTTCAATAAAATCTTTGGAACTTGTAAATTGTGCCTTTTACCTATATGATCTGCAACTTCAATTCCTCCTTTTAGTATCCTAACATTCCCTTTCCTCCTGTTTGGGTTTGGTTTTGGTTTTTTTGGGGGGTGGGGTGTGTTTTTTATTCCCCTCCTGTTTTCCACAAGCTAATATTTCACCTTGGATCGATAGGGATTACAGACTCTCTTTGCCAGGGAACACTTTCCTGAGGCTCTTCAGCAGATGCCAGTGAAGTTTCACACTGATTTCAGTGACATGAGTCACAGAATAACACACCACTGAACATGCGCAAGGGCTTCAATATCCGGCACTAATTTTGTGTAGACCATCCCTTCTATTTGGAATTCTCAAGTGATATCCTCATGTGCAAAAGAACTGAGCTACAATAACTGAGTTCAGTTCTTTACAGCAGAGAAAAATCAGGATAAACTCCATAGAAGTCAACTGAATCACACCAACCTAAATGTAATATGATTAGCGAAAAATCAAACCTGTTATGTTCATGAAAGAAAATGCAATTTTTGAGAGGTTAAAGGATTAATGAAAGATTGAGCGGAGCGCAGATTCTGGAAATACTCAGTATTGATAAGTGAAACTTTTGTTTGAGTATTTTTGAATATACACCAGAACAAATATTATTATTTAACCATCAGCTATGTTTGAAGATAAGAAGTGAACAGACATTTTATGCAAGAATAACAGAAAGAAAAAAACCCAGACATTAAAAACTTACCTAAAAACTGTAATACGCTACTGAAACCACTGTAAATCCAATCAAATATGAAAGCCATATCTGAATCTTATGGTCTGAAATAAACAGAAAATACAATGCATTCAAGATCTGTCACAACGGCACGTTAAACATTTTAAGATATTTATAGGTAACAGAAGCCATCCAAAGTTCTGGGTGAAAGAGTGTCCCTGCAATGCATTAAAAAAATTAGTGTAGAAATGAAAACAGAATCCAGATCCAGACTGCCTGATTCAACTGCAGAGACTTCCTCTCTCTCTCCCTCCCCCCTCCCCTCTGCCGCCTTGGAAAATGCTACGTGGACAGAAGTCTTTGCAAGAAGTAAAAATAATTTTATCTTAAGCACAGTTTGGTGGAGGTGTGTGATGTTCCACTGAAGATTTCACATGAGATCTTCATATTAACTTTTCAACTAGGAAAACATGGCACTTCTAAGCGGACAACAGAGAAATGTCAGGGCACAATCAGGGCTCCCGCTGCCCCTGGGTGCTGCTGGGGTCTGAAGCAGAGGCGGTAAGAGGTGAAGAAGTTTTGTGAAGTTGAATCCAGAGAAGTTTGATACCAAATAAATCCCTATTGTCTGCACATACCTGTCCATTTAGCTTGTAATGGGAAGCAACTACTTAGCACAAAGCACTGGAACTGCCATCCAAACACCGTGGCGTGCACAGGCTGCCACAACTTAAACCTTAAGTACAAAACTTATTTTTTAAAAAAAGGACACTAGAAGACCACGTTTCCCACTGAATTACTTCAGCTTAGATTCAACAACACCTAGTTGAGCTGAGAGGCAGCCAAGGCAACTATAACCAACACCCTCGTTGTTCCATACAACCGTCAGCCAACTTCAGCCGACCATCACAGATGGGACCCCCCTTGCTACCAGGATGAAGCTCTGCTACTCCACAAGCACCCTTTCTTTGGGCCATGGTGAAAAAATATAAGGCACCTACGCTCGTCCCTGGAAAGAAGCAAGTGTCCAAGATGGATTGCACAGACTGACGAATTCAGATGTTGCTGCCCCAGAAAAACCCCTCTGCCACCAAAGGCAGGGCTGCTTCTGAACAAGTGGCCACAGCAGAGGTGTCAGGGGAACTCTGGCACACCTCATGCGCCCAGGAGGACAGGTAGCACAGAGGAGAACCTGCTGCTACTGACAAAGCGATGCTTTGGGGCTCAAGAATAAAGCCATCACTAAGTTCACTGCACGGACATAATTTCTTCGCTTTCATCTTAATTTCCTCATTATCTGAAGTGAGGATAATCACACTAAAAGCACCAGTTTGACACAGTGAATTAGTACCTAGCATGAAAACCTCTTGAAAGACTCAAGGGCAGCATCCTTAGAAGCATTTAGCCAGCTAATTCCTACTGGAGCGCATAAGCCCTGCTAACATCAGGGGACGTTGGAGTCTGACTGCCCTCAAGAAACTGGACTGCACTGCTGAGTGCAGCTGGCAGAGGCATCCACGTCGCTGAAGGCTGTCCTGCCACACTCGTCTTGACGCTGGAGCTGTACCATGGCGGGGAGGGGGTCACAAGATGATTTTAGGGCAGCTCTGAGCCTGGAGCTCAGGACACAGTAGTCAAAACACAGGTCAGAACCACATCAAAATCCAGGCATCGGTCACAGCAGTTACACTCATGGCAGCAAACAGACCTTCTCCACTACGCAACAACAGGTATATTACAGAAAGGTAATATGGAAAGAGGAAGAAAGAACATTCTAATTATATTTGCTTGCATTGGAACAAAGTCTCTTCAGCCCACATTTGCCTCCCTGGTGAAGACAACAAAGTGCTAGGAGTTCATGGTTTCTCCACAACTAACTCTGAAACTCTTACCCACCTCCTACGTTACTCTGAACAACTCATCAGCTGCAACAGGCACAAATTTTAAGACTACAAATCAAATATGCTTGTCAATGCATAAACACCCAGTTACACAACGTCACCACTGAAACTGTCCCTTGCGTGGCTAAAAAGCAAAGGTCAAGAATAAGCAAACACAGCAGAACATACACGTCAGCAGATTTATTTATTGCTTGAGCAAAATACCGATCGAGAAAAGCCTCTATGGGGCTTAGAAAAACGATCGACTCAAATAACCTGCAAATCAGGGCAAACAGCGTGATGTAAGAGAAGTGCTCAGATTACTGAGGTGAGAATAACTTCACAGCATTTAGTTGTATTAACCTTTTCCATCTATTAAACTTATGGATAAAACAAAACAAAAAAATCTTTATGCGTTACAGGAATGATTTTAAGGGGCAAGATTCAAATGATTAAAGTGAGAACAGGATTACTCCGCAAACGCAGCTGAAGTGGCATTAATATAGGTTAAGTTTCTATTGCCACAAGAAAAGTGCTGTTAGAAACAGAGTTATCCAAATACAACCAGAAAGGCCTCCATATCAGCTGGCAGCACTTAAAGGGAAATACTTTTAAAACGGGGAACAAAACGGACAGCTAATTGTAAAGGTACACTGGCAATATTTGAATAGAGATATTAAATCTACCCTTATCACGCAGGAAAAGTAACTACATCATTCACAGCAGCGTCAAATCAAAGCATTAAAAAACCATAGCGGCTCTGTATTACTATCAAGAGTTGTTAACGCTGCCAAGACATCCAAGTCATGGAGCTCCCCTGAATTATGGCAAGAGCTGACGATGTTCAACACACACAGACTCAAACTCTCAGGCCCGTGCTAAAAATACCATAAAAGCAGAACAATGAAAACTCTGTCAATGACTGCTCACAAGCCGTGAGGAAGACAAAAATACTCTTTTAAGGTTATTTTACGGGTTCCCTTGAAAATAATCAGTTGTAAGCAGAGATAAGCTTTTAATGAAAAACTGTACTGGACAGAAGACAATCTCTTGATACCAACTATTTTCACAGACCTCACTAACTCACTCATGCCTCCTTAACAAAGATATGAAAAGTAATTTTCTAGCATCACATCAACAACAGATGGCTACCACTTCAAAATGTCTCCAACAACCCTGGCTAACATTATTTCATCAGCAAAGTATCATCTGGTAACTCCCAGGGAGTCCCATGAGCCACTCTACAGGCTGAGGAGATGGGTTTGCCTACTGGAGACCACTTCTGACCGGAGGGATGCAGAATTCCCACCCAGTGGCTCCGGTAACACCTTGAGCCAGCCTCCTGAAGGGAATGTTGCTGACAGCAGGGGCTAGCAAGCAGAATCATTTCACTTCTGAACCCGTTAGAAAATAGCAGTTACTTCCAAAGTCTGTAAAACTCTCAGATAAAAGAGAAAATCAGGCTTTTCAAGACAGTTTTAAATCCCTTTATGGATTAATTAGGAAGCAGAAACTAGTGACACCCAAGCTGAACAGCTCTTGCAGTAACTGGGAACGCACTGTGCGGTGCCTGGGTGGTACTGACGGCAAGAGCCAGGGAAGAAACCTCTGTCCAGCCAAACTGCACCAGCCCTGCACCCGGCCACAGCGAAGTCTGAGAATACAACTTGCAGGCGACAGGATAGAGTCTACTGTTAAGTTATAATTTCATGTATGATCATTTTAACATCTTAAAATGTGACAACTGACAACAAAAATGAAAATCCCCAAGAAACTCAGTGAAAAAAACAGTATTCACCTTCTACAGTTCAGTTTATTCTACGTTACGAAGCTGCACTTTGATGTAGCATTTTAAGAGTTGAGGAAAGGGACAGAGTTTGAAAACGAGGTGACAGCACAGCTTTTTTTCAGATATATTTTATCATTTTTTTGATAGCAAGTCATCTGTGAGATTTCAGAAAGAGTAATCATCATGCTGGTCTGTTACTAACTGTGCTGAAAACCAGAAAGATTACGTGTTTTATGGCAGGTGATTTAAATTTAGTTACATCACATCTTTTACTCTGAGACAGCCTATTTGAATTTAGCAAAGATCTCAAGCACATCCAAAACAGCAAAGCAAACCGTTTATCTGCGCAGGCAGCCCAGCAACACGCACTCTGAGCTCCTAAGGGCACCTGATGCAGCCTGGCTGACAAAAACCAGTCCTCAGCGCACGTCTCAGTGTGAGGCCTGCTGCAGCCATTTACTTACTCATAAAAAATAACCTGAAAAGCCATAGCTTCTAAAGAAATAATAAGAGTTAGAATAAACCTTGGCAGAGCGGCAGAAGGTGCCGGGGGGCCGCCCAAGAGGGTTTGGGACCACCTGAGGGTTTAGGGCCGCGCTGACACCGCTCCCCTCGCCATCGCGCACCCCCCGGCGAGGCAGGGCCGGGGCTACGGGGGCACCACCGGGCAGCCGGGAAAGGCTCACCCACCGGGCGGCGGCACACGGGCCGGCAACCCCAGCCCCGGGGCGAGTGAGGAAAGGGGGGAACGGTGAGGAACGGGGGGAACCGGGGGGGGAAGCGCACACCGCTCCTCACAGCGCGCTGCCTGCGGACCCGCGTAGGCCGCGGCCTCCCCCGCCGCGCAGGGACCCCCGGCCAGGCTCGGCCGCGGCCGCTCCCGGCGGGATACGAGAGCACCCCCACACCAAGCCGCTCCCCCTGTCCCGGGCCAGGGCGGGCAGCGCCCCTCACCACCACCCCCCCCCCCACCCCGCGCTCACCCGCCGCCGAGCCTGAGGTGCGGGCGCTCCCCTCCGCTGCCACCGACACGCACCCCCGACGGCCGCACCCCGCTCCGCCCCCGCGCGGCAGCTCCTCCCGGGCCCGACCGCTCCACACGCACCCCGGCCCGGACAAGGCTCGGTTCCGCGGGGTGTCCCGTCCCCCCCACCACCACCACACACCGGGCAGCACCGCCTCCCCCGCCGGCCCCTGCCCCCTTAAGGCGCCAGGCCCCGCCCACTGCCGCAGCGCGCCGCTGCCGGAAGTGCCACGTGTACGCCGTGCGCCTGCGCGCGCCGCCCGGTAGTTCCGGTGCGGGGCCGTCCCTCTCCTCCGCCTCCGTCTCCTCCTCCCCCTGAGCCGGGCCGGGCGCCGCCAGACGGGCGGCACCGCCGAGCCGAGCCCAGCCGAGCCCGCCGCCATGGCCCAGCCCGCCAGGCCCCCCACCGGCTACCCCAGCCACAACGGCGCTGGCCAGCAGCCCTATAGCAACGGTGAGCGCGGTGCCGGGGTTGGGGGGGGCGGTGGCGGCGGAGGCCCAGCCGGGGTGTGGGGGGGCGGTGGGGCAGGCCGCGGCCTGCGGGGAGGGGGTCTGAGGGGCGGGGGGAGTCGGGGCTACTCCCGGTGGGGGCCCGGCGGGGCGGGCGGCGGCCCCGTGGCCGGTGTGTCCGCCCGAGGGTGGCACCGCCCGGCGCTGTGAGCCTTTGGACGGAGCTGTACATGTGGCACCGCCGTTATCGACGAGGGGGGGCGAAGGGGGGGGACAGGGACGGGCTGCACCTACCGGAGGGGTTTTATCTTGTCATCCGCCTCAAACCGATACCGTCCTGTTCTGCGTGCTGCGACCTGGGAAAGTCCTGACGACTTTCTTCCCCTCAAAATATATATATATTTTTTTTTTTTTTATTTAAAATGAGATATTGAAGGGGAGACTGAACAACTTCCCCCAGGCTTTTAACCTAGGGAGAAAGAAACGCAAGGTGAGCCTTGTTTCCATCTCTGTTTTCTTTGCTTGCAAGTGTGGAAATCTGTGCTGTTGGAAGGATTTCCCGATTTCGGATATACAGACAGCATCCTCCGCACCCGGCTCCTTATTACACACTTCTGTGTTTCAGTAGTTGTGCTGCATCATAAACAATTCATTTATAACAAGATCTTTTGATTTTCCTGCTTTGTGCACGAGTAATTAAATGGTTTGGCTTGTCTTCCCCCTCCTCCTTCACAGCGCGCTTATTACTTTTCCTCAAAGTCATCTGCAAAATGACATTTTACAAACAACTGTATGTATGGAGGGTCAAGAAAGTGGGAAGCGTATGAATAGAGCCTGAAGAGAGAGATCCTCTTTTCTGGAGAGCGTGCGGGCTGAGCAGAGAGTGTTCGGAGAGAACGTTAGCTAATGGAGTAATCGAGTGGGATGCTTTACAGACCAGCATCGCTATGTGTTTGCTGATTTCCCTGCAGTGGGATTAAGCACATAATGGAAGTTCTGGGTAGGCAGGCAGAGGAGGAGGAATTTCAGGCCACCCGTCTGTCAGGTGTATGAAAAAATCAAGAACTGAAATTTAGAGTTACGCAAATACAAGGTAATAAAATGAAACAGTTGTTATGGTATGTTAGAGATAAGGTTTGGGTTGCTGGCCTTTTGAATAAATCAGATTGTTCAAGCGTGGACTGTTCTTAGCATTGTTTAAAATATATGTTGAGAAGGTGCTGTGATCCTTGACCTTTGCAGTAAAACCAAAGCTTTTTAAAACAGTCTAGAGGGTACTGAGAATACTTGTTGTGGTAATTATAGTGGTCTGTGAGGAAAGAAGGCTGTCAGCGGAATGATAAATTGTTATATAGCTGCAGCTCTTCCTCTCAACCTGTTGCTTGCTTTGCTGTTTGCAGGTGGCTCCTCAAGCTCATGTGTCTGTGAAGGCAGTACATTATCACAGCAGCACCGTGTACTGACCGGGAAATTGTTTAGCATGGAGCATCGAGTTGCTTAGCAACAACCTTCCTCTCCTTCATTTGTATGTTTTTTCCTTTAATAGGATCAGTATTCTGTATTCATTTAACTGTAGGTTACTAATTTGCTTTCCAGTTAATAGATCTGAAGTGCAAACAAGAAGGAGAAGCAGTTCTTTTAGAACTGTTCTGCTCTTCTCATGTGGTGTCTTCGCGTGGCGCTCTGAGGTCAGGAGATGCTTTAGAAGCTGGTGGGTTTGGAGACCTGTGGGTCAAAGCCAGCTGAAGTGGGTGCTGGTGGTGACCGATCCCATGGCGGTTCGGTTGGGATGCAGCTTTTCAGTGTGTTTATTATGCCTGCGTCTCCCTGGAGGTTGGAGAGATTGCGGCTGGTGAAAGTGACGTATGAAATAACTGGCTTGGAGTAGGTGATGCTGAAATTCTGTATGGCAGAAAATACAACTTGACTTCTACCGTCCTGTGTTAATATTTTGACCCTTCATTTTATAAAACCATCAGGCAGCCTTCACACATATTCTGGTGCCATTCCTGATCCCTTAGAAATGTTAAATGACCTTGTGTTCCTGCAGAGGTGTCTTTCGCTGTTTAGTAGGTGGTCTTTCTTGTGTTACTGACTCATTCTGCCCTGAGTGTTGGTAGTTTTGCTGCCGTGCAGCTCTGGCTCTTCAGCCTGTGCTGAATTCCTTGTTGGTTCCTGGCTTCACAGAACTGTGCAGGAAACCAGCAGCTGTGTTTGGGGAAAGCTGGAGAGCCTTTATACTCTCTGACCGGCCTCCGTAAAGAGGTCAGGTCAAGGTGGGTATGTGGCAGTGGCAAAACAGCAAGTCCTAAGAAGTCTTTGTGAACTGTGAAGCCCTTTGGGAAGGGTCTGCACCTTTCAGTGCTGTTGCTTTAGTTTTGTTGGCAGCTTTACGCGGGCTCGTCTTGAAAACACGAACTTCACGTAGGCTATCGAGACTTTTTGGTGTGCTTCTGACTTGAAAAACAAAAATTTTAAATTTTGAACATTGTTCTGTGTGCTGAATGCAACTTTTTTTTTTAAAGCAAAGCGCCATAGAAAATATCAAGTGGGTCAGTTTTCGGTTTCACATCGCTTCCAGTGCTTTATCCTCAAACTTATCCCTCAAGCAGGGAAAACTGTGTAAGAGAGCAATCCAAGTACTCTGATTCCTGCCTGTGTTACAGAGTCATGCTCAAAGGTTAATAATCAAGTTATGAAATTAGGTTGTATTTGTTCTATATTTTTTGTATGGCTTATGGTAATGTTGTTACATCAGTGCAAGTGCAGTCAGGAGGCCTGGCATCACCTAAGAATTCTTCATCATTCTTACAGTTAGCAAGTTTAATTTACAATGGCTTTTGTAAATCGATTGTTGAAAACCCATCTGATACACTGCGGGGTAATTTTCTAAGGTGAGTCATAATTGTTAGCATTTTTGTGTTTGCAAGCTTTTTGTTTAGACACCACTGATTTGGGAGAATTATTAATTACTAAGATTTATGAGCAGCATCGTAAGGACAGTAGGGTATAACTGGATTTCCTAACTGAATGATAAGTAGCGTATTGAGATTAATGGGTGGAGAATAATACGGTGTGTACTTTTTATGCAGAAATACCAGAGGCGGTGAGGGTGAGGTCACTGGCACTGTAGCACTGCCTTGGCTGTGGAGTTAGCATGGATCTGTACGATATTCAGTGAAGTGACGGCTGTCTGTGAACTGCAGCCTAAGGCTTTCTAGGGAATGAGGAGCTGAATGACCGGTGCAGCATTTGTCCTAACTAAGTATTTCAGTGTATTCTGTGTTTAGCTTAATTTATTGTCAGAAGTGACCAAGTTCAAAGTTGTTTTAACTTGGAAATGCGAACTTCCTCACCTTTTGAAATTTAACTAGCATGCTTCAATAGGAAACCCGCCGTCTTCGTTTTAATGTTAAATGAAATTCCGTGATTTCATTCTGGTGGCAGCTGTTTCCAGTACTTGTATGGTAAATATACATCCGCTCTCCAAGCTCACCTCTCTGGCATGTTTTTGAAAATTTAAATGTTGAATCCCGCCGACGTTTCTGGTCTGGAAAATTAAGCACTTTTGTTTATCTATGTTCAAAAAAATTGTCCAAATCTTAGCTAATTCTGAAAAATAGTACATGGTTGCAAAGAAAAACTCTCAGTCATGAAGAGGGTCTTTTCTGCTTTCAGATGTTTAACTGTGTTTGGGGAACGTCTCCGGTATTCAGACTGGGTGTTTAGGGGCATGGGGGGAGCCACAATGCGACTGGCTAAAATAAATGATAAAACATTGGAAAGTGTTTTAGTAATTATTACGGAGTCGTGTCTGGCTGTGGCAGGCATTATCTAGTGTATTCTGCTCAGAGGGATTTCACTTGAAAATTTATAGTCTCCCTTCAGAATGTCCATTTTGTGGCAATGATATGAACAACCTGCAGTAGTCGCTTTCTTGATGGAGCTCTTATCGTCCTGGAAATCTCACGGTATTCTGTCTCTTCGTGTTCCCACGTAAAGCAGAAATCTGATGATGCTCTTGCCAGCGTTGTTTACTGTTTGGAGAATTATTAACCTTTTTTCATTTGTTTTCCTTCAAATGAGTAAAACGTAGTTCAGCTATACCAACCAGCAAATCCATAAAAAGCACCATTAACCTGTCACGTTTTATTTCTCTGATTGGTGAATTATTATATGATAAAATTACCCTTATTCCGTCTTTGTGACCAGTTGGCTGCTCACATGAGCGGTATGTGTATGAATAGTTCTCTTACTAATATTAACTGCAGAAACTTTCATAGATTAACTCTGTCACTTGAGAAATAGCACGGTGACCTATGCTGAAACTGGCTGGTCTTGTCTTTGCCGTAAGGTGTCAGTCATCAAGTGAAACTGAGTTATTACGTAGTGGATGCTTCCGCTTTCAGTCTGCTCGCTTGTATTACTGCCAGCTGTGTGGGAGAGCGCTCCTCTTTGGTCGGCTTGCTTTTTGGGTGTTTCTGAAGATAGAAATAGTATCGTGTATGAATTTCAGGCCGGGAGGATGGATTGCGCTCAGGCACTGGAATGCTCAGTGGCTGTGAGGCTACTGTAAAACAAAACAAAGATCTAAGCGTTGATAGCAAAATACTACCAAATTCATGTCCCCTGCAGCAATACTTCTGTCATTTACACCTGATTGTTAAAAAAAAGTCTTGGAGACTAATAAAATCCTAAGGAAAAGAGATTCACGGGAATATCTCTTATTTTCAGAAGTGATACACAACACTGACTTTCTAAAAGGTTCATTGTTTTTTTTTTTATTCCAGGTCCTGTTCAAAATCAGCTGATGCATTCATCAGATGGCCAGGGATATAGCCCTTCAGTTCCAGGATCGTATTCGCATCAGGTGCCAGCGAAGGTTCCTCCTCATCAGTCTTCTGGACAGTATAACTATAGCGGCTCTCAGAATGTTTCTCAATTAAACAATTACCAAGGACCTGGGCAGACTCTCAACAGACCACCAGTGGCACCTTTCTCCGGGTCACCAGTACAGCAAACAGGTTCTGTTCCACAAGTACTGCTGCCTCCATTGCCAAACTCAGCTGCTATATCATCTGCTGGTAGCTTTCCCCCTGGAGCTAGCCCACCAGTGCTTTCAAACTGGCAGTACAGCCAGCCTCCCATGAGCCAGCCCGGTGGGGCTCAAACAAGTCATTTGGCTCAGAGGACGGGGACAGGGTCAGCTCAGCCACCGTCGTCATTATCAGGAAATACAAATCCTCCAGGAAATTATCAATATGCTGCTTCTCCGGGAGGGCCTCCACTTCAGAACAGCTATATGAAGCCAGGTAACCATAACTTTTTGATATTTTGCAATGCCTATTTCTCAGTGTCCTTTTCTTAAGAAAAGAATACGGAATGGACTCTGCAGCAGTATTTTCCTTGTGGAAGGAGGTTGTCAAAGCAGATACTTTGAGAAAATGCGCATCACAAGTCCTGGGGTGGTTTCTGTGGATTGGAAATGGGATTTCTGTGCGCAGGTCAGGCGTTTCACTTGGCTGGAGCAGGTAACCTCTGAATGGTGTCTTGTTTTGGGAAGCTGTGTGGGGATAATGCTGTCTCTGGGACCTTCACCGTAAGCGTTCTGTGCCATTGAAATAGAGGCCAGCTGAATGGAAAGTTTCCTTCCTCCAAACTTGTAATTTTCACTACATAATAGTAATTGCCAGTCTTCAGAAAGTACTCTGAAAGCGTGAGACTTCTGTTCCTGCTGCTTGTGTGCTGGTATATACAGTGGCGAAAAGCTTTTCTAATGCTAAATAGCTCTATTATGCAACTTGTGATTATTACGGAAACAAAGTTAATAACTCAAGTTTCTCTTTGCCAAACTGCTGTTTGTTGTTACAGACGCTTTTCTGAGCATGCAAATAGAAGTTACATACAGAAATATTTTAAATGTTAAAGCAAATATTTTTTCTTGTTAAATGCTTTTAGCCTCATTAGAGACTTTTCTTTATGCTAGTTATTTGTTATATGCCTGACTAATTTTGTTATGATGTTCAAAGTGTCTTAAGCTCACAGAATCTATGAAACACTTTCTGGCAGTTTATTGGAATAAACGATTAGTACTTTGGAGTTAGTGAGGAAAATGCTGAGAAATTTTGGAAAGCGGCACGTGAAATGAGAGCGAGTGTCTGGAATAAGAGAATTCTTATATCCATTCAGTGATGAATCCTCCTGAGCGACTTCCCTGGTAGTTTTTTGTGGAACAGTGATCACTTTTAAAATGAATTTAGCTCATTTGGTGATCACGCTCATTCTTAGAACAAAGGTCTGCCAGCTCCCTGCCTGCATGGCCAACTTTGGCCAGCCTCTCAGAGACAGAATCTCTTCCAAGTTCTGATAGTGGTGCCTGCATAGAGTGATTATTAATTAGCTTTGCAGTATCGAACACACAGTTAACTTCACTGGATGTGATTTTCTTTTCCCCCCCTTCCTTTTTTCTTTTCCTCCTCCCTTAAATGTGACCACACTGTGCAAGCTCATGAAGTTGCATATTTTGTGTGATGGGGAATCTGTCAGTATGCTTTCGTGTATGGCTTAAAGGCTTCTGTACAGCGTTGAGACCTGGTGATACTGGACAGTTTGGTCTTATCTTTTGAAAGGCTGACTTTTATATTAAAATACATTGGTGTCTTCCTGGAGTTAAAGGTCAGATATACTGGCCACTGGAATAATAGGGAACAAAGGGGTGGAAGTGCTCTTAGGATTTGGCATTATTCGAAGGGAAGAAAAGCAATTCGGTTTCTAAATGTCTTGGCATGAGAAAGTCCTAGAATTTTAAAATAGAAGCAATTAAAAACTTTCCTGTGACTTTTAACATGGAGGGTTAAACAATTCAGAATACAACACCTCATGTTCGCACAGCAAGTTTATTCAAACTGCACATTGCTGATGCTTTCCCAAGTGAAATCTTTTTGCCAACTAATTCTAGTAGCTGTAGAATCTGTACGTTGCTGTTTTGCATCGGATTATTGAAGTGGAAGATGAGCATCCTGTCAGAAGGAATCCATTTAGACTCTTACTAGTTCATTATTCTCTGTCTAATATGGGGCTGTACTGTATAAAGTTCAGATTTAGTAATTGAAGTTGGGATGTTTTCTGTATCTCTTGAAATTCTTACCAACAATAGGAACAAAAAGCTGAGAGATCATGGATAATACAGGAACCCAGTATGAGAACAGCATGAGAGAAACAACCTGAAGTTGTGATACCTTTTACACACGTTAAGATTTATGTATCTCATGCTGATTATCATTTGAATAAGAAGAATATTTAGAGTTCAATCTGTGTGCTTTTGTATAAAACTTCTGTAGCTTTTTAAGCTGGCTTAAATTCCTCCTAAAAATTAATCTCTTTTCAGGATCTGCACCTCCACCAGTGACTCAGCCTTTAACTCCACTCCACCCCCCTTCAAGGCCACCTTTAGGACCTCCGCCAGTTGGTGGTCCGCCTTTAATTAGGCCATCAACACTGGTAGCAGGACCACCTAATACGCAGTCTCCGCTAAATTCAGCTGCAAATCGAGAAGGTAAGAAATAATTTACTCTTTTTGTTGAATTTGAACATTACAACTTGCTCTAATATGCAACCTTTAAAGTCAAGTACACTGTTCTATTAGACACTCAAATAGTAAAATCAATACTAATACAGCATAATTTTATCTGAAAGGAGCAGGTGAGGACCTGGAAGGAAGTAAAATATTTCTTGTTGACAGTTGTTAATAAAATAAAACTAATTAACACTTCAAAATAGATTTCTAAGTGCTGTTTAACATGTCCATGTCTCCCATAGTTGCCATCTCTTTTTTTATATTAAGTTTCTAAAATGATACTGAAATTATGATTTCTCTGCATCCTTTACTACTGTGTAGGACATAATCTGTCTATACCTTCCTGTATTGCTTTATTCAGCAGGGAAAGCTAAGATGTGAACCCTGCAATTCTTTGCCTGTTTATGTAGCTGTACCTTATTCTTATCCTCCTTGTAAAATCATGGAAACGCATGCCTTGGATTTGTTCATTTTCTGAAGATTATTAGTAGAGGCTGTTAAGCGTCAGCTGTTGAAGACAGATATCTGACTTTCTCGGTCTCCTGTGGGCCCTGCACAAATGTACTACTGTTTTAAGAACTCATCAGGGCTCTGTATCAAACAGCCCTGCGGTTGTATTGCATTTAGTGCCCATGCTCGATGGGGCCATGTGGTAGCTGGCAGTTTTATTTTTCCATACATAGTTTGTTCTGTCAAAACTGTTGGTTCCTTGCATGTTCAGATTGACAGTTTCTTGTATGTGGTAGCTGTGTGAGTCCAAGAATAGTATATTCAAATTTAGCTTAGTTTTCAACATATGAAATGCATTAGAAACTGCTTTTGCTTAGAAAGTCTTTCCTTCGTAATGAAGAGAAACATTTCCAGGGCCCTGGAGAGAGAGAAATGTTTAGTCTGTGAAGTAGGTTGACTGTTGTGTACTAGCAAGATTCAGTGTACAACGTAAGTTCCTTTCATTGGGTCATCTTTGAAGGTATTAATGATAATAAAAAGTAAACTGAGTACCTACTTCTCTTTAGCAATACATAATTGGTTTTGTATATTTAGACATAGCTTACAAAAAGCTGTCCTTTGGGAGCACTCTCTCAATTTCAAGGTTTTTCTTATCTCAGCTGGAATTTGTATCTTGACTGGTATGTGACCATATCAGAACTGTTGGTGTTTGGTGAACAGTACTGGACTAAGTGTGTAGGTGAAGGGAATTTGATGTTTCTGTGAATTATCAGTGGAAAAAGTTCTTCAAGGAACTCGGTACCTAAATTCCAACGTACTAAATTCCAAGGAGAAACTGTCTCCTGACACTTTACTGCATATTAGCTTGGAAGTTACGGCAAATACCTAATCTAAAGTAATCTTAAAAGATCATTCAACCTGAAGTGTAGGGATTCTTGTTTTTCTTGAAAAAAGATCATGGGGTTTTATGAATGTCCTTTGTCGAGGTCACATAAGTAGGGAAATTGTGTATGAGAGAGGCCAAGATGTATATTTAATTCAGTTTCATCCTGGGACAGAAACAAAGTAGATCCAAACTACGCTAACCTTAATATTCATCCAGCAAGTAGGATTTCTTTGTAGTTAGCTCATTACAACTTCTTAGTAACTTGTGAAAATTTTTACTGGGACTGTCTTTCTTAATAGGTGATGCTCCATCTGCTGCCAGTGATGGGTCTGTGGTGCAAAACAGCTATGATGCAATAGAAGGTGGTGGCCTCATGGGTAAGGCTTTGGGAATAAAAATGTTTGCTATTACCTAACTTTTTTTAAGAGTCTGGGAAAGACAGAAGTTCAGGCATTTATGTATATTTGGTTCCACGTCTGTCTTGAAACTAAATATGAAGTTTGAAGCATTGACAATTAGCCTTTCTTCGCCTCCAAGTATGGTTAAGCAGTTAAGAGCACTTTGCAAAATAGAGAGCAGTTGTCAGTTGCTTACACTTAGAAACTAAACAACAACAAAAAGCCCTCCTGCTGTATTAATGCATTGAGCAAGCCACTGTTCTTCAGCAATTCATTTTAAGTATTTGTCTATCTGCCTCTAGCAACTCCACATCCTTCTCCTGCACCCCCGAATCTTAAGATGAATAGAAACGTTGGGTATTCTTACCCTGCCTTACCCCCAGGCTACCAAAATACTTCTCCACCCGGAGCACCAGGAATACAAGCATCTGCTTTGCAGTATCCAGATGGATCAAAGCATTTCCACCAGGTAAAGATTGTCTGGTTTTTTATCTCATTGCTACCCGTGGTGTGTGTGGGTAAAGAAAAGTGGCGATTGGTGTGTGTTGTGCATCTGTGGGGTGCTGCTTCTGTGGCTCACTGTTTGCTGCGCCATTTGTTCAAGGTGACAGACGTAGCCTGGAATTAATGCATTTGCCGACGCCTTGGTACCAGTTTGCAAAAGCTGTGTGCCAGCTCTTTCTGCAGTGTTCTCTCCTCAAATCTGTTCGGAATATTTCTCTTAAAACTTTCAGCTGCTTTTGGCATGTTTTTCTTCCCTTGGGTTGTTATTGTTAGCTGAAATACCTGAACTTTCAGAGCGAGCTGACCAACACTTTTGCCAGCTAAGCCTCTGTATTTCAAGAGCTTTGTAGCAAAAGTGTGCTAATTTTTACCTCTTATTATCTCGCCTGCCTAAGTCTAGTTTATGTAACAAGTAGTATTTCTAAATATATCATTTGTAATACAATGGCAGTTAATACACAAACAACAAAAAATATTGAAAGGGAAATATGTTTGTTTTTTAAATGAACTGTGGGTTTCATCCAAATAGTTGATGTTAATTTCAGAAATTTTCTTTGACTCTAGCCTCCCCTGGGCACTAATCACTTAACTGCACCTATGGCTGGCCTGAGTCTACAGCAAGAAGGATTAAGAACTGTGAATCTTCTTCAAGAAAGGAATATTCTTCCTACAACCCTCTTGAAGGCTCCTGTCCCAAACTTGCATGAAGAGATCCAGAAGCTCAACTGTAATCCTGAGTAAGACTAAAAATCTGCTATAATTCATAAAAATAAACAGAAGTATACATTGCTACTTGGAAACATAAATCTTCACAAAATATTGCCTTAATTTTGTGAGTAGGAAACATTGAAAACAGTCTTCACTGTGTTACGATAAAGGCGGTAAGTGGTTTAAACTTTGAAGTGAGGAAAATTCTCTGCGTAGAACGTATGAGGAAAAATATGTTGCTCGCAAGGCAGCTATAGATAGGTACAATACAAAAACTTTACAATATAGCTGGCAATGAGTATGACTGAGAAAAGATGTAAAATAGGAGTTAACTCACTTGAGTGAGGTATGCCAAAAAGATTGTGAATGCAGAAACATGAGTGACCTCTGTATTGAAGTAACCATTTAGAACAACGCAGTAAATGGAATGCCAAACAAGAGGCGGGCAGTTTGTTATTCTCTCTGAGGAGACCAAGCAAACTGTGCCTAGCCAGGTACTCCTGCTTTGCAAGTCTTTTATGATAGATAAAGGAAATAACAGCATCTTTGTGAAGCTGGTCATACAAACAAGCTGGACTGGATTTACAGAAGTACTGTGCACATTTGCACTTTGTGGAAGCCATTGAGTTCTGAAGTCCCTGAAATGACTTCGGGATTGTTTACAGTTATTTTTGTGTAGTTTTAAGACAGCTTTTTAAACTTTGCTGGTTCAGATTTGTATATAAGGCCACCTCAAAATAGTATTCCAAAATAACACTTGGTATACAAAGATCTGGTGCAACGTTGAACATTGTTAGGCTTAACTTTGACTTGAGTCACTAAAATGACCCTCAGTTCTGTGTAAAGAGCACGTGTATAAAATAACATAAGAACACAAAATATGTAACACGGGCCACGCTCAGACTAAAACAGAACGATCTGACAGAGTTGAAAAAGATCCTTTATCTGGAAACGGAAATTCACCATCACCAGCTCTAGAAAAATATAACGGATGCTGTATACTACTGAAATCGTTATTTTATTATCTGAAAATAACCCTTTGTCCTCCATGTAGGTTGTTCCGCTGTACCCTGACTAACATTCCTCAAACTCAGGCCTTATTGAATAAAGCCAAACTTCCTTTGGGGCTCCTGCTTCATCCTTTCAAAGACTTATCGGTATGACAAATATTCAAAACTTTAAATACTGAAATATCAACTATGCCTTTATTAGAGTCCAGAGCTGGACAATGAATTATAAAAGGAGGGCAAGTACGTTGGCTAATCTTGGCCCAGAAAAATTACCCTGATACCTTATGCTGTTCCATACAGATAATTTTTCTGAAATTTTTCTCCCTGCCATTTTTAAAGTTTCAAGCCTCACTTCTTAATAAAAAAAAAAAACCCAATCCCCAAACCTCAAAAAACCAGAAGCTTAGAGGCAGCACAGCACTTGGAGTGTGACAGAAGGCAACACATTTAAATTCCAGTATTGCTTAGATAGTTTTATCTTGTCACATATCAGTTGTAGTTATTGATTTCCTATACCAAACCTAGTACTAATTCTTAACTTAATTAAGAGTTAACAAAGTTAAAGGGGTTTGGATGTCCTCAGCTAGCCAGGAGACTTTTTTAATTTATCGGTGTCTCTTTAAAATATTGTGATTTTTCACAATTTAAGTAACTTTTTCAAAGATGCAGGTTTCTTCCTGATTTTTAATCTGTATTGGGTGTAGGACTTGGTCTTAAACCATCAGTGTAAAATTCAAGACTTTAGAGGCTTGAAAAGGGAACCTACGCAGTCAAATAGGTTAGAGTCAGTCATCTTATTAAGGAATTACAGGGGTGCTGTGAGAAGGGAGAAATGCTTCTTCCTTCACCGAGTGTGCTTTGACTAGCTAACCGGGAAGCACAGTGTAGATAATGTTGTTGTTGTAGTTGAATAGCTGTAGTGTGGTGATGCTTTAAAACAGGAAGCTTTTCTTTTCCAGCAATTGCCAGTGGTCACTTCAAGTACTATTGTGAGATGCCGTTCCTGCCGGACATACATTAACCCTTTTGTCAGCTTTCTAGACCAAAGGAGATGGAAATGCAATTTGTGCTATAGAGTGAATGATGGTAGGTTTTAAATGTGCTTATTGCTTTAAACTGTTAAGATTTATCTTTCTCCCCTTCACCTTGGAGACGGTAATATTGGCCATATCAGTACTAGGGATCGTGGTCAGTCATGCTGGGGCTGTGAGACATGTCCTACCTAGTGTAGTTCTCCAAGAAGTGCTGCCAAACAGGCACAAAAGAGTTGATGCATTTGTTTTAAAATGCACCACAGCTAATACTAGTGTGAAATAATAATATATAAACTTATCTGCATAGTTCCTGAAGAATTCATGTATAATCCTGTGACAAGAGTTTATGGAGAACCTCATAAAAGACCTGAAGTCCAGAATGCTACTATCGAGTTTATGGCTCCATCTGAGTACATGGTAAGGCTTTATTTACTCTCACTCTCTCCCTTTGTTTCATTTCCAGAGGGAAGTCAGAAAAAGCCTTGTTGTAGAGGATGCTTTCCAGCATAGTAGAACAGTTGCTGCCTCAAGGAGTGTATCTGAGAACTCTTGGGAAGAACTTCAGATAGTTCTCCATTTCTAAACATTTATGATGTCAAAGTTCTTCTGTATTTAGCACATATAGGTGTTTGTAGGTCTTCTGGAAGAAAACTATAATTCTAGAATTGCCCAGTATGAGACAAATGCATTTAGAAGTTTTAGCTATCATCAGTGTACTGTTTTAATAAAGTTTAAGCTTTCAGTGGAATGAAGAAACCAACTCTAATGTCATTTTGATAATTAAAGGTAATCTTTTCTTTGCTCAGCTACGTCCACCTCAACCACCTGTGTACCTCTTTGTGTTTGATGTCTCTCATAACGCAATAGAGACAGGATACTTGAATACAGTCTGCCAGACCCTGTTAGACAATCTTGACTTGTAAGTACCTTTTTCTTAGAATCCTGAGGCCTGTTTCTCAGTTTGGCTCTTTCCTGTCTGGTTCACCAATCCCCAAAAAGAATAAACATGATGTTTATGATGTCTTTTCAACCGTATTTTTTAAAAGCTGAAATTTAGATAGGTATTTGCTGAAAGGCATGCATACATCTAATAAACTTTTCATAAAATACATGCTGTTTGAACTTATGTAAATGCTACTGGTACTTTGCAGCATGTTTCTTCCTTTTCTTTCATTTCTTATTACCCTCTTAAAAAATTTCTTGAGTGACTGCTATGTGACTCTACTGTGAGCTCTTTTTTTGTTGGTTTTTTTTTTGTTGTTGTTGTTTTTTTTGTTTGTTTTTGTTTTTTCTCCAAAATGACTTAGTCAAGCTGTTGCAGTTTTGCTGTTAAGCCAACTACTTGGTAACAACCCTGGACAGGTGCAGTGGCTGCTTAAAAAAAAAAAAAAGCCTGCAGAAATAAAATTTCATCTTGCTGAACACCATATGTCTCATTTTTAGGCTTCCTGGGAACACTAGAACAAAAATAGGCTTCATAACATTTGACAGCACAATCCATTTCTACAGTCTTCAGGAAGGTCTCTCTCAGCCTCAGATGCTTATAGTTTCAGATATTGAAGGTATGCAAAAATAAATTCACTGTTTAGTATCTACTAATGGTTGCAGGGTTTGACAGCCTTTTGAAAAAATATATCCAGTGGGAGTTTCTAGATCAGATCATTAATTTCTCTAGTAATGGCTTTTGAAGTAGCACATGTCTGTGCTCGTTTATGAAGCCTGTGATGTCTGAGCAATGCTGTGGCTGTTCATGACTTAAAACATGAAAACAACCTTCTTAATTTCTAGTTTAATTTTTACAATTATCTAGATTTCTCCTATGATCCCAAATACTGATGCTTGGTAAATTGCTGTAGATTCTCTGGCGACTGATGCTTAGTGCTTGTTCTTCTGCCTTCAGTTTCAAGTCACCTTTCACTCTGTGTTATAAAGGGCAAGGCAGAATGAACACTAGAAAATCTTCACTATGTGTTTTTACTTAGTCTTGATTATCCTTCAACCCTGATTGCTATTCTAACATGGCATTCTAGCCACAGGTATGCTAATCAGAAAAAAGTAATCCGCATAATGTGTTTAAATGGGTTTACATACTGATACTGTATTCTTTCTTTCAATAGTTACAATGGTTGGCAAATACAACTGGGGGGGAGCTTGATGTGTTTTTAAAAAATAACTTAAACACTTCTTTTTTTTCTTCCAGATGTATTTATACCAATGCCAGAAAACTTATTAGTAAACTTAAATGAGAATAAAGAGGTAAGAACTATCTTAAATAACTAGTAACACTAATACGGTTTGAGATAGGCTTGATAATTTGTGGATTAGTTAATGCTCTTTAACACCTACAGTTTAAATGCCAAGTTTGAAGTGGAAGAAAGAGGTCTTTAAATTTATCAATGTGACTGTAAACATTTGCCAACCTGAAACAAGGCAATACTTGACTTTTGTTAGGGCTTTTGCTTTACTACCTTAATATTAGAAATGTTAATAGGTGTGTAATATGTACGTTCAGCAATCAGCTCTATAAAGAAGAAAACTCCTGAGTCTTAATATTTTTGTTTTCTCAATTGTAGCTAATCCAGGATCTGTTGAGGACCTTGCCACAGATGTTTACCAAGTCCCTGGAAACTCAGAGTGCTCTGGGGCCTGCATTACAGGCTGCCTTTAAACTGATGTCCCCCACTGGAGGTAGAATCTCTGTCTTCCAGACACAGCTTCCATCTGTGGGAATGGGAGCGCTAAAGTCACGAGAAGAGCCAAACCAAAGAGCCACCGCAAAGGTTAGAAAAGCAAAAAGGCTGAGAGAACTGACTACCCTGTTCTGTACACGTAGGTGGTTCTGGAATTGTCTGTTCTGGGTTAATTTCATGGCTCCTTTGTTGAGCTAACCTTCCTTTGTTAAAGTAGTAGAAAGAACAAAAAAATCCTCCAACCAAGAACTATAAACACAGTTTTTTGGGTTTTTTTGGATATCACTGTAATCAGGGATCGAGAATCAATTAAATCAATTATTATTGTCCCTGAAAACACGCAATAAATGTGCTAATCTGTTTGAATCTCCTTTTTATTTTGTAATACTCCTTTGTATTAACAGGACATACATTTGACACCGTCGACTGATTTTTACAAGAAGTTAGCCTTGGACTGCTCAGGGCAACAAGTTGCAGTGGATTTATTTCTTCTTAGCGGACAATATTCTGACTTGGCTTCTCTAGGTAAGTCATATTAAACTGTTTTGGGGCGTGTAACTCTTGTACTTTTGGCAAATACGTAGAATCTATATTAACATTTAATATAGGAACCTGATTTGAATAAATCTAGTGTGCCAAGATGCAAATTCATCCTTGATGAGCAGTGACAGTGGACAGAATGTAATCTTTCCGTCTTCCCTAATTTAACCTAGCTGTTCTCATATTCTCCCTTGGTGAGTCAGGATTCTTGTGATCCTGGTATAAGTGGCTGAAATACTTTCCTTCTTGTATGCCTTTTAACCGTCAGTGTAAAGATCTTTAGAGTACGCATCATTAGGATTTTGATTATTTTTCTGCATTTAAACAAACTTTCAAGTGACAAAATACCTGTAATTTCAGGCCAATGAACACCTGAAACTACACACATACTTGAACGTATAGTTTGTGTTACACCTATGTCTCTGTATGCAGGTCTATAACTGTGTAACAGAGTTATTTGCAGGTGTGAACAGTTTGATAATGAAAGGGAACCTTGCATTCAGCTGGTATATTTAAAGACCACAGCTGCAGTTGTCTGCACTTTGCCAGTGTATGCTGCTTCTGTTTCAGGTTGTATATCAAGGTATTCCGCAGGTAGTGTCTATTACTACCAGTCTTACCATCATAAACACAACCCTGTCCAGGTGGAGAAATTGCAAAAGGAACTCAAACGATATTTAACTAGAAAGATTGGGTTTGAGGCTGTCATGAGGATAAGATGCACCAAAGGTTTGACTGCAGTTTTTTGGATTTTGGGGGAGGGTGGAGGGGAGGCGGGCGTTTGCTGTTATTTGGGAATGTTTGGCGTTTTGGCTCTTATGTAAGCTTAAATGGTTAAAAGACAAAGATTAAAAAAGTAAAATTCAGTACCAAGAATAAGACCATTTATTGAAGACTATATTTGCAGTATCTTTACTGGCATCCAAGTTCATTTTTGCAATGGTTAAAACTGGAAATTTTGTTGGACTGCTATTTCAACAAGGGACTGTTTTTATAGAGACTTACTACTATTCTGCATTGATTTGACTTCCAAATTCCTGCTTTCTGCTAGGCTTTGTGGTGAATTAGTCGTCTGTTTGGGATATATCCCTTTGCTGAAGATACTTTATTTAATTGAGAAGGATCTTAACATTCTGATACAGAGCCATCTCACAGTGGTGGCAGGTGTGTAAATGGCGTTTGTACTTCATGACTATAAAACCAAAATTGATTGCATACAATGCTTATCTTGTAGGTCTTTCCATTCACACTTTCCATGGGAACTTCTTCGTACGATCTACAGACTTGTTGTCATTACCCAATGTAAACCCAGATGCGGGATACGCTGTGCAAATGTCAGTAGAAGAGAGTCTTACTGATATGCAAGTCGTTTCCTTTCAGTCAGCTCTCCTCTACACATCCAGCAAAGGTAAGAGATACAGGTAGTGTTGGCTGCATTAACAGGAGAGTATTCACATGAGTCTTTTTTGTGTCTGTTTAGCAGCTGCAATTCAGTTGCAGTAACTTACTTACACAAGCTATTTAATCTAGTATCAAGATCTCAGCTGCAATGCGTTACTGCATGTTATTGATGTTATTGCTTCTTCCAGACCAAGAAGTTTCTTGGGAAACTTTGTTCTGGTCTGAAAAGAGGTAGACTTATCCCATAAACTGAGAACTAACTGTTTTTAAAGGCTACTAAAAATGGCCTGATTCACCACTTGTATGATAAATTAGATTAAATCTTAATATTTTTTTTTGCTATTGAGTAAACAGTGGCATTTGTTTTATTGTTTCATAAAACAAAAGTTATGTTTGGAGACTACAGTTTTCTTTTCTTACAGGTGAAAGACGAATTCGTGTCCACACTATGTGCTTACCTGTTGTAACAACACTGAACGATGTCTACCTAGGGGCAGATGTCCAAGCCATCACTGGGCTGTTAGCCAATATGGGTAAGCACGATAAGAGCTTGTTTGGATACATATGGATGATATCCCTAAAGCTCTGAGCAGTAATCCTCTGGGAAGTAACATCAGAAGAAAAGATTCTCTCTTTCTAAGTTACAAACCTAAGAGTTGTTGTCTGTAGTCACCTGGACTTAGTCCTAGTCTGGTGCATCATCATGGGCCCCTGGCTTTTTTCTGAATCACTTGTCTTGACTTCCTCTATAGTGTAGTAAAAGCTTACGATGCATGGAAGAAATGAGGAAATTAACATACGTGACTGTATTCTTACCAAGGGAGGAAAAGCCTCTTATTTGAGCTTTGTACTCTATTTTTAGCTGTGGACCGTTCAGTTTCTGCTACCTTGAGTGATGCTCGGGATGCCTTGGTCAATGCAGTGATAGATTCTTTATCTGCTTACCGTTCATCAGTCCTAAGCATTCAACAACCTGGTCTCATGGCCCCCTACTCACTACGGCTCTTTCCACTTTACGTACTGGCACTCTTAAAACAGGTAAGAGTTAAAAGGAAATGAATGCAAGAGGATGATTTTCTGTTTGGCATGTCAACCTGAAGTAAAAGGACGTTTCTTTGATGTACAAATAGCGTCTATCTTCTCTTTCAGTATTTTTGTAGGACTCAAAATTGAGAAGTTGCTTGATTTAGATTGTTTAATAAAACCAGCCTTCCTGCAATGTGCTATTAGAACACTGAGATATTTTAGATTTGAGAACAGTCCTTCTTGCACAGATAAAGTTCGCTTAAGATAATTCCATTTCTTTGCACCCCAGAATTTGATGACTTGAAAGGTCAATGTAGAACAAAGCCTATTTAAACATTTCTCAGGCCTGGGCAGATAACATATGATTTTACAGGTGGTGAATGTATGTTTTTTATCTTGGAGTCTGCTATGTTATGAAAAATTGAGGCATTTGGAGAATTTTATGAGGAAAAAGTATCAGGGTAATAATGGACAGGCCTTCTGCTCCTGCCTGCTGAGAAGTGCAATAGGGAATAGGGAAGATGTTTACAGGGAATCACTAAAGAGAATGATCTAGTTGGGAAGTGGGAGTTTAGAAGTGAGTACAAAACCAAAAGTATAACTGGTATAAGCAAGGGAATAGGATAATCCTAAGGACCCTGACTAGTCTGGAGAATGTGGCAGGGTACCAGTAGGTGCTTTTTCAAGAATCCAATTTTTGTGCATTTCTGGAACTGTAGATCCACACAGCAGTTCAGTGTGGATTAAGAGCGCTAGCTGGCTGCCAAAGAGGTAGTTGGCTGGCTGTTCTTGCAAAAGGTTTAACACATTTCACAATATGCTCTATGTAAGTATTTTTTGATTGGATTTCCCTGAACTTATACTAGAAGTCATTTTAAGTGTTGCACAAGCTGCCTTTCTGTTCTAGAGGGAATTTTCTGATTCATACCTCTTGATAAGGAATTAACCAGCATGTTGCTACTAGTATGTTTACATTGACATTTGAGCTTTTTCATGTAGAAGACTTGTATAACTGTTTGACACAGTCAAGTGGGAAGAGCGAGCCCTTGTTTCAGTTATAGCTAGGTTTTTTGTCCCAACAAGCCAGGACTATATTGACAGAATTGCCTAAGATTCTGTACAGTAATGCCAATTGTAAACTGCTGCAATGTTTACTCTTTTAAATTCCATCAAGTAGCATTTTTGAGGTGTATGTTAGAAGAGCTGTATTTCAAGATGCTTTCATCTCAGCTGTAGTGCTCACTAGAAAGGATTGATGGCACAAGGTCATGGTAAGTTAATACAGAAATGGGAATACGGAGAATTGTATGATTTGTATGTGAAACACTGAAGAGAACTATGGAGAAGTAAAATAGCGGTGGTGAAGTACCATATTTTGAGAAAATACTTCTGGCTCAACTCTAAGACTTTTAAGTAAGTTAGAAATAAACAGTAGATGATGCGCTAAATTCAGATTATCTCACTTTGCTTTCACGGTCAAATTAAATGCCCGATTGTTTGCAGAAAGCATTTCAAACTGGGACGACTGCACGTTTAGATGAACGTATTTTTACCATGTGTCAAGTGAAAAACCAGCCCCTCGTTTACCTCATGCTTATGACACATCCCAGTCTGTACAGAGTTGATAATCTCACAGATGAGGTGAGTATTTGCATTGCTACATGGTCTGTTTGTCTGGTTCCAAAGATTTGTACGATGTGAAAATAAACTCGTGTTAAAAATCTCACAAGTTTTCCACATTAAAGCTGCATAGCTGAGATTTACTGATTGCTATTTATGGCATTTATGGGTTTGTTATTTGGGATTGGATTGACGAATTCTGGAGAGAAGCTGTGCTGTGGCTATGGATGGATGGGGAAGATTTTTTTCTAACTTATTACACTTTTTGCTTTGTGTGTTGCACTATAAATCACATGTACATAAAGACAGTATAACATATGCTTTACCTTTTTGTCCCTCTGTAGCTTCCTTTATTTTAAAATGTCAAAGTAGTTCTGTGAACAGTGAGAGAATGTTTATGTAAGAGCCTGAATAATTTTAGAAATCACATCTTTTGTACAGAACAAATCTGATATTCCAGTTATAGAACTAATTAACTAAGATTAAGTTGACGAAGTACACGTCTCTAAATAAAACATTGAGATCTGTTAGTAAATTATGCTCTTGAAGTATGACTTGAACTAAACTGAGAAAAAGGGTCCAGCTTCGATATTTAGCGTGATATGTCCTATTCTTATTTAACCTTTTGTTCCTGTGCCTGTTTCAATGCATCAAGATGTGAACCACTGTTTTTCTTTTTGGTTTTTCCTTTAGGGGGCTCTTAACATAAATGATAGAACTATACCTCAGCCACCCATTCTCCAGCTCTCAGTGGAGAAGTTGAGCAGGGATGGTGCTTACCTAATGGATGCTGGCTCTGTAAGTTGCATGGTGGTAGTGTATTTAAAAAGTATCCAAATTTACTTGACACATTCTTTCTGAGAGCTCTAAATATGTAGGTGACTGGTGTGGGTTTGCGTTGGATTAATGTTGTTATTGCTGGGTATCTTTCAGGTGATGTTTCTGTGGATTGGGAAGAACTGCGGGCAGGGCTTTATCAGCCAAGTCCTTGGAGTTCCAAATTACGGCTCAATACCGCAGAATATGGTACGTGATTGCTTGCTTTGCTGTACACCAGTTGTACAGTGCTGCCAGAATATTACTTTCATGAGAACTAAAATACCACTATTCAAATAATAGCCCTCTAGTTATTATTCACTATAAATCTGGATTCAGGAAAATAAATAATTTAGTTTCTCCAGGCTAAAACTTTATAGATCTTCCCATGAAGGCAATGTAAGAAGAGGCTGGCAATGATTAAGTTTCTCAGAACTGTTGGAGCAGACCGAGAATAATTGTCAACAGTAAGGACAGTGGGAAATCCTTCCGTTACTGCAACAAAACAGGTTATCGATGACAGCTCAGTCATCGCCCTTCTGATAGCCAATACCAGTTTAGTGCACTTGACAGTTTTAGCCCTTTCAAAGGAGACTAAACTAAAACTGTACATCATGAAACGTACCTGTCTGCGTTTCCTTTATACCAAATCAGGATAGAGTTGGGCTATTTTAAGTGTTCCTTTTACTGTTTTTTCTGAAAATTATCATGTATGTATTAATGATATCCTTTGCTTCTTAGACGCATCTCCCAGAACTTGAAACTGCAGAATCCATCAGAACAATATCTTTCATTTCTTGGCTGAGAGAACAGAGACCTTTCTTTCCTATACTATATATAGTAAAGTAAGTGGTTTTTAACAGTCCTTGTGCTTCTTTAGGGACCTCTTAACAGTACATATTTGGGTATCATATACTGAACTTTCATAATGGAAGTTTTAACAATGGTACCTGCTGTGCCTAAGATTTGACAACGGATATGACTTTTTATGAGTTGTCTCTAATTATAATTTCCACAGGCTAAAAAATATTAAATGTCACAGAACAATCTTTAGTTAATGTCAGATTAAGTGAAGTAAATGCTGGTAAGTGCACTTTTTAGGATTAATCACAAGGGCTATTTGAGATCCTTTTTTCATATGTCCTTAAGCTCTTGAAGTATCTTACCACTTGACCTGTAACTTTATTAATTCATTGCACTGTAGATCTTAGCAAATGTTTGTTTCACTCAAACATTTATATTTTCATTTTTAAAGGGATGACAGTCCATTGAAATCAAGTTTTCTGCAAAATATGATTGAAGACAGAACAGAATCAGCCTTATCATACTATGAATTCCTCCTTCATATACAGCAGCAAGTGAATAAATGAAACACTAGCCTTTGGCTCACTTCTTTAAGGAAAGACTTTGCAGTAAAGAACGATTGTGCTTGTAATATCATCATTAAATCTGTGGCCTGAGGCAGTTGATGAGAAGTTCTCACTGTGATTTCAACGAACTAAAGCAAATAAAGGACCACATCTGAGAATCAAATGTGCAACTACATAATATTGTACCTTAAAAAAAAATCAAACTGTTGGAACTGGTTGAGCACCTTTAATTTGCTGCAAATCATGTTTTTACTGTAAGTAGTTGCAGCATGAAGTACATTTACAAAGGCAATACTGAAAAGGTGAAATACATTTTGTAAAATAAAGAGTTCTTTGTTGTTCAAAATGTGTATTTCTGTAACTCTCTGCATTTTTTTTTTTTTTTTTTGCTGCTAGATATAAAACCTCACAATACTGATCATGATTTGCAGGGAAATTCTTTCTTAAGTGCATCCAGTGATTACAGGCAGAGCATCTCAATGTTCAACTTAATACTTAAAGTAGCAATGAAACAACTGTTCATTGTGAAACGAACAAATACTTATGAAGCATAGAATCCAGTGCTGGGGTTGGATTATGGCTAATAGGACTAAAGGTAAGCTTAACCTGGACAAGATGGCTGAATTTGTTAAAGCTTTTAATAAGTCAGTATTCTAATTAAAAAATAGTCGGGAGGAGCGGGCCCTATATGAGATATGTTTTTAGAAGTCAGTGGCTGAGTCAGCAGCAAAAGCAGACTTAGGTAGATGGCAAGCTTTGGTTTTCTTCCTAATTTCAGTTTGTGAATGGTGTGGGAGGGGAAGGGCAAGGAAGGTTATCTTACATTTTTTGGTTTACGTTTAGTAGGCTTTTAGCTCTTGTTTACATTAACTGAAAGTTAGGCCCCTAAAATCTAGTGTGTTTCTGAAGTGAGTTTGTAGGAGAGCACTTCATACCTAATGTTTTCAGACAACATTGAATATTCTGATGTTAAAATTGGAAAAGAACTTATTTTTCCAAAGACAAAAATATTATCGTGTGTTTTAAGATTTGTTTATGGTTTGAGACACGCTTGAAGTTTTCGAGAAATTCTATTTTACTGCAGCTGTGTAATGAGCCTAGGTACAAAAGCCAGTGTGCACCAAATAAAAGCTTTAAATATACTCTCAGATCCCTGCCAGAGCTACAGATGAAAGCTGACATTGGACTTGAAGTGAAAATTTATATACAAAAATATTTAAGTCATTTTATAAAAGTGTATTGATAATTGTTGCATTTTGGAGATTAAGCTATCATTGATAGCTACCACTGTAAAGAGTATTTAAGTTACTGTATCCGTAGGCCCATGGAAATGTTTCATATGGAAAAATCTTGGTTTGCTTTTTTGTTTAATAGTAACTTAACAGGTAAACTTAAAGGTCTTGCAAAACCTACTTCCTGGGGCAAGTAACTTGACCAGGTGAAACACTTGTAAGTGATCAAATGTTACTGTGATTAGGCTAGTTAACTTACATTTTGTGATACAAACGTCAAAGGGCATCGTAGGGTAATCATTTGCTGCCATTTCAGGCTGTAGCTGCACGTGATTGTCAGGAGTTGCCTTACTTCAGGGGAGGAGTTTCTTTCGGGAAATTGTTCTTGTTGCTTGAGCACAAGCAGCTGATGTTCAGAACAATGTCTAAAATAACATGAAAAGACTATTGTAGAACCAATTTAAGCTTCCCTGTCTGCTGCCTCCACAGCAAACAGGAGTATATTTACTTGAACAGCTTTTCAGAGAATTGCACAGTTTCTAGCCATAGTGAAGAGGTTTTTTTAAGTTTTGACAGTCTGATTTTTTTTTTCCGGGGGAAAAGGGGTCTCTTCATTTAAATCATAAACGGAAGCTATGCACTTGCATAGGTTATGACTTAAAACTTGTGTTTTTACTTATATTATCACTCAGATGTTGAAAATCATTCTTGCATCTAACAGCCCACCCAAAGTCTTACTATGACTGTATTTTGCTACTATATCCCTTATTTTCTTTTTAAAAACATCAGTGTTGGAGATGGCTTCATTGCTTTATGTGCACCGGACTAATGGCTAAAGATGTCAGTCTTTGTGGCAATTAACAACTTTTGAATTAGAGTCCCTAAGTTTTATAGAGCAAAACATTTTAAACAAGAATTGGATGAACCCTCTTGGAGTTCTCTTCACTTTGGAAGAAATTCTGTATTAAACTTGGTTAGTTTATTCCCTCACAGTGGGAAAGGCCTGCTGGTTCACCTTGTATTGCTCTAAGGGCAGTACAGGACAGATGAACACACAACCTACCTATGATGTGCCATTTTTACCTACAATTGAAAAAATGAGGACACTGAAGATGAACTGCAAAAACAGGCAAGAGTGGCTCTGGTATTTAGATCTCAGCACGACAGCTCTACCACTGCAAATGTACTCTATTTTTCTAGTTGAAGACTTTTTTTTTAAAAATTATTTCTGTATTTGACACATTAGTGTTCAGGCAACATCGTTACCATCCATTTTACTTTGCTTTCATTATCATTTTTAATTTAATATATTTGAGTCCACATAGACTATGTTGCAATAACTAGAATGATTCACTTTTCTTTAGAACTAATTTCTTAACAGAATTTAATCAAAGATGCAGAATGGCTATTAAATAAGGGACCATTAAATGTGATTTTAAGGTTCTGTTCACTATTATGGATATATTCCTTATAGTAAATTTAATTTTGTAAAGTAGTGTATAATATTGTAATATTAAATCTTTGTTTTCTGAACTCAAAACATTTGATCTTCAGTATGAAGTTATAAATCTTCCCCCTTCTGAATTTGAGACAGGATTTACTTGTCCTCCTTTTTACAGTTTGTAATTTTCACTGTTTTATTCCTGTAAAAAGTCATTTGTAACACATGCAAATGCTTATTTTATCTGTGCTAATTTATCAGATTTGGCTACTCAATAAAATTAATTGAAAGAACTCATGCAAGTCCATCAGTCCTTTCTTGTAAATAAAAATAGAACAGTGTATTTGATCAGTCGAGATAAATACCATGTACCAACAAGTGATAAATTCTACTTTTAGCTAAAACGTAGTATTTAGGGGATACAAACTGAGAGGGAATTTGAGAAAATTAGTCCTAGCTGACTCAAACTATTTTTCTGTCACTGGCATTTTTTGTCCCTCCTGAGCATCTCAGTCAGCATTGTTATTCAGTCCTACCTTGGGGTTTGTCCTCCCAGTAAGCCCGCAGTGGGGCTGTACCCCACCGTGTGGTACCCTGCCATCGGGGTGGAAGTTGGTCTCGAGAGCCAGCTGACATTGACAGTTGGAATTTAGCCTTCAGCAGTGTTCCCAAGATGGTGATCAATTTTATTGTAGGTAATCCTGTTATCTTCATTTAACATCCTATTCTTTCAACACCTTTTTGTAAAAGTCATTCCATCTTATGCTTGCCAGTTTTTTTTGATGAGCTGTCGTCACTACTGCTTCTGGTTCATCATACATAAGTTAATGCATGAGCTTGGTAATTTGACCTCTGTACTTAAGAGGTTTTCGAATACAGAATTCTCTCATTCTCTGAATAACTTAGTAACATAGAAATATTAATTGGACTTGTCAGCACAAAGGTTTTTTTCTTCAATACATGTAACAATCTGTCCTGTTGCTGCTGAGTATCACCCCTCCGGCTTTGACTTGGCGTTCAACAGGCAGCCATCCCAGCACTCGTCTTTGGAACTCCAAGTCCAGGATCTTGAAGTCGAGTCCTGCTTCCAACTGAAGTGCCCAAGGCACAGTCTGTTAAGGAGTGAAAGTCTTTTGCTGTCAAGGATGTTGAAGGTAATTAGTTTGAAGTATTGATGGAAAGTATCCATGTCACTGTCTTCATTTGGTTTGGCTTTCAGGGATGCCTGTTAGCTACATGAATGTTCAGCTGAAAAAAGATTACTGTGACCCATTTTTATTACTTTTTGTCACGCAAGCAGAGGTGTGATGGACTTTTTATTGTACAGAAATAGGAAGATTATGTCAACTGTATCTCGCTAGAAAGAAGCGAAGATCCTCCCTGTTTTATAATGTTATGATAATTGTGGAGTCCTTGAGAGGTCCTCATGCCCTTGTTTTTCCCCTCAGGATGCATACTCAGTCCCGTCAGCTGCATGCCCTATTAACCAACAGCAGTGCAGTGACACCAGGAATACGCTTTGGGAAGCTGACCTGTGCTGCCCAGCAGTCCCCTACAAGTATTTCCTGACCCTGTGTTTCCCTTTCATGTAACATGTAAAAACATCTGTCTGCTGGTGCTCCAACACACAGCGTATTCCCTTTCCTCGTTCGGAGTGCATCCAGAGATGGCAAATTAACTTCCTAAATTCAGCTGCACAGCAGCACTGGAAGCTTTTCCAACAGATCTCAAAACCCTGACCTGCTGCGGCGGGGGCCTGACTGCGCTTCGTGCTCAACATCGCGTGCTGGAATCCAAACAGCTCTGTGGACGTGGCCTAGCGCACACCTCTAAGGTTGTGCTGCTTTCCGATGGTCACAATTTTAACTGTTGTTCTTCTAGTTAGGGAAGAACTACTTTGGTTAAAAACATGAACGTTCACTTAATCTAATACTTTAAGATTCTATACAGCACACTGCTCTCATCTATGCTAAGGAAAACATTACCATCCTGTACTACCTTGTATATTTGTATTTTTCCTCACCGAACGCAGGGCGGATTTGCCAGGTTTACCGAAACCAGAATTTTAAGCAAACTAACAAGCGCTCAGGGCAGGACGTGGTGCCGCTGCTGCTCGCTTTTCCCACATCCAAGCAATCCCTCCCCGCAGCCAGAGCCGTCTGTCAGCTCGCCGCCGCCTCAGCCCTTCCCGTCCCCGCGCCGTGCCGACACCGTCACCCCTCGCGCCGTGACGTCACTTCCGAATCCGGAGCGGCCATCTTCACTGCGGGCATCCTACCGCCGGCGAGAGCGGCGTGCGAGGGGGCTTTCCCCACGCCTCCCCCCGTTTTCCTGCCCTTACGCCAAATGGCGGCGCCGGCTTCACCGGCGGGCGGTTCCGGCGCCTGCGCGCTGAGGCGGGGCGGCCCCATTGTGCGGCGCTGAGGCAGCGCCGCGGCCTGTTCTGCTGGGGATGGAGGACGGCGGCGGGGCGGCAGCGGCGCTCGGGACCCCAGCGGCTCCCACCGGCCTCTCGGCCTCCCAGCGCCGGGCCGAACTGCGGCGGAGGAAGCTGCTGATGAACTCGGAGGAGCGGATCAACCGCATCATGGGCTTTCACCGGCCCGCGGCGGGCAAGGGTGAGCCCTGTGGTGGCGGCGGTGTGAGGGCTCCCGGCCGCGGGGCCGGCGGTAACGTCCGGCTGCGGCCTCCTCCCGCCCTCACCGCGCCCCGCAGCCTCCCTGTGGACAGCAGCGGCTGGATCCCAGCGGCTGCTCTTGTCCCCTCAGCGCGATCTTTCGTTGCAGGGATGCTTCAAGTGAAGCACGACCTTCTGCGGTCCTCCAGAGATCCGCGGATAAAATATATATGTCATCAGAAATGTGCCTAGATCGGGTCTTGGGCCTGTTAACAGTTCTTACTTAGCGAGTAGATAAGCTGTCATTTCACTTCAAGTAGTTTTTCTTGAAGAAACAATGAGCCTCCCCCACGTTTTCATTCAGTAACTGCTTGCTTTCATAGTTGTGTTTTTATTGCAAGGTTTTCTCACATTTGGGTAATAATCATTTATTGGACGTTTGTGGTTGGCATGTAGAATTTTCTTGCAGATTCGGGTGTGTCATTTATCTTTCTGTAGGAAGCTTGACTGTCTTGCCAGGAGAGAGTTCTCAGATTTCAGTTGTCAAGGGTGCCCATAAGTCATGAATCAGACTGCTTGAGTACTGAGAAATGCTCTGAAGTGTTGGTACCCCTCTCTGGTAGGACCAGGCCTGCCCTGCATGCCCCTCTATCTGGTTTGTGTTCTCTGTCATCACCTCTTTAGCTCTAAGATGAGGTCTTCAGGTTTAATACGGGGCAGGTTAACACCACTTTCCCTCTGACAATGGAGAACAAGCCACAGTATGCTTCTTCCATTGCCTGCTCTTTTGTCAGTCTCTAACGCTCCTTCTGGGTGATTCACTTTCTTTGAATCTTTGAATCTTTGCTCAGTGTATTTGGAACAACATCTTTCCTCTTGTGCATGCAGCGTTGTTGCTTAAGAAAGTCCAATGTTTTCGTTTCCCCCTTGCTGACTGACAGCTCCAACTTCCAACCTGCATTGCACAGCTGTCTCATGTCTGCGCCATTTCTGAAGAGTGCCCTGCGATGTAAAGCAAGAGGTACACGTAGGGTTCTTTGTAGGCTGGTGGAGGGGAGACAGGAGTGTGCTGAGTCTAGTTTTCTAAAAGCATAATTTGGTAAAGCTGATAGGCGTTTTCAGTCTGGTCTGTGCTGTGCTTTTCCCTTTTTGTTATCGTTATCTGAGGTGTAACCGAAGTCTGGGTGTAAACCTTCCATTTGATACACAAGCAGGTTGTGTATCAGCTGAGCCCATTTCTTTATAAAACGGGATTGCTTGTATTCAGGTATGTCAGATGGCTTTGTAATTAATAATTAGCACATTTATTAATAATAAAACTGTGTTTTCCCTTTGGAAGCAGAGATATCAACCCAAGACCCCAAGCTAGTATGGCTAAGCTGTTGTTCCATGGACCCCAGTATGCATAACTCTGTTTTGGTTTTGGTTTTTTTTCCTCTTCTGTAGATGATGAAAGCCACACAGAATCAAAGCTTCAGCACGAACAAGATAAATCAAACTCCCTTCCCATTCCTTCAGTTTCCAAGCGAATTGTGCTTGGTGATTCTGTCTGTAATGTGGCAGGCACGGCTGACCACGCAAGCAGCATGGTAGACCTCAAAGGGGATAAGGACTTGTTCAGTAAAACTCCAGAGCTTGTCAGTGAGGGTCCAAGTGAACTCCGTCACCGTAACAGAGGGGAACTGCCATCTGAAGCTGCACCACGGCCATCTAGACACGGATTAGAGCAGTATTTATCCAGATTTGATGAAGCTCTGAAGCTGAGGAACCAGCTGATGAATGAGAAGCCAAGCCAAGAGAACGGGAATGCAGTGGAGGAGTTTGACTCTTTCCGCATTTTTAGATTGGTGGGATGTGCTGTGCTTGCCATCGCAGTCAGGGCTTTTGTGTGCAAGTACTTGGTGAGTTCAGGGAAACAATCAAGCCTATTCTGTTTTGCTAGTTTACTGCAAACTTACTGTGAAATACCCTTTATCTAGGGCTGAAGTCTATCAGTAGTGACCGAGTTGAGAACTTCAGGCACTCTTTACATTTCCAACTGTATAAAACCTAAAAAAATCTCTAAATTCTTTGAGATGAGTCTGTTACCTGTCTAACACAGCCACTGTATAACAACTGAGAGTAACAGGTTTGATCCATAGTATTTTGAGGAGCAGAAGCACTGGAATAATTGTTGTAGCTTAAGTCCCCTGCAAGTTTATTTCCATCTTTGTCAGCATGAGTCAACTGCTCTTCTAGTTTGGAGACTACAAAAGAGTAATAAAGTAAAGATAACAATAGATGTTCCAAGATAAGCAGATCTGACTCATTTATCAGTCTTTCGAGAAAAGTAGTTCCTTCATATTCTAGGTATCTGCCAGTACATGGTACAAAGGTGTGTGGCTGGTGCAGCCTGCCACCTCCTGGATCACTGGGCTCATTTTTACACACTGCAGTACGCTTCTGCAATTTCACGGTTTTGGGCTCAAAGAAAATAAGGCAGAACTTTAATTGCGACATGTAACTTGTCTACCTGGGTTTGTAGTATACAAGAATATTGTTGCTGTTGTCCACAGATTATTTTTTTACCTACCTAATTTTCTTTTATGACTTGGGAAGCATTAAATTTCTGTGTTTTCTTTGTTATTACTTCTGACTAAGTTAATTTTCTTATATTCTTTTCTGTTCCTTCAGTCAATATTTGCACCATTTCTTACTCTGCAACTTGCTTACATGGGACTGTCCAAGTACTTTCCAAAGGTAAAACATTTTTTTCAGAATTAGATCAATTTGAAATGTTTTAAATTTAAACTTGTGCTTAGATTGTACTGTTTTAGGACCAATGCATGTTAAATATTCTTCCCTTGTTTTAAACTGTAGAATTGAGAGTTACCAAATGCTGATAGTTTATACTAGTTTTAATCTTCCCAGATTAGTAAAAATGTTCTTTGAAGTTGCTCTGAAAATGTGGACTAACAACTGATTTAGTTGTAGCCTGATTAAAGGCATCTGACTGGGAAAGCCAGGTAGTTCTTTCATGTCTTTAAGAAACTTTTGCTTTTCTCCTAGACCATGCTCTTCTGTGGTTGCTGTTTGCTCTTTCAAAAGCTGTTTTGCATGCGATACCTGGACGAAATCTGGGAGGGTGTTCGTTAAAAAATTAGACAGTCCTTGGGTTTTTAAGGGCTCTGCATTCCCTGCTAGTAACGGTTTGAATGGCACCTTGAAATGAGACATTTATTTGTGTGTGAAACTTGCTGCTTATTAGCAAGATTTGCTATATCACTTGCTTTATATATTTACACCAGCTAATTGTAATGAAGTATTTGTTTGGTTGATGATTTTGGCAGGTCTACAGTGCAAAGAGGGATTGAATGATGCTCAATCCATAGTTGAAAGGGAAAATTTGCATTTTAAAAGGAATAGCAGAGTACCTGTAGAAAATCAGAATAAATCAGCCGTTCTTTCATAGTTAAGCATACCATTGAAAAATAAACTTCGTAGTAGTCATTCTAAGCTGATGTGTCACAACACAAAACAGTAGAATTAGCCTTAGACGTGCACGAGCTCATCTGCTAGATCTTTTTGATCTTGTTTCTGCTGTCTTTAAAATCAGCTCTTCAAGTTTCAGAATTTAAAGAGGTAGTTCCTTTCCACAACTTGCTTTTACTGCTCTTTTACCCAGATGAGGTCAGTCAGCTTGTTATCCTGCGTTTTTCTCTCATGAAACCTAGATTCTTGAAAGCTTAATTTAGATTGGATTAAATTAAGATATCCAGCAAGTATCACCAAATTACCGGAATTTTCAGCCACTATCACCTTTTCCTGCCTATCAGATTTAGCACCCTTGGGATTCCTCATTTTAAGGACAGAAAAACAGCTTTCAAGCGGTTTTTGGGCATTTCTGTGTTCAGAGGATAGAACTGCCAAATGGAGTCATACTAAAATAGCAGTAAACAGTTGTGTTTCAATTCTAAATCATTTTTCTGTGTTAGAAAAGTAACAGTATTTTTTTGCCAAGTAGTGTGATGAGATTAATCCTGTTCTGCCAGTGGAGCTTCCTTGGCTCGGCTTCTTACACCCAGATTGCCCTTGTCTGGGGCTCTTCCCACTCATGCAGGAGCTGCTGCACAGCCCCGCTTTACAGCCTGCGTTGGAGTGCCAGCGTGAAGGAGGCGTGATATCTGTGATGAGTTTTATCTGCTGTTAACCAGCCTCTCGCTCAGCTCTGGCGCATCCATCACAGCATGCATCTGTAGCCAGGAGAAGGGCTGTGAATACTGGAGCATGTCTGGAGAGAATCAATCCAAAACTGCTGCTCTTACCGATGAATTTGGAATGTGCCTGGCTGCGTGTGAAATTAGCACAACATTCGTGACATGTAAAGCAGAACTGGATTATAACAGAAGAACTAACTGTAATACTGTTGTGTTTTTTTTCTTTTTCTTTTAGTGTGAAAAGAAGGTGAAAACGACGGTATTAACTGCTGCTCTTTTACTGTCTGGAATCCCTGCAGAAGTGATTAGTCGCTCCATGGACACCTACAGCAAAATGGGAGATGTTTTCACAGACCTTTGTGTCTATTTCTTTACTTTTATCTTTTGCCATGAACTTATTCTGTTTTTTGGTTCTGAAGTACCGTGATGGCTGTAGAATTCAACGCAGCAGTTACACTAAAGCTTTCTGGACTGTTTAACATCTGACTGTGCAGACAGGTTTAAACCTTCATTAAAATTCTTACCTGTTCAGATGCTTGAAAGGAGCCTTAAATTCCAGTCATTTTGGGAAAGGAAGAGCAGGGTCCCAGGCTGCCAGTTGTATTGGTTCCGTTTATTTAAATACTGTGTCTGCCTGTTACAAATGTGAAGAATAGGATGCAGGTGTCAGTGCATTATTTGTTTGGTTTAGTTACATGATGCCCTCAGCCTCCTTCATAAACATTCACAAAGCTGCCTTTGTTCTTTTCAATGAGAACAAAGAGAATTCCTTTCAGCAGAACCATTATCTATATCTCTATATCTGGTATGACTATAGCTAAGAAGAACTGCTCATTTTGTGGTGTTCCCATTTTTTAAAAAAAGCTCTAAATAAAAGAAATCCCTGTTATTCTGTTGTTCGGATTCAGAATGCTGAACCAAGTAGCTGCTGCTGGAGAACGTTGGTGAAAATGCCACTTTGTTGTCCTAATCCTTGCCTTGCTATACATCATTTGTTGTGATTGTGATTGATTTCATTTGGTAATTATAGCGCAAAACAGTGAAGCAAAGCCAACAACAAAAAAGTCCTGTTGCTTACAAATGTCATTAATCAAAAACCAGGAAGAAACAAAATTGTTAATCTCACCTGTTTTGTGAGTTTCCAGCAGCCTAATCCTAGTGTAGCTCATACATGTGCTTTCATTCTGATGCCTTTTCTTTAACAGTTCACCTTATGAGGGGAAAGTTGTATATATCGGCAACCACCCTGCAGTATCAAATGTTTGCTCGAGTGTATGTAAAATTTACAAGGGAACTATTTTCTTTTCCTAGCTCCTTGCAGGATTGCGTACGACAACTTTTAACATGACATTAATTTCTGCAGTTTGCCTCAGATTATTACCAGACGTTTGCATGAAAACAGGTGCGGAGGAGTTCTGCTCCTGCTGCGCAGTCCCACAACCCAACAGTGCACAGTCTTTGACAGGGCAGAACTATTGATATTAACGTTTTTGGTGTATTTCTGAAGTTGCCCCAGTGAAATCACAGTAGCGATTCCTGTTTAAATCATGTATACTGCAAGTGACAGTGAAATAAAAAATAGTGCTTTGAGTTGACTGCCATGTGAAGATCCATGTACGAAGGGAGAATATAATTTTGTATTTTTTTTCTGTGGATGTCCAGCCACATGGGTGAAAAGAAAAATACAAACGAATCCTGACACTGGATAAAGTCATGAGCTCACGAACGCTCTTGTTTTCAATCTGTCATGAATTTTGCACAGCAAGAGGAAGGAAGTGCCATTCCAAATAGTCAGCCTAAACGCTGATAATCTGTGAAAATTTCTATTGAAGCTAAATTTGATATTATTTTCAACTTCTTTTTCATTTAGAATCTGGACTTTCAGGCAGTCTAGGCCAATGCCTTTTTTTAGTGTGGAGAAACGCCTACTTATCTCGGTATTTGTCTGCAGCAATTTTTTTAGGGAGCAGAAGTGCTTAATTATGCCTCTTTAAAGAAAATAGCCCTGCTTTCTGCTTAATCATTTCTGTTAAGGCTTCCTGCTGTAATTTTGGCACTGCATTTCTGACTCCTTAGTTAGGTATGTGTTTGTTTGTGGCATGAAAACAAGAAGCTTATTTTTTGATTTGACAATTTTCAGGTTTTTTACTGATTATTTTGTAACGAGTGTGATGTTACAGGTGTCCAGGGCTGGGCTGCAAAAGATTCTGACTTAGGTCTATTAGCACAAGTATTTATTCAGAAGCTTTAAATCTGTTCCTATTAGACAGGGATTTCAGAAAACTGAAATAGCTGTCATTGAAATTAAGGTTGAGATATGTAAATAATGAATTTGCTGAAAAGTTACACCTGTTCTGACTCTCTGTTCATATGCCCAAATGCAATACAAATAAATTACAAAAATGCTGTGTACTGACATTTGCAAAAAGCAATGAATTTTTAATGCTCAGCGTGACGATTTTAATCCGCATCGGCTAATTGCTAAGAGAAGAGCTGACCCACCTGCTGTACATTCACTCAGCCCCTTGCACCGTCGTTAAGGGCAAGGAAAGATGAAACGGGTTTTCTTCTCCAAGCGGTGAAAGAAATCGAAATCGTGCTGTGAGACCAAATCTGTGACTTTTCAGCCCGTAAATGGTCGTTTTTGTCCGATGACTTCGGGGTGGGCTTGGGGGAACCCTTCCATGGTCCCAGGAGGGGCTTCTTCACCTGAGGCCACGAAATGCATCCCTTTTAGCCCGTTTTTATCTCTGTTCATGTACATAATTCTGTTCGATGTTTATTGCCAAATCGATTGTTTTTCTATTAAAAGTATATTTGTTACCCCCTTCCTTGGCGCTTTGTCCTGGCTCGGGACAGGGGTTGTAGCGCACGGTGGACGCAGGGTGGCGAGGACGGGGCGGAGGCCGTTACCGGGGCCGTTGCCGTGAGGGGGATGGCGGACGGCTGCCCGTCCCTGCCCGTTCCAGGTTCCCGCCCGTTCCGCTGCTGCGCCCTCCGGCCGCCAGGGGGCGCTGCGGCGGGCGGCGGCCAGGAAGTGGCGGGGGGGCGCAGCTTCCCGCCGCGCCTCTCGTCGTCCCGGGCGCTGAGGCGCGGAATGGCCGCCGCCGTCTAGCGTAGGGCCCCGCGCTGCTGCCGCCATGGGCCGGGAGTCCAGGTGAGGGCAGCCCAGGCGCCGCCGCTGCCGTTCGGCCGGGGCTCGCTGCTGCCTCGGGTTGCGGCGCGGTGCAGGTGGCTGCGTGTGGGGGGAACAAAGGGCGGCGGCGGGTACGCTGAGGGCCGCACGGCAGGCCCCGGGACCAGGCGCGGCGCCGGAGCGAGGGACTGGCTCTGAAGGCAGGGCTACGTGGCTTGGGGCTCCGGAACGGGCTTTAGGGGCCCGTCCGAGGAGGGTCCGCGCTCCCCTGGGGAGCTGCCGGGCCCCGAGGAGCGTCCGGGCCCGGCTGCGGTGCCTGGTGTTGGGTCTGAGGGACCGGGGCCGACGGGCGCGACCCCCTGAGCTGCTCCGAGCCCACCGGGCCTCGGCTGGCTTGTTTTGAAATAATCGCAATGACATAATTATCTGGCTAGCCTTTGATTTTTGTTGTTTGATTGTTTGTTGTTTTTTTTCTTCTGGATTAGTTTTTTTTTTGTTTGTATCTTTCTAAGTTTGTGCAGGATCGCATATCTTTTGTCCTCCTGTAGCTGATATAAACACCCTGATCAGGTGGAACCGACTCGGCAGTAATGTCAGCGTGTACTTTGGCTCAGGTGGAGCCGTGCTGCCAGGTGGTTTGGAGCTGACGACACTTTGCAGGCTTTAAACCAGCTCCTTAATTTGCACGTGTCTCTGTCTCCTAGTTTAATATAACCATCAGATTTTGACATTAGAACCGTGACACAGTAGTCCTCGCGTGCAGTTATCCCTACCCTGTAACAGTTACCTAGATCCGTAACTGAGATCTATACCGAGAGAGGCAGATGAGTTGAAATTTTAACAACTGCCTTGAGTTCAAATTAGTGATTCGGTGAAAAGCAGGGTTCTCCCACGGATGTGCCTAAATTAGTTTCAGACTAGCTGGGGCAGCAGTTGTTGCCAGCAGGACACCGTTAGGGACTCCAGCTGTAAAATCTGGGAACTGAACGCCAAACAGCTGGCACTCAAGCCAGCAGGACTCCCTTGCTTATCACAGCACAGCTTTTCTTCTGATAATGACAAGTTTTGTCTGTTTGGGCTAAAAATAATGTTAAAAGTGGGTTTAAACTCATGTTAATTATCTATTTTAATACCTGCAAAAAGTTTTAGAAGTAAAGAAAAGGTAAGAGGGTGGGAGTGCATGCTGGGTGTGGTGGGCTGGACATGTTGGAGTTGATGTAAATAAACGTTCATCAGGCTAGGGCTTTTGAAGCCTGAAATCATATACTTAGGTTTATTGTACACCATAGAAAAAAACCTAAAAAAATAAAAATTTTAGTTTTCTAAAATGCGAAGTTTAGAAAAGGGGGGAATTATGGAACAGATCCTGTGGCATTTTGTGACAGAAATGGGAAAGGAATTGGAGATATCTAAAGCTGACAGATGTTCTTTGCATTCAGTTATACTGCTGATGGGCTGTATATGGATATCATGCTGCTACTGTACTGATTCCAAATGTACATGGTACCTGAGTATACCGAAGTGCTGAAATAAACTATGTTATTTTTAGTGCCTATACTGTTGTAATACAACCCTGCCTGGCAATGACGGAAGGGAAAGAAGGACGTGGGGGGCTTCTGGTCTTGTCTTCTCTGCTTCTTCCTGCTTCCCAAGCCTGGCTGCTAGGCTCGTCAGGAGAAAGCGTCTGGGGGTCCTGGGCTACAGGAGGGTGAACGAGGGAATTATTCTGGCGGGGTGACTGAAAATCAGGAATTGGAGGAAGAGGAGATGGTCATAGTCAAGTCCCTCTGTGACTTGTACTCTCATCTGAAGAGTGTCCTAGAGAATTCCTAGCCCTTCTCTCTCCCACAGTGTGGTTGGGATAAGAGAGCATTAATGAGGGGAGAAAAGGAGACTCCTATCTCCATCATGCACACCCCCTCAAGCCTTGGTAACTTTTTAAAGCATCTGTTGTGATGTTCAATGGTGTTACAGAATTTCTTTTGATGTCAGCATCATAAAGGCATTGGCTGTCGCTGTGTCACATATCCTCAGGGTTTTATGTTTCTTTAATTGCAGTTTTACAGCTTTTCCATTGAGCAGAGGTATCATTTACCTGGCTTACCTGAATAAAAGTTATATATTGTATAAAAATCAACAAAGAACAATTTTATTTGTTTGATTTTGAGATAGTTTCAGAGAGTCTTTGTCTTTTCCTATGTATAATGGAAATGGGTGGATTTCTAAAAAGGAAATTGTTCTTGATATTCTAGTGTTCACATGATGTACTTATAGTAGTACCTGAAAACCTAAACAAAAATATGACCAAGTAATCCCTCTAATTTCAGTGTTGTTAGGAGTATGCATATATTAATCAGTTCGGCAAGATGATAACAAAAGTTTAGAAATTTGAAAAGTCCAAAAATTTAAGATAATTCTTTTTGGCCTGTCCACCTAAATATAACAAATATCCTGTAACTGTAAATTGTTCTTACGCTCATGTTCATCTTTTTTTGTGAATTTACGATGCAGGCATTATCGAAAGCGCTCTGCGTCACGTGGACGCTCTGGTAGCCGTTCCAGAAGTCGTTCTCCATCTGACAAAAGAGGAAAACGTGGAGAAGACAGACGCTCTAGAAGTAGAGATCGAGAACGTAGACGTGAGAGGTCACGCAGTAGGGACAAGAGAAGGTCTCGATCGCGTGACAGAAAGCGTCAAAGGTATGATTTATCAATTCCAATCAAAGTAGATAAAAATGCCTGATATCTGAATATTGATGTTCTTCCACTGTAATTAGTTACTTTGCTGTTGTTTGTGATAGATTTTACTATCCTTAACGTTTTTGCTTATTAAATGGTTTCTACCTGCTGGTGCTGGACTTTGTAAGCTCTTAGTGATCTTGATGATTGTTGGATTCCTTTTACGGAATCACGGAATCTTCAGAGTTGGAAGGGACCTCTAGAGATCATCTAGTCCAACTCCCCTGCTAGAGCAGGATTGCCTAAAGCACATCCCTCAGGGCTGCATCCAGGGGGGTCTTGAAAATCTCCAGAGAAGGGGACTCCACAACCTCCCTGGGCAGCCTGTTCCAGTGCTCTGTCACCCTCACCGTAAAGAAGTTTTTCCGTGTATTTGAACGGAACTTCCTATGTTCTAGCTTGTGCCCATTGCCCCTTGTCCTGTCACTGGGAACCATTGAAAAGAGCCTGGCTCCGTCCTCCTTAAACCCACCCTTTAGATACTTGTAAACATTAATCAGGTCCCCCCTCAACCTTCTCTTCTCCAGGCTAAAGAGTCCCAGCTCTTTCAGCCTTTCCTCATAGGGGAGGTGCTCCAGTCCCATAATCATCTTGGTTGCCCTACGCTGGACTCGCTCCAGTAGTTCCCTGTCCCTCTTGAACTGGGGAGCCGAAAACTGGACACAGTACTCCAGTTGTGGCCTCACCAGTGCAGAGTAGAGGGGGAGAATGACCTCCCTCGACCTACTGGCCACAGTCTTCCCTATGCAGCCCAGGATGCCATTGGCCTTCTTGGCGACAAGGGCACACTGCTGGCTCATGGATAATTTGCTGTCTACCAGGACCCCCAGGTCCTTCTCCTCAGAGCTGCTTCCCAGCATGTCCGCCCCTAACCTATACTGGTGTTTGGCATTCTTCCTTCCCAGGTGCGGGACCCTACAGTTGCTTTTGTTGAACCTCATTTGGTTCTTCTCTGCCCAGCTCTCCAGCCTGTCCAGGTCACGCTGGATGGCAGCACGGCCCTCTGGAGTGTCGGCCACCCCTCCCAGCTTGGTATCATCAGCAGACTTGCTGAGGATACACTCTGTCCCCTCATCTAGGTCATTAATGAATATATTGAACAAAATTGGTCCAAGTATTGACCCCTGAGGGACACCACTGGTTACAGGCCTCCAACTGGACTCTGTGCCGCTGATCACAACCCTCTGAGTTCTGTCACTCAGCCAGCTCTCGATCCACCTCACTGTCACCTCATCTAGCCCATACTTCCTCAGCTTCCTAATGAGGATGTTATGGGAGACAGTGTCAAAAGCCTTGCTAAGGTCAAGGTAGATGACATCTACGGCTCTCCCCTCATCCAGCCAACCCGTTATAACATCATAGAAAGCTATCAGATTGGTCAGGCATGATTTGCCCTTGGTAAATCCATGCTGACCGCTTCCAATAACTTCCTGTTCCTCTACGTGTTTGGAGACGACATCCAGAATGAGTCGCTCCATTACCTTCCCAGGGACAGAGGTGAGACTAACCGGCCTGTAGTTCCCTGGGTCCTCCTTCTTGCCTTTTTTGAAGATTGGAGTGATGTCAGCCTTCCTCCAGTCCTCAGGCACCTCTCCTGTTCCCCATGACCTTGCAAAGACAATGGAGAGCGCTCTAGCGATAACATCTGCCAGCTCTCTCAGCACTCACGGGTGCATCCCGTCAGGGCCCATGGATTTATGAATGTCCAGCTTGGCCAAGTGGTCTCTGACCCGGTCCTCCTCAACTAAGGGAAAATCTTCCTCTCTCCCGACCTTCCCCCTTGCCTCCTTTACAACCTGTTCCTCAGTAGCAGGCTAAAATTATACTGTCATCATGTACTAAATAAATACAATTTTGTTCTGTGGCAGACGTTCAAGAAGTAGAGAAAGGGAACGGAGCCGAGAAAGAAGAAGATCCCGGAGCCGAGAGAGGAGGCGCTCCAGAAGCAGAAGTAGAGGTAGACGGTCTCGATCCTCCAGTCCAAGCAAGAACAGGAAAACAGAAAACAGGTATTTGCATTCTCTAATTACAGTCAATGTCATAGTGACAAAATACCATAAACCTATTGGTAGCATGGAGGGAATCATCAGGCAAAGCTTTGGTTTGTAGAACAAGGAGGATATTATGTCAGTGTTCTGTTATGATCTTTTCCCATTGCTTAATGTGTCTAATGCAGTTTGTTGTGAGAATGTTTCTGTAAAAGAAAAAGATCTAAGTTGTGGTAGCTAAAAAAAGCAGTTCACTTTAAAGTTAAGACTGAACTTCATTCTGAAAGTTTTGTAGTGCTTCATTGTTGTCTCAGGTTCCAGTATCAATAAGTAATGTTTTGTGTCCCAGCATGTATGCCCAAATTAATAAAGTACAGGTGCACTCTAGCACAGGCATTATGTTAAAGCATAGCTTTCTTTAAACTTATAAGTTACTAGAGAACAGTAAGTTTTAGTTACCAGATTTTCTCCAATGCAGTGTTCTCAGTGATACGCTGTATCATTTTCTTTCTCAGATAAAGCACGTTATTTCTTTGGAAACACACAGGGCTTTTGAAAAATGTGACTAGGATAGCAGCAGGGGATCTATAAATGGCGTCGTGGTGACATCTAGAACAGGAATTTATAAACTGTTGTAAGTGCCACTGATTGTACCTGAGCTCAATGTTTCCTCCATTCTTTACACAAAAGGTGGTCTAAAGAATGTAAGCCAATAAAGTTTCGAATCTGTTTTTTTAAATTATATTTGTGCACAAAAGTAAAATATATAGTGTAACACTTCAGAGAAGCTCAAGAATTTGCTTTGGTAAAGACACCACTTGTTTTTCTGCTGTGTGTTTAATTCTGTGAGTGTGCTTAGTGCTGCAATCAATACGGATTTGACAAGTACTAGTCTTAGGGGTTTGCAGTCGAATGAACTGTCTAGTAAATAGACTTAGTAAAGAGATGAACCTTGAACTCTTTTAGATGTTGACTTTAGAAATGTGTAAAAACTTATACAGGTTCTTTTAAATATATTTTAATGGAATTTTCAGATATAATTACAAACAGCATATAATCATGTTATACTGTAAAATGAGTGGGAAGTTCGTAAGTTGTCACAGCAGTCTGTATAAAGAATAAGCAGGCTGATGACAAATCTAGAAATTGTGAGAAGCTGGACTCTCAAAATACTTCGGAATAAGCATATAGTTTGTATTAGAGCACCCCAATTAAAAAAGGCTTAATGAGATTTAATTGGCTAAAGTCAATTTTACATTTATTATCATGAGTTAGAACATGTTTGGTTTGGATGCATTTTTTTCTTTGTTTTTTTTTTTTTAGTGGAAGCAAGTAAGGATAATAAAAATCTGTGATAAATGGGTTTTGTATTAAATGCAAGGCTGCACATTACATTTGAGTTACATGAGTAGCTTTTCCCAGGGAGAAGTGTGTTTATGTCTTTCAGTCAGTACTGTATGCCCAAAGGGAACGTTCACACTTCCATGGCAAGATGCTAGATCACTTTACCTTTCTCTAGAAATTCAACAAACAGGAAATTTTTAGTATCCCTTTTCTAACTGCAGTCTTCAAGGAGGTGTAAAATAAACTGCAGAAGCACTAGAGTATCAATTGAAAGTGTTCTGGAAATGAAGTTTGCAACTTCCTTCTGTAAAGAAATGAGAAGACCAGAACCAAAGGATGTGAATTGGTGGATTGCAATAGATTCTACATTTCTGGTAGTTGAAGGGAATATTTCCATTAAATGGAAAGATTCTCTGGGAGGCAGTGTGCTTTGTAAGGTATTTGAAAACATAAACCTGTACAGGGTGTTGATAGTTCTGTCTCTATCCAGCTCATGTGTATCCTCCCCCTGAGAAAAGCTGTAATGTTCTAAGAAATGTTTGATCTTACCTTTCAGATCAAGATCTAAAGAAAAGACAGAAGGTGTTGAAGTTTCCAAAGAAAAGAAAAAAGACAAAGATGACAAAGAAGAAGAGAAGGATAAAGATGCTACCACAAATACTGTGGCCACTGAGGTAGAAGCTTTTAACGCTTATAAATTTAAAAGATAGAACTTAAACCAGGAATTAAGTTAGCCACAGATCACTATATTAACAAAATAAAACCTGTCCTTAGAGCTGGAAAAAGTCCCCACTGAATGAGAGAGTATTCTCTTCAGTAACACAGACCCCTGTCATGGGATATGCTCCCAGTTCTTGACGTAAGAAATATTCTTCTCAATTCAAGATCTGGAACTGCTTACACCGCAAACCGCAGACAAATGTGAAGGATCGCTCATTTTTCACATATTGGTTATCAATAAAGGAGCTGAATTTTTTTTTTTGGGGGGGGCCTCTGGACCCAGCCAGGAATCAAAGAACAAAGGGAGAGGGAAGCTCACTTTGCCTTGTTCTGTGACATAAAAAGATGTGTCTAGAGGAAGAATTCCCAAACTAGCAGTTTAGCTAACTGGTCTAAACAGCACGTTGTTACTAACCCTCCGTTGTTAATAGTGGCTGCACGGTCAGTGAGAGCTCCCCAGGCATCAGTCAGTCACAGGCTTTTGTACTAGAAGGACTTCTGGAAGTACAGGGTAATGTGATTATTCTTTAGTCTTTTATGGATTAAGGGCTAAAATGAGTTGAAACTTGCTGGTGTGAGCTACAATATTTTTTTCTAGTAAATAAAGGAAAGTTTCATTTGCTATTATCTTAAAAATAATATGGCAGCTACTATCATGAAAAATAAAATAGTTAACTGCATTTCTTATTTGAAAATGTTATAGTTGATGTTAGTATTTTTCATTTGCTTCTGTTGTGATAAGTTCATGGATGTCCAGTCTTTCATGGCATGCTCACACAACAGTTATGTTTGTTTGAAGAAGCATAGGCTAAAGCCAGTGGCCATTAGTTGTCACTATTTGCTTGGTTTTTATCATAGAATTTTGATCAGAACAAACTAGAAGAAGAGATGAGAAAACGAAAAGAAAGAGTGGAGAAATGGAGGGAAGAACAACGCAAGAAGGCTATGGAAAACATAGGAGAACTGAAAAAAGAAATTGAAGAGATGAAACAGGGGAAAAAATGGAGTTTAGAAGATGATGATGGTATTTAACGTTTTATATATAACAGTTAAAATACTTTTGTTCCTAATAATATTTTCATAACATTAAAGCATTTAATTACTCTTCAGAATGTGAACTATAGAATAACAAAGGCTTAAATCTGGTCATGGCTTCAAATGAGATACAATTGAGATTAACAAACTGGAGAGATCTGTATGATGAAAAATTTTATAGTCATAAAACTGGACTGTAATTATTTGGGTAGACTAATAACACACGTGAGCACTTTTATCTTTCCCTGTCTCATTCTCATCTTTCTTGCTTGTATTAGATGATGAAGAGGAAACTGCAGAAGGAGAAAAAGAAGGCAATGAGGTTGAAGATGAAGAGTTAGATCCTTTGGATGCTTATATGGAAGAAGTAAAAGAAGAGGTCAAGAAGTTTAATATGAGAAGTGTGAAAGGTGGAGGTGGGAGTGAAAAGGTAAAATCGCTTAAAATTTCTTATCTTTGTCTTTTAAAAATAGCTTTCTGTTTTAATATCAAAATGGCTTTGGGAAAAAAGGAGGGAAGGTGCAAAAAAGCAAGAAGTTAGGTGTGCTTAATGTCTGGTTGCCTTAGCTTTTATTGCCTGGTGTTTTTATCAAGCTGTTTTATCAAGCATTATTCTGATAAAATTTTGCTGAAGTAAGTGGGGAAAAAAACCCAACAGTATAATGCATTCAGAAGTACAAATATTCTATATATTTTATGCAGCATGTTTTTTGTTTTATATGATAGCGCAATAATTTTTCTTAACTGTTCTTTGTAGAAATCCGGACCAACTGTTACCAAAGTAGTAACCGTGGTGACAACCAAAAAGGCAGCTGCAGAGTCAGAAAAGAAGAAAGGGGAGCTCATGGAGAACGACCAAGATGCAATGGAGGTAATGGAAGTGTCTTGTATTTCTACTATGAAAAGGCAATGTGCTTCTTATAAGGGACATGAGAATGAGTATAGTCCTGGGATTTTTCCATCTCCTAGGAGATAAACATTTAGTTGTTTAATTTGCAGAACCATCTTCACAAGATTTATCGTTTTGCGCACCTTCTTGTTACTTGTACTGGTTTTTTTCAGAAATCTCCTTCGCAGCTCTATTGTTCAGAGGCAGTGTTATACAGATGGGAACTGAATGAGTGCATCAGGTTGTCTGGCTTTGTCATTGTTATTAATGTGACTGGGATGGTGTATGTCACATGTAGTGTGCGTTCAGTTCACATTACTGAAATTGGGCAGGCATTCCTGGTGATCCCATGTGTGAATGACCCATGAGCTAGTATAGTGTTTATGTGTGCAGCTGCTCAGTCTGCATGTTCAGTCACGTGTATCTAATCTGAAAAAAAATGGAGTTTGTGTGTTACATTTCTGCTGAATTTATTTGTAAGTATAAATATATTAATTTCCAAAACACCTGTAAGTTATGGATCTCAAAACACTTCATAAATCATAATGAGACGTCTCTTTTAGCACAAATGAGGTAGATGTTTTCATTTTACAGTTAAGGGAACAGTAGAAAGGAGCTCGATTCTGCCTAGGGCTACAAAACGCTATGCCAAGACATGTGTTCTAGTAGGCAGCACCCTCAACCAGTAAATAACAAATATGTTTTAGTAGGAAGAGGTGGTACAGTTGGATAACTCTAAGCTGCCCTCTCCGTTGGAACTGTGACTGCAGTGGGATGCAAATCAGTGGTATGCTGTCTATTGAATGTAGTGGGGATTTTTGCCTTAGTATTTTCCTCTTTCTATTGTATGGCAGTGATTATTTCTAAATGATTACAAGGTTGGTCTAGTTAATACTCATAAAGTCAAGAAGGTGATACGGAAAGTTAAGGTTTGGGAGAGACATAAAAGAAATAGATCAAAGAATAGTTGGGACTCTCAAACTGAGAGTGGGTTTTCAGTATCTAGTCTGAAAGGATAAGGAGTAACTGTTGCTTCTGAGTAAAGTTTCTCTAGAAATGAAAAACCAGAGCCTCTCAGAATACCATTCACACTAATTTACACACAAATTATAATCTATACAGTATTCCTCAGAAGAGGAGGAAGTTGATCTTCAGACTGCCCTGACTGGCTATCAGACCAAGCAGAGAAAGCTGCTAGAACCAGTGGATCATGGAAAGATAGAATATGAACCTTTCAGGAAAAACTTCTATGTTGAAGTACCAGAACTAGCTAAAATGACTCAAGAAGGTAAGGACAAACACAACCAGAATACCTTGGGTACTATTAAAGAAAGGAGTGATGGATTTTGATGTGCAAAGAAACAGCAAATTCTTTTGGAATATAAAAAGCATTTGGAGCAACTTCATATAGAAAAACACTGAATTATTGAGATCACTACTATTGATAACTTCATATAAATATCTAGGAGGTTTGATGAAAAAATTTATCTGAGTCCTTTCCATCTACCTCCTGTGTTTATGTGTAACAAGCTAAAAGCTGTTTTTCTAGTGGTGATAAAATTAGTATCTCATATTCAGGGACGCATCAGGAATATTTTGTTCAAGGTAGTAGAGAAATGTCAAGTTTGACTGTGTTGTAATGCAAACTCTATTTCAGAGGTGAATGTGTACAGGCTGGAGTTGGAGGGAATTACAGTCAAGGGAAAAGGCTGCCCCAAACCAATAAAAACCTGGGTACAGTGTGGTATTTCCATGAAGATTCTCACTGCCCTCAAAAAGTAAGCAAGCACTTTATGAACTATATCAGGCTTGATTTTGTTCACTGTGTTGAGTCATATATTTATGAGAAAAACCTTTTTCTTCATTGTATAATGCAACATGCCCATGTTTGTAGATGTCACGTATACCGTCATCAGAGTGTTTATCACTTGGTATTGAAATATAGTTACAAACTAGTCCTTCTGCCATTTGATCACGTGTTTGCTGCTCGTTTTTATACTGTAGTTTTTGATTGCCACTGATATATATATGTAAATATGAATATGCAAATTTTTTCCAGCATGACACTGTGATTCATATCTGTCAAACCTGATTTTGTTCTTGAAATATCTTTTTTCCCCTCTCTTTAAGACATGGCTATGAAAAGCCCACTCCCATTCAAACCCAGGCCATCCCAGCAATTATGAATGGACGTGACTTGATTGGCATTGCTAAAACAGGAAGCGGAAAAACTATTGCATTTTTGTTGCCCATGTTCAGACACATTATGGATCAGAGAGCATTAGAAGAAGGAGAAGGTCCCATAGGTACAAAGCTTTTATTTTCAAAATTGCTATTTAAATAAATAAAACCTCAAGCATATGATTTAGAAGGGTCTTCAGTTCTTCTCTTGGTTATAGGGGGGAATGCTTGCTTACTAATGTCCATTAGTGAGTGACTTTTGAAAATTTAGTTAATGATCACCATGCTGTTTAGTGATGTTTGGGACCACTGTGCTGTCTAACGTTGTTTCAAGAGCACTTGAATGTCCATATATCTGGAAGGGAGATGTTACTCTTGATTTGAAACTTTGACCAGATTTCTACCCCATTCTCATACTGTCTTAATTCTCTTTTTCATGAAACTACATTTTTAAAAATACATATAAGTAAATTGCTGTAAACATCATTACCAAAGATGAATTTTTGTTGTATAAATAACAACGTCTCTTATGTTACAATGTATGATGAAAATGCTTTGCTTTTCAGCTGTCATTATGACACCTACTCGTGAGTTGGCTTTGCAGATTACCAAGGAGTGCAAGAAATTCTCAAAGACACTTGGACTTCGAGTTGTGTGTGTCTATGGAGGAACAGGAATCAGTGAACAGGTACGCAAAAGACATAGCTTATTGTCAAATAACTCTTGAACTTAATGTTAGTTAATGTCACTTTTGCAGTGAATTTAGTTCCTTCTCTTTTCCATAAAGCCTTCGTGATGGATTTTCGCTGTATGAATGGTAGTAATGCAAAAGCTTAAGCATTTGCATGTAACTTAGCTTTAAACGTACTGATCTTCTTGAAAATTCTCAAATATGGTCCTTGAAAGTTTCAGACTGTTTCTTTTTATCTATATACTGAGAATGGCAGTAATTAAGCTATTAGTGGAATGTGATAGTTTGAATGTTATTGAGAAGCTATATTTTTATGAGGGTTCACCTCAAGATAACAAAAGCCAGAAAATGTTAACTTTGATTTATTGCATTATCACATATTGCATGTTAGAGTCATTTAGAAATTAATTTCAAGTCTGCCCTCCCCACCTGCCTGGCTTCTGGAATCAACAGGACTTTGAATTTCTGTGATGGAACATGGTTTATTTAGTATCAGTTGTCCCTGATATAACATTTCTTATAGGCCCTTAACCGTATAAAAGTCACATCACCATTATAACTGCTTCAAGTGGTAGTAACTTAGCTTGTCAGAAGTTACTCTTTTGGAAAGCAAAGTTTTCCAAAGACTTAAAGAAATTGCCAAGTAAAATCTTTACATAGATTTACATTAGTAGAACAGCTGTATTACAGTGTGCGTTGTTTTCTTTTTTGCAAGGTGATACATGTTGTGTTTTTTAAAAAACCAAACAAACAAAAAAAGCCAAAAAAACCCCATTCTAATTTTTTTTTACTATTTTTAAAAATCAGATAGCTGAACTCAAAAGAGGTGCTGAAATTATTGTTTGCACACCTGGGCGTATGATTGACATGTTAGCAGCTAACAATGGTGAGTAGAAAACCTTTTCCTATGGAGAATTTTTTATTTGTTGTGTAATTCTAACAAATTCAAAAGATCATGTATTTTGATAAATGGTCTTATGGAATTTTCTTATATCTCTTCAGGCTGCACTGTCTAGCTATTGAGAATATATAGCACTAATAATAGGTTTAAACACATATTGGTTTGACTTTTTGGGGGAGGACAGGAAATACTACATTCTTGAAGAGTTTCTGAGAATGTTTATCGTTGTTAAAATGTGCTGGTCCAAATTTTTTAACTTCAAGTCATTTAGATAAAGGTATATGTAACAGTTGTTTATTTTGTCTGCCTGTTGATCTTTTATTATTGCTAGCATAGCTCAGCAGTTACCCACTGTTACTTAAGAGTCTCTGACTCTGCCTTTATCTGTTGGTTTTAAAAAACACAACAGACTAAGAAGCCCTCCCTAAATAACTGTTCAAAAGTAAAAGAACTGACCTTACATCAAATATTCAGATTGATTAAACTGAGCCACTGCAGCTTTAAGAGGTTTTGTCCTAGTGTAACCATTGCATGCTTATTAGATAAAGTTTTATTATTAAATTATTCCACATCAAAACCTCTACTAAACTGTTGACATTATTTAACTTCTGTGGAAAAAGTACCTTCAAGACATATAGAACTGGGCTTCCAAGACTTAAATCATCAAAGGTAGGTACATTAATGCTGTTCCCAAGTAATTTTACAAAGTTATTATTTGGGGATGAAAGTGTTAAGATGTTAAATAGATATGTAGATTTTAAGAAATATTTATTTTGTTCCTTAAGTATGAATTCCATATCTTAAAAAAAAAAAAAATGCAGCGCTAAATCTCTAAAAAATAATTTGAGGATTCGGCTACAATTTGCTGAAGCTGAAAGGACCGAATTCTACTGTAGTTTGATAGGCACAAGTCTGAGTGATAGTTGTAAAAAATGTGAAAAATCTGTTCCATTCTGAGAGCATTTCACACTGTCACTCCACCGTTGTTTGGAACTGAATGTGTTCACATGTTTATAGCGTTTGAGAATATGGTTTTTACATCCTTGAGTTAAATCCTTCCCCTGAAAGGGGTTCTCTTAGCTATTTGTTTGGGAAGGGTGATAATTATCCTGTCCATCATAATTTCAAAATGTTCACAGATACACAACTTGCTTATTTTGTTTCCAGCTGTCCCAGAGTTTGGGGTGGTTCTTAATTTTAAATTTAGTAGTGTTACTGGGTAGGTTTTCATCTTTATATATTCATTTTGAAAAGACTGCTTACTCTGTTTTATGCATATTACTAGCAGTTACCTAGAATTAGTATGATTATCCTCAAATAGTTATTTCTAGCTCCAAGGAAGCATTACAGATTATATGTATAAAAGGAGTTTTTCTGAGGCTGCAACAGTTAGCACTGGACTTTGCCTTCCACACATGCGCTGTAATCTCTAATATGTTTTTTTCTAGGTGGCGCTGTCAGATAATGGCTGATGTGGCTCCTTGCTTCATCTCAGTCTTAGTTTTATGATGTGTTTTGGCGAGGGCAGTTTTCTGAATTTTACAGGTTCTTCTGGCCCTATGATGGTATGCAAGAGAAGAGTTTGACAAAATAAAGGGCCTTGTGCATACTTACACGTTTTCCAGAATGTATACGTGATTAAAATGAGAACATTAAAATTCACATTTAGTGAATTTTTTAAAAAAATAATTAATGTCACTTAGAAGATAGTGAGACTATATAACATTTTTTAAAAAAATTATTCCTGAGGGAAACTAGATTTCCATTTGATTTTGTTTCCCATGTGTTTTTTCCTCTCCTTTCACAGGTCGGGTGACAAATCTCCGTAGAGTCACGTATGTTGTACTTGACGAAGCAGACAGAATGTTTGACATGGGTTTTGAGCCTCAGGTAATTAATGATATGAGTGATATTGCCACAAGATGTTATTTTCCACTTCAAATATTTTGCAATGCTACGTTATTATTACACTGCCAATGAGTGTCAAAAAGATGTGCTGCATATGGACAACAGTTTAACTGACTCTAATTTTTCTGTTATCTTCACAGGGCTTGTTTTCAAGAAATTTTTATATAGCTTAGATTTTTCTCTAAAATAATATTTTCTTCGTACACACTTGTTTTGGATACCTGTGGCCATGCTGTAGCCCTGTGCAGTCCCTTGATGCAGGTGTCATATGAGTAGTTGTAGCCTGCTTATGAAGTCTTTGATGTCTCCTGGCAATGTCGTGCAGGAGACAGGAACAAAATGTTGGAAATGCTGGTGACAAATTACTTGCGGTCATCTTTGGACATCCACGACTCTTTCAGTTGTCATCAGGCTATATTGTCCTCCAAAACTAGGAAAATTCCTTTATTTTCTCTCTTGAGCTGTAGGGTTTCTGCTGCGTGTCAAGATTTCTGCTGGGCTGTTGTCATGTTGCTTATTGCCACTCAAGCTTCCTTTCAAATCCAGCAAATTTTGCCTGTCTTCCAATGCCAGCTCCTAGGTCCCAAGAGGAAATCTGTAAAGAAGTGTTTTGTAGTCTATGTAGTGCAGATGCCACTTAACTTTAAAGATGACAGCTCTGTACGTGCATGAGGTTCAATTACAGCTTGTGGGTATTAACGGGGAATGTTCTCTTAAACCAGGTTATGCGCATTGTAGACAACGTCAGGCCTGATCGTCAGACTGTCATGTTCTCTGCTACTTTTCCCAGAGCTATGGAGGCACTAGCTCGGAGAATCCTAAGTAAACCGATAGAAGTGCAGGTTGGAGGCAGAAGTGTTGTCTGTTCTGATGTGGAGCAACACGTTGTGAGTATCACACATCATCTCCCTTGCCTACCTTCTCATTTGCTTGCAAAAGATTATTTCCGGCAATATTTAATATAAACCAATACACCCACAGAGCTTTTATTTTTAGAAGTTTAGTTACCTTATTAAACATGAACTAAACATAAACTGACTCCCTAATTTGCAAATGCAATGTGATAACTTTTTTTTTAACTTGGTTTTATACCACTGATCTGAACAGCAGTTTTGCCACTAGCTATGGAAACAGCCTGAAAAAGTCATCTCCTGTTCCTGATTTTTATTTTTATGCACCCTGAATGTGTTTAATGACTTAAGATACAATTTATACTCTTTCTACTTTGCTTTTGTATCTCTTTTTCCAGATTGTCATAGAAGAGGAGAACAAGTTTCTGAAGTTACTGGAGCTACTGGGACACTATCAGGAGAAAGGATCGGTTATCATATTTGTAGATAAACAAGAACACGCTGATGGGTTGTTGAAAGATTTAATGAGAGCCTCTTATCCTTGCTTGTCTCTTCATGGAGGTAATCTGTTCCTGTATAGTACCAATTATTATTTCTTCATAAGCGGGTTTTGCTTTATAATTGCAGAAGATATTTGTCTCTTAATTTGAAATAGACATGATAGTTTTCCGTAATCACTCTTTATTGTTCCCTGTGAGATGTCATCAGATGCCGAATCATGTCTCTGTGCAACAGGGTTGTGACTGAGAGTTAACACCTCTCAGGGAATATTATTAACTACTTGCTATTGTAGAGTAGTGAATGCCATTAGGGGAGTATTATATGATATTTTTATTTGAGATTCCACAATAACAGCAGCTGTTGTTTCACTTTTCTGCCATCAAGTAGTAATCTAACAGAAGTACTTTAGTAGCAAGAGGAGGAAATCTCTTTAGAATATGGTCCATCCTGGAATGTTTTAGGACTTTCTCTATATAATGCTTTTAAATCACAGTAACTAATAAGTAAAAAAACAACGTTCATTTAGTGCAACTATGGAAGAGGGAGAAATATTCTTCTTCTTCTGAGATTTCTCTTGCCTTTTGAGAACAGACAAAGCCTCCAGATGAGGTCTCAATTGAATATAAGAAGTCAAATAGAAAATCATATTAAAGAAACTTTTGAGGATCTTGGTACGGGAAAACATCTTTTTGTAGTGGAAAAACTAAAAGTTTTGTTATTATGGATAATAGCCTAAGAGATTTATTATTCTAGATAATGTATTGTAATTTTATTTGCTTAGGCTTTCGGTTATTTGAAGTTGGAGGATGTTTTGACCTGTGTACAAATTCTTTTGGCTCAAAGCAGAGCTTTATAGTTAACTGCTTTGTCTGCTTTCTTGCAGGTATTGATCAGTATGATAGGGACAGCATAATTAATGATTTCAAGAATGGAATTTGCAAACTTCTGGTGGCCACATCTGTAGCAGCAAGGGGCTTGGATGTAAAACAATTGATGCTGGTGGTCAATTATAGCTGTCCCAACCATTATGAAGATTATGTGCACCGAGCAGGCCGAACTGGACGAGCTGGCAATAAAGTATGTATAATTAATTGCCTCGTTTGGTTATTACTGAAAATTTTTCCTTATTTATTGCTTGATCAAGGTGTTCCCAAGGAATAGCTGCAGAGGGAGTAGTTTACGTTATTGGTGGGAAGAGGATTTTCCTTTAGAGTGCATCTACGGTTTTTGAGGAGTCGTGTAAAATGTACTCTGAATTTTAGCACTGTGAAAGTTGGAGGTTACATGTTCTTCTGATGTATGAATGTTCTCTTAAATCCCATTTGTGGCTGAAAAGTTGTGTGTTTTTCACTGTTGGAAATGTGCCCTACTAAATTTATAAGATTTTATTTTCCAAACTTTTAACTATGACAAGATTGAAAAGAAAGACTTCAGTTTCTGCCATCTGTGGTTGATTACCTCTGTATCAGCTTCCTGGGAAATCACGTTATTCGTTCTACAATCCTGCTAAAAAAAGTTTATGCATTAATATCATGGTTACTTTTATTGACCAGAACAACAGCACAAGGGTGCTTCAATAAATTTAGAGATAAAGTGCCTTTAGAGATTTTTCTTTATTATCTTTTAAATTAATTTTGACCAGGGGTATGCGTACACATTCATTACGGAGGACCAGGCACGGTATGCTGGTGATATCATTAAGGCTTTGGAATTGTCTGGGAATCCAATTCCTACTGATTTGGAGAAGCTCTGGGCTGACTTCAAAGACCAACAGAAGGCTGTGAGTAATTCTTTCTTCTGTGGAGGGCTTTGGTCTGGGTTTAATGTCTGTGCACGTGGGTCCAGCTGTACAGTGTACATACATGAGTCACCTCCCTGACTTCCTTGAGAACACATATGTGTGCTTAGGTAAGTGTGTAAGTGTTTTCAGGGTTGGGATCTTGAATGTCATTTACAAGGCTGTTCTTGAGGATTTAAATATTGTCATCTGGTATGTCATAGAGAAATGCCTACTGTATAAGGGCACTTTGGCTTTTATCAAAGTTCGCATAAAAGGTAATTAAGTTCTTTCACAGAATTTGTGTTGTTATTTCTAGAGCTCTCACCATCAGAGGATTTTGCTCATGCTGAGAATAGTGACTTCAGAGTTTTTCCAATATAAAAACTGGAGGGTTTTTTTTTACTGCATTTGAAAAGCATTGAAAATGTATACGTACAGAAAATCCTAGTAGTGTAGTGTTTCTATCTGCTGAATTAACGTAGCTTTTTTAATTGCATTTCATTGTAAAAGACAGTTTTTAAATTTGAAGAGCTTTCTAAATGTGCTAGGATTTGTTCATTTCAAATAAATAACTTCAAAATTATTGGTATAATTCTGTTATCTTATGACTCTTGGAACTGGGATTTTAAACTTCTGCATGTTTTTTTTTCAGGAGGGGAAGTTGATTAAGAAAAGCAGTGGATTCTCTGGCAAAGGTTTTAAATTTGATGAAACAGAACAGGCTTTGGCTAATGAAAGAAAGAAGCTACAAAAAGCAGCTCTTGGCTTGCAAGATTCAGATGATGAAGATACAGCTGTTGATGTAAGCACCTGAGAATAAGGTTTAAGTTGCTTAAGAATTTCCAATGTATTTGGTTTTTTCCCCAGTAGGTTACCTAACACGTTGCAGAATGCATGGATTTTTGTTAGTTCATGTCCTGCGCTACTGCCTTAGTTAAATTCCATGAGTAGATCTGTTGTATTCTTCGATACAAAAAATACATAGCTATGAAGATCTGTGAAGGTCTTGAAAGTCTTTCTGACTTACTGGTATTTTATACTTAATATATGTAGTTACGTAAATGACACAGAAATTCTCTTCTTTGTAATACTAATCTTGCTTAAGTTAAATAGAACGGTTGCCCTCAATTGCAAACTTTTTTTTACTTAAAATGTTTTAAAGAAATTCTTAGTCGTCTTTTCTATTTCTAAATCCTTATTAGATTCCTTTCTTAAGGTTTGTTAGACTCCTTTTCGTGACCTTGGAAGTAAACACTATGTTGAAACTTTTTCCTGGTTATTAGGTCATCTGTTCCCTTTGTGGAGTCGTAGTTCTGGGCAGGCCTCTGCCATCTATACAAGATTTATTTCTTTAAAAGCATGTAAACTAAAAATGCACCTTAGTGTTTTCTCTCTTTAGGATGATAAGGTTATCTAATGGTAAATGCAGTGATCCAATAATTGTTATTTTCTTTAGATCGATGAACAAATTGAAAGCATGTTCAACTCAAAGAAAAGAGTAAAAGACATGGCAGCACCGGGAACATCAAATGCTCCTACACCATCAGCTGGAAACGCAGAAAAATTGGAAATTGCGAAAAGATTGGCTTTGAGAATCAATGCCCAAAAGAATCTTGGAGCAGAAGCACAAGTATTGGTGCCCTTCCACTTTAAGGTCAGGCTCTTTACAGAGCAATTTTTTTTCTTTTTCTTGTCTTCCCCCTCCCCCCCCCCCCATAAAGGCTGTTCAGTTCTTTGTTCTGTGGCTGCCATTTTATTTAGTGTTTCTGCACACTAATAATAACATACTGCATTATGTAGTTCATTTGTGCTGGGCTAATTCGGTTAGAAGTTGTAGGATTTGTAATTGAGCTAATATGATAATAAGATTTAATACAGAACTGGAAATGCTTTGTCCGCCCTGTCAAAGAGTTACTTCATTATGGGTAAAATTACACAATTAGGTTCTGTCAGCTTTAGCAGAGTTGGAGGACATCTTTGTCTGCTTCAGCATGTGATATACAGTCCATTTAGGTTTAGGTTAATGTGGTCTGGATGTCCAAAGGTATTTTGAGCTGAATACAACAGACCAATAAGATCTTTTCTATGCAGGTGTGAAGTTATTGAGAGGAAGGAAAGAAAAGTTTGGAGAATGTATGTGTTAAGTGGACGATTATATTACAGAGAAAGCTTTAACAAAACCCATGTTGGTTTCTATAGGACTTCTTTTGGCTACCTTATTCTCAACACGGACCTGTTTGTTTTTTTTTTTTACAGGATGTGATGCAGCAGGCTACAAATGCTATCCTGAGAGGAGGCACAATTCAAGCTCCTACTGTATCTGCCAAGACCATTGCAGAGCAGCTGGCTGAAAAAATCAATGCTAAGCTCAATTATGTACCCATAGAGAAGCAGGAGGAAGAGAAACAAGATGGAGGACAAAATGAATCCTTTAAGAGATATGAAGAAGAATTGGAGATCAATGACTTCCCACAGGCAAGTAACCATTTTGCTATAATCCAGTGTATGCGACCGTTATTTAACAAAGGCTATCTTCATAGCTTAGACTACGATTATACCAATAAAATATTTTTGTCTCTATTTGTTATCATACCTGATGGAAGTTACTACATTGTCTGTGATTACTTCTCAGCTTACAGATACGCAGTGCTTTGGACATAGTCCAGAGAATATCAGAAAAGCAAATATTCCTTATCATACAAAATCTTTTCACCCTCTGCCACTGACTTCTTTCATATCCAAATCTTTGACACTGTCTGGCATTTTATTTCAAAGGCCATACTAGTGTGACTGATAATGCTCTTTGCTTTTTTTATTACCTGAGTATTTTTGCTATTCAGAATATTGCTGCTGTAGTCTACGTCATCTGTTATTCTGACGGTTTATATTCCACAATATCAAGCACAAATTCCTTGTATTTGTCTTTGAGGCTCTCCCCAGGTTCACCTTATTTTATCAAGTTGTTGTTTTATTAGTTCATTACCCTTCCCTCTTAGAAATCCTTAATTCTTATCCTAAGTGGTTTCTCATTCGTAGAACCTGTTCTAGATTTTATAATTTTGCTAAGGATCCTTCTAGCTCTTTACGAATGCACTTGCTAGGTACAAAGCTTTGCCTTCACACCAAGGTAGCGTGAGCTTCTCCAGTCTTGTCTTGAGTCCTCTAACTTTGAACGCCAGAGCTCACCACGACAAAAATATTGTCTCAATCTACAAGTAACTTACAACAATCTACTAGATACTTTCTAGTAATTTCATTGTCTAAATTAATGGGATGCATTTATCATAATAAAGTACTTTTGAGGATATTGTAGAGATTTGGGGCAATTTGTACAGGGTTCTGAAAAACAACCGGCAGTGTTTATTCCTTAGGATTTATTTATGGAGGTTTTAAGGTTTACTTATTTTTGTCTTTAACCAATGAACTGAGTAGAAATAAATAGCATTTATTTTCTTAAAGGGAAGTACTTGCAGCTGTTAACAGTATATGTTTGCTCTTGAAGTCTATTCCTGTACAAAAAGTGCTAAATAAAATATTTGAGTGCTGCTTCAGAAAATCACAAGAAAAAATTACAAGTTTTAAACTTTCAGTGTAGCAAAACGGGAGATCTTTAGCCTTCTTGCTTCAATAGTACTATGCATCCTTTCTCTTTTCTCCTTCTTACATACTTTTTATCTTGCTGACACAAGAGGCAGATTTTTTAAAAATATACTTGTATAAAAAATAACTGGCTAGAATTTCAATCTGCATTTTTAAAGCAGAGCGCCGTGACTGATTTTCACAGTGCAGTCTTCATGTTCTTTGTCTAAAATGTCAACTAACCTTTGGATTGCGATTTTGTGTGATGCCGTTCTCATTGTTGATCCTCCCCTTGTCCCTTTCCTTGTAGACTGCCAGATGGAAAGTTACCTCCAAAGAAGCACTGCAGAGAATCAGTGAATATTCTGAAGCTGCTATTACAATCAGAGGAACTTACTTCCCTCCAGGCAAAGAACCCAAGGAAGGAGAACGAAAGATTTATTTGGCTATAGAAAGTACGTATTCTTTTTAGAAATGTTTCAATGAAAGATATGACTCTAGTTTTGTAATTAGTCATGGATTCTCTATAGTCGCAGTGTCTGGGTGCTCAGTTACAGACCCACTGTAGTTACTTTGCAAATTAGTATAATTACTAAAGAAACAGTCGTTTATCTTAATACACTTTGTCAGATGATCAATGGGAATCACAGAGATGCTGCTCCTGAGAAGACTGACCTGCCACAGAACGGCAGCAAACATGCGTGGAGTCAGTTTAGTGGAGACGGAAAAAGGAAAAAAGAAAAAAAATAATCAGAATAAGCACAAAGATGTCTGTGCCAGTGTGAAATAAGGAAGGAAATGGAATTGTGGGTTTTAGCTGTTAAAGGTATAAGGAATTACATCAACTACTACAAAAACTTTGCAAATCTCATTATGATTAAGTTGAATTTTCCTTAAAGAAACCTCTAGTTTCAGATATTTCTGAATACTGTCACTTATGACTGTCTGTTTTCATTATCTTTCTTACAACCGAAAACAGGATAACTGTGGCAGTCTGTACAATACTAGAGTTTTCTTCAGTAAATAGTTAGGAAATTCAGCAAGTTTTGCAGTGTTTCTGGAAATGGCCAGCAGTGTTTGTTCTGTAGGCTTGACATACAGAAAGTGTTGAAGATGGTAATGTTTTTTTGTCTTCAGGTGCCAATGAACTGGCTGTACAGAAAGCAAAGGCAGAAATCACACGACTTATAAAAGAGGAGCTCATCAGATTGGTGAGTGGAATATCTAGAATGCAGAGGGAAAGTGCCTTAATTTATGCTTTATGAAATTGATTTCTACAAATGTTGACACTGGCGTATGTTTTTATTAATATTAGGGACTGGAGCCTATAGATCTCCAAAACACTGTTTCATTGTGAACAGCCTAGAAAATATATTACTGTGTTCAGTCGGGCAGACATACGGCTGTTAGCCAGCCAGCAGATGGAGATAACGCATTAACAGAGCTTTTTGACTGAAGACCCCTTAAAGAGTTAGGCCCAAATACATTTCCTAATTTCAGCACCATCAGGCAGGGGGGAGAAGAATTATTCCCCTCATTTTAATATTTCATATGTGTTGAGAGATTTGTTTTGCCGTAGCTCTACAGCATACCCAGCTGATAATCAGCTGTGTTCAACATACTCTGTTTTCAAATTAAGATATTGTCTTGAGAAATACTATTTTGAGTTCTCTGGTTGAAGAAGCCTCAGCTTTCTCTAGAATAACTTCCAGTGATACTACGTAAGACTTGCCGGTGTCTTTTTTTGGCTTTTTCGCTTAAGTAGCCTTTCAAATCAGCAGTCCATTCCAGTGGTCCTGCCCTGCTGAGCCATTATTGGTAGTTACATTTCTTTTACAAAATTGTTGACCTCCCCGTAAAAACGTTTTCCAAAGGAAGGAGATTGCTAAGGAACTGCTTATTCACATGTAATCTGGATTTATTATTAGTGGGGCTCTTATTACAATTCATTTATGCATTTTCACTTTTAACTGTGATTATTGTCTCGTTTATTTGCAGCAAAATTCATACCAACCAACCAACAAAGGAAGATACAAAGTTCTATGAGTTTTTGGAGTTATCTGTCTGCCAGTGGCTGGTGCGTGAAACTTTGTGGCTTCTGTTGTTTTTGCTGTTTACACTGCTTATTGTAAATTAAGAATTTTTTATTTTGTCTTGCGGACATTTTTTAACAGAAAATTGATACTTGCTGAAACATCTTAATTCTCTCCACTACAGTTATCAGTCTTAAAGCAGACCAGTTTTGGCAGAGCATGATTTCATTTAAAAGTGCAGTTTATATACTTTTTGTCATAAAGAATATAAAATAAAACATTTTAATTTTCCTGACAGACTATATTGTTAAGTAAATTAAACAATGTTGGGATTTGTGTTGGAAATTGTTAGAATGTACCCACTTCACATTGTGGGGATGGTTCACACCGTATCAGTTTATACTGGAAAAATGATAAAACCCAAATAAAGGCAGGATTTTCTCCTGATCCGTAGCATCTCTCTGGCTGGTTCCACACACTTCATTCCCTGTACAAATGTCCCCCTAAGGTCAGAGAGTCTTGCGGTGATCAGAGTAGAGAATTTTATCCAGAAATACTTGAGGTCTGGTTTTAAGATCTTATGCTTTTCATGTCCCATTTTGTCTTTATCATCCAGGTAATAGAATAACTCTTCGGGGTTTTTGTAAAATGAAATGTTTTGTAGAATGAAAATAGTTTTCCTGGTTTTTTTCTAAACATCAGAATTTTAGGATTTGATTTTTTTTTTCCTCATTCTCTGACATAAGAATGAAAGCCTGTTTAGTTTAAAAAGAAACTCTCAGAAAAAAAAGAGAAACTTCTTTTGTAATGAAATACGACTGTCACTTTTTTATAGTGTTCTTATATATACATTTAATGTGATTTTTTTCCCCCAGGGTTGTCGTCTTTGTTACTGTTAGGACATGGCTTTAAGTAAAAATGAATAATGATATTTATGAGTGAATCCCACAAATATTGACTATCATTGCAGTCAATAAGCTACTGGGACAGGCAAGACCTTTCTTTTTGAGGTCTCATCCCCATAACCATTAGTACTCACGATGGACACTTACTACTCTTAAGCATTTAACTTTGCTGTCTACTTATCTGGAGCCTGAGCGGTAGCAATTTGAATCGTCTCATTCTAGCCGCTGCGAGACTTTCAAGATGATGACTTTCAAAAGGACTTTTGTAGAAAGCTTTTCTTACCTGACACATTGAGAAGAAATGTGTCATTTTAAAACAGCTGTGTATATACTGCTTTAACCCTGGTGAAGACAAATCATACAACCTGCATCATGGCTGTATAAATTCACAACTTGTGTTTCTCAATTTCAGGTAATTTAAATGACTGTGTCTGTTCGCATACAACTGTCTGTTACTCTAATGTCAGTGTACCTTATTTGCAATACAGGAAAGGAAAGTAATGATTATACCAACTTAATAGTATACGTTTAGGATAAGACCAACAATACTTGCCAATATTAATACATTGAGTAGAACAAAGAGGAGCAGCACACACAATAACCCTTCTCAAAATTTAAAACAGAAATCTCAAACTAAAGCCCTTTGGCTCCCTTTAAATAATTCAGGTTTCCTTCTGTTAAGAACTGGGTTTTGATGTTATTTCATACAACTTGTTTGTTGAATTGTCTAACTTTTGACAGTGTCCCCCCCAGCAGAGTGGCAGATTTTGGTGTATTTAATGAAGAGCACTTTCAAGTTTGGACAGTCTGACACTTCTTTAAAAATCTTGTTTCAAAATGTTCGTATATATATTGGTATCTCCTAAAAAAGGCATGATGGAGACATTTTTGTGATTTCCAGCTTTGCACTGTTGGATTTCAGAGATGCAACAATGTATAATCTTTAACTTCCTGGGGTTTTTAAATGCAATGTCAATATTCCTATGTTTTTTAAATTCCAGCAAAAATAAAAATAATTTCAATGTATATTTTTCAGAAACTGTCTTTCTGAATAGCTCATCTGTTTTCTGCACTTACGTTGCTTTTGCGTTTTTTACTGTGGCAGTTAACTTTGTACTTTTTGGAGCAGGGTGATGTGTACAGTAACTAGTCCTTGTGTTTTTCTGCTAGAAATGCAGTGAGATGCAATTCAGGCGCAGTTAAGAAGGTTGCAGTGAAGGAGTCTGGGCACGTGAAAACAGGAGAAGAAACTCAAATTAACAAATACGCAAGGAAAAAAGAGTGGAAACAAGATGAGAGTAGAAGTTCGGAGAAGACACAATTAAGTAATGAAAAATGTTATATTTAGTGCTTTCCAAGTGTGTCCATGGATATAGACAAGATCTTTGTAAACACCATAGTTTGGCTGCTTTCCAGGGAATCTGCCCTGCACAGATTCTTGTCACCAGTAGTTGGAAGAGCACAGGGGTGCTCTATTTCTTTTTTTCTTTTTCCTTTCTCTCTTTTTTTTTTTTTTTTTTTTTATGTACATAAGCAGAGCTTGTGCTGTTATCCACTCAAGATGATATGCTACCAGCTTTCTAGGTTGCCTTATGCTTTCAGTGCTAGAGCAAAGAGCGGTATTCTGGGTGGATAAGTGATATAAGTATTTGATACTGGGTCACGAGTGAGTTTTTGCTTGCATTTTGCAGTACTGCAGTGTTGTCATCATGCAGTGGGGGTGGTGAGAGGTGATGCTCTGAGGTCCTGGCCCCAGCGGGTTCGTATCAGCACATCAAGCTACTCCCTGTATGTACAGGAGTGGGCAAACAGGCAGAGGTTTTTGCTCTGTGTCCTAGCCAGGAAAACAGGAGATGAGGACTAAATCCAATGTTCTGGGTGGGGAAAAAAATACTTCACAGCAAGATGAAAAATGTGTGCAGTCATGGTTCAGAATTTTATACTACCCTAACTGTATTGCACATCACTGCCACCCTTGGTTCGTTAAATAGGTAGCTTAAGACCTAATTTACATGTTAGTCTTTATGCTGTAGAAGTTGTAACCAAAATGTAGTCAGGGTAGATCACAGCATGGCATGTTTCTGTAGCTGCCCATCCTGGCTGCTTGAGATTTTACTTGTACAGTTAATGCATTGCAGTTTATTCAAAGTGCATTTGGCTGCTAATTGAACAAAAGATTCTGAGGCTCAAAGCGCTATCTGTAGAAGCTTTACTCACTCAAGTCTTCCAAGTGGAAGACAAAAAAATAAAGATATTTAAGCAAAGCTTTACTAAAATTCTGCAATTGTAATAGTCCCATGTAAAACAAAGACTAAAGGCTGGATTTGGGGTCTTCCTAAAATAATAAGTAAAAGAATGCCAGAGTCTCAGGGAAAGAGAGAATGCACTTTGGTATTTCAGTCCTTCAGACATGTTTACATTTGTAAGAGATGTCTGTTACTTCAGCGAAACTAGTGGCAGGGTTAGAGAGGCAGGTACGTGTATCTGTGAGAACGGAGCCTCTGTAGCTTCCCAGAATTAGTTTTTAATTTTCTGCCATGGACACATACGACGGATGGTGTGTTGCTGAACACTTCTATTAAGAAAGCCTTTGCTGAAGACCTCTATTAAGAAAGCCTTTTCTAAATTTGCCTGAATGCCCTTAAATAGGCTGACGAGTTTCTTCTTGGAGCACAGGTTGGTGTAAAACCAGCCGGTGCCACGAGCTGACTCACAGCAAGTTTCGCCTGAAGGTCGTGCGCAGCCCTTCGCTGTACCCGAGCCTGAGCGCCGGGCCCCGTCTGCGCGTTCTGGTCTCCTCACGTGACGCTCCAGGAATGCTCTTTCCTTTGATTATTTTTCTTGACCCAGATCTCTTCCAAATATGGTCTCGGCTTAAACAAGTTTGTGTTCTTAGAGCTGGGGCATTTGCAGAAGAAATTCTGGCTTCCAGCTAACTGTGGCTGTATGGGGGGAGTGGAGGCGGAGAGCAACCTAAAAATGTAAAGATAAAAGGCGCACAGCTGGACTCAAATTTGTCCCAAAATGTACATTTTGTAAAATGTTTATACAAGGTTAGGCAGGAAGATTTGTTTTCATGGTTTTAGTGACAGTGGAAACAATTGTTTTTAAATAAATGACCATTAGTCTGAGTGATTGCCACCCAAACATTGCTTCTCTGAGACTTCTCATCTGAAACAGATTTAAATATTTTTCTTTAATCAAACTGAGAGATACAAAATTGTCAAGCAGACCAGAATAAGCAGAGGTAAATTAATTAGTATCTTGGAACTCAGTAGTTCTAGTGAGCTAAGAAATTAATAACCTACTGTGGAGTAAGCATATGATTCTTAAGTTACTTTATACTTTGGCCATTCTAAGTACGAAGTTTATCATCACAAACATGTTTCTTGGAACAATAAATACTACCGGGCAACTGTTCTGAAAATAACTGTCGAGCAAGGAAAACTTTGCACTTAATGAAAATCCTTAATCTTAACTAAAACCTCCATTTCCTCTGCCTGTGCATGTTAGCAAGCAAGTGAATTTGTAGAAATTATCAGCTCCAATAACTCATACTTAAATAGACATGGCAGTTACGGTACTGAATTCTCCCAGCTTGCTCTGCGTTGGCGGGAGGAGGAACTTGTGCTTTTAGGCCCTTCCTCTCTTCGAAAATTTGGATCTACCAGTGAGATCTCCAGTGAGGGAGAAGGAGAATGGGATTTGGTGGCCCAAGGGGAAGGGCGGCATTTCGTTGTATCTTTTACTTTACAGATAATTAACATAATCATTTGCTACTGCTAGCGAGAGCAGTCCTTTAAAGAATGAAAAGGAGGAAGCAGATTCACAACCTGAGTAACAGCTGTGCTTCAGGGCCTGGGCAGCTTTCACAAAACAAGACGGTCGCAGCCCAGTTTATCTTGTGCTTGGTTCCTGTTTTTATTAGCACAGCATGCAGATGAGGAAACCAGCCCCTGTCGCTGACAGATTAGTATTTGAGCGGTGTGGGCACGGGAGCTGGCTGCGGCACAGCACAGAGCAGTGACACAGACCCAGTGCCCTGACAGAGACACGTCCAGCTCCAGGGTCAGACCTTTAGATCTTGCTCTGCCAGTGACAGCCTCAACAACAGCCCGATTCGGGTTTCACAGCTTCTCAGGGTGGAACCTTGCACTGCTTCAAATTACAAGTTCACTCTTCTCTGTTATCTGACCGCTTCTGTATTCTGTTGAGATCACGATTTCTTCTACGTAAATCAGGAGCCTGAGCCCAGCCTGGCTTCCACCACCTTCCAGATGAAGATACTAAAAGGAAAATAACAGGATACCAAACAGGTATCGAACTCGCCTGCTTCTGATTGGCAGCGACGTTTCCAATAAGAGTTAAAAACAGCAGAAAGATGAGGTTCGTAAATAAACTGAATCACTTGCTAAATTAAGCTAAATAAATGCTGCTTTCCCCTGCTGCTTTCTTATATTGCAAGTGAGGATTCCTGCATGCATTAGGAAGCACTGGCAAAAAACTGAACCATCGTCTTGGCAGGGTGTTTCACAGCAATTTTTGGCCTGAAGAGCTCCAAGTATCATAGAAATGGAATATCACAGGGTTGGAGTACAGCAGTCAGCTCCCCAAACAACAGCAGGAGAGGAAAATATTTAGAAAAACAAAATTGGCCATTTGTAAAAGCTGCAGGTTCTTTTTTTGCCTGGGCTTTCTTGCTTTTATTTTCTAAGACTTCATCTGAATAGCGCAGAACATCTTTCAGATTTTCAGATGTCAGTCATTTAAGGACTTTCATGCTCATTTAGACCCTGTCATTTGAGGGTGTATGTCTGTCAATGGCCCAAGGGTGCTAAGAGAGGGCAGGAAGGTTTGGGTGAATATACAGTGGCACTGATGCAGTCATTAACAAACGTGGATAAAAACCTATATTGGTCATAGCCCTCCACAAAACAGGCAGTCACTTTGTGCCAGTAAAACTGACCTTGACGACAAAAGGTCAGATTGTGAAAGTGCTGGGTACTTAAAATTCCTCTTTCTATGCAATCTCATTGGAAGTAGTTGAAGTTGCTGCTCTCACTCAAAGCCTTTTTTACAGTGAAGTGCCATTGCAGTACCTGCACTCTTACTAAACTCTTTAGAATGCAGATGGATGAAGTAGGGCGAAATCTTTAATAATCAACAGTACTTCATTGGAGCTGCTGCTGTAAGATGCCAGAGGCTAATGGTAAATGGACTCAGCCCCATATGAGTTACCTTGGAAATGGCTGCTGTTTTCATTGCAAAGTTAGTAAAACTAACCTAATACATAAATACAGTCCTAAAGCTTTATCCTTCCATAATGGACTGCAGCACATGTATTTTTGGGATGGAAAGTATCATGTTCCTCCATCCAAATGAAAGTAATGGAAACACCAAGCATCCTGATTTCAGGAACACGCTTAGCCCTTTACTATTTCAAACATACAGGACGTGTTGTAGGATTTATTTTATTGTACGATAAAATAAGTGATTTATCCTTCAGAGCCAGATGCGAAGCTGAATGTGAATAATGCTATTCTTGAGGTGGAGAACAGGAATGATGTCCCTGTGCTGGCCCTGCTGCTCAGCAACCCCTCCTCTGCTCCCCTGCCCTGTCACGGAGGCTCTGGGTGATGGGGATCAACTCGCCTGTGCTCAAGGCTGCTGCATGTCGTCCTGGCCAGCCTCCATGCCTGTCTGGCGGCCCTGCCTTATCTCATGTGTGAAAGCAAGCCGGGGGCAGGCAGGCCAGCCGGCCTCAGCTCTCCATGGGCTCCTCGCACCTCAACCCGGCGCTGGCCCGCCGCCTTCTCGCCCGCTGGACAAAATGGCGACGGTTTCTCTCGGCTGAGCGCCTCAGCGAGGCGGGAGGAGCCCCCTCGCCGGCCCCGCCCCCGCGCACGCGCCCCGCGCGCGCCCGCGGCTCGCCCGCCGCTCGGGAGCGCGCCCCGCTCTCCCCGCCCGCGCCCGCCGCAGCGCCGCTCCCTGCAGCCGCCCGGCGGGGTGTGGGGGAGGCGGCCGCTCGCTCCTGCCCGTCCGCCCGCCCGTCCGCCGCCTCGCAGGCCGCACCGATCCCCTCAGGTAGGTGCGGGCCGGGCCCGCGCCCCCCCGCCCCTCCCCGGGCCCCTTCTCCGTACGGTGGGAGGCGGCGGGCGGGCAAGATGGAGACGCGGCCGGCGGGGGAGGGGAGCGGAGCGGTGCGGAGCAAAGCTCCGCTCCCCTCCCCCGCCGGCCGCGTCCAGCCCCGCCGCTGAGGGGGAACCCCCGATCTCCTCACGGCGGGTCCACTCTGCGCAACATTCCGGGGTGAGCGAGGGAAGCTGCGCCACCGCCACCCCGTCCCGCTGTCCCCCGGCGGGAGGAGGCCGCACCCTGGGCCGAGGTTGAAGGGAGGGCCGTGGGGGAAGTTTGGGCCGGGCCCTGTTTCTTGCCGCCCACGCAGGACAGGTGACACGCGAGGCGACCCCCGGCTGTCGTGGCAGCCCCTTTGTCCCCTCAGCTGGCCCTTGGCCCCTTCAGGTGAAGCTGGGCCCTCCTGCTGCCTCCCAGCCCGGCCTCTGTCCGCTCTGCTCAGGAATTATTAATTCCCCTCAGCACCCACCGCTCTCCTCTGTGGGGATGGTGGATACGCAGTGCTTTTACTTAGAGCATACCTGTATTAGCCTGTGGGATCTTAATGCGTGCACGCAGTCCATAAGTGTATTTCCTTAATATACCTAATTAGTGTATGCCTTCGTTTAGCTGCATGTCAGGGTATCCCGATAATCCCCAAAATGTTCGTTCCATGCCTCTTTGCCGCCTAGCATAATGCATGCGAATGGTGTGTGTCCTTGCAGATAGTTACAGATAGTTTAGTACATCCTTATTTGTGCATAGCTCTCCTGGGGTAATTAATTAGTGAATAGTTGCACCTTTAATTTGCATGCATTTCTCTCTGGATAGCTCGCTAAAGAAAGCAACAGTTATTTTGATCCACATGGCTTTTATTTTTCTAAAATGAAAGAGTAGGAGGAACACTCAGTTAATACATTTCTTAAATTACGATTTATTTCCATTTCAGTCTTCAGGTGCCACAGTTTCTCTTACAACTCATTTTTTATCTGTATCCTTCAGGTTTTAGATGCAACCTTAAACAAAAAAAGTCCCGTGTGCTTGTCCGTTGACCATTGTTGAACAGATTCAACAAGTGGACTTTGTCTTTCCATGGTCTAGCATTAAGTACGCTGCAGTGGCTCTGTTTGGGTGTGTTTTGGGTGTCCGGAGCCTTTCGTACTAGTCCTGTTGCAGAGAAACACCGTCGAAGTGCCCATCAGGAAGGAGATGCTTGATCCATCTCTTAAGCTTCAGATTCCTTTTGTGGGAGGAGGAGGAGGAGGAGGCTAGGGAAGGAGGAGAGGGTAGGTAAGAACACCCACTGAGATGAATGAGCACCTCTTACCTCTCCGAGCTATTGTTCTAGATTACAGCGAGGTCTGTTCCCTGGGGAGAAGAGCGGGTGGGCGAGGACACCCACGGAGATGAATAAGCATTTCCAGCTCCTCAAAGCCGTTGTTCTAGGCTACGGCGAGGTCTGCTCCTGTTTACCTGTGCATAGTTCCTTGAGGTGAATGGACAATTTCACAAACACTAATAATCCTTTCTTTATAAAGATCTACCTCTACCTGCTCTGTCATTCATATGCATATTTGGATTGCCTTGAAGTTCGGTAATTACAGAACCACAGAATAATCAAGGTGCAGTTTCACAACCTTACTCCTCTAACCCAGTCTGTCTGGCCTGATGGCTGCCTTGATTCTGCACTCCCACATCTCAGTATGTGGGTTTTTTTCCCCAACCTCCATTCCCTGTGCTGTGTTTGGGACTTGTCGTACCCTTCAATCAGGTCTTCTAAGTCCATTAAGTTGTCAAAGTCATCTTTTTGAGGTCTGATTAGGTTTTTTTTAAGTAACTGGGACCAGAGGCGAGTGGGTCAGTGGCAGCCAGCGGGTAGCGCGGCTTAGGCTGACCTGGGACCTCAGTCTGTCTCCGTGCTTCTAATGGAAGTTTGTGTTTCTGTTCCTCTCTTGCCTCAATGCCAGTCAACGGTTGCCTTTGCTTTCTTGTTGGATTAGTTTTCACCTGGGTCAGATCCCCGGTGTTGGTTTATTGTGCCCTTGCACAATAGTTAGTGTTGGCACAAGGAGCGGGAACATGGGAGAAGAGGAGAGGGTGAGATTGTCCTGTTCAGAAAAAATGCGGATTCAGAGTGGTTTCTATTGATTATGAAACCAAACTGTCAATTGTGTCAGTGTAACTGGAGATGCGCAATTAATGAAATCATTGGCGTGATCTTCCTTAATTTTTGTGAAGCTGTCTTAACCCTTTCAAGCATGCTGTTTTGCATCATCATATGGTTATAGGATCTCAATTTGAGTGGGGGGAAGAAGTCAGCTGACGTTTTTGCTGATGTTAGTAGCATCTAGTGAAACTCTGCCCTTGGATATGACTTATTTGTTTTTTAAGGTTAGAAAGCCTAACAATTACTTGTTTGCCTGGTTTTGCAATGAAATCATGAGCGATCCCTAAAAGTTCACAGTTTACTTGACACTTAGTCTAGCTAGTGCTTGACAATGTCTAATCTTTGTGAGACCAGCGCTGATCTCCGTCCTTAATACAAAGCAGGGTTGCAGGTCCATGGTAAGGAGCAGGAGTCGCAGCCCCCTTGTGAGGCAAGGTTCCCCCTCCACCTGGCACGTCTGTGGAAGAGGAATTTGAAGGGGGTGGGTGTATTAACTCCAAATAACTCTTCCCTTAACTTCCATCATGTAAGAAAATGACCCTGGGTTACAGGGGGGAGGACCGTACTTGTAAGTTCTTGTACTGCTTGGGGAACTCTCTAATTTCTTAGTCCTTTTGCACTAAGAATAACTGAGAAATAAACTGTTTTCAGTTATGTTGTCTGTTCAATTTGCAGTCACATGTTGTCATGTAGTAGCTCTAGTGAGTCAGTGCTGTAAAGAAATTGTTTCTTTTATTTTGGGTGTTTTTAATATATTTTACCTAGTGTCAGATGATAAGAAGAATCATATTATGCAATCAACTGCGGAAAGTGCTTCATCAGCACAGTTTGGAGAAACTGGTTATCTCGCTTCAGAAGTAGCTTAGATTTCAAATGTAGGTTCAGGTGTTAAAGTGTATGTTGTGCCACTGATAGGATTTCATACTTAGTATTTTTAAAATATTTACATTTATGGGAATACTCAAGGCAAGGTGCAGCATTGTGAAACAAGCAGTTACGGTTTTTAAAAATTGGGTAAGGCCCTACTTTTGCAAGAGTTAACATATAGAAAAGGAGCTGACAATAAAAGGGACACTTGAAAGGAACACTTAAAGTGATATAATTCATTCTTTTAACTGAGTGATGAAAGTATTTCTCACACCCGCTGTCCTAAGAGGGAAGAGCAGAACCAATACCGTATCTCTGTCGCCATCTTGAAAGGGAAAATATTGCTACTGCTTAAACTCCCCCCACGCAAAGAAAATGAGCCCTATTGGTATTCCCCAGGGCCAGCAGCCCCTGTGCTGCTGTGTCGTACGTGGCATAGAGCGTTCTTTATGCAGAGATCTTGAACAGAGCTGGTCCTGTGCTCCGCTCCGGCGGTTTTAATTGGTAGAAGTGACGTTCAGAGTAGTAGTGTAGCAATAATACTTGTAGCTGCTTGTGTTTTTAAGTACTATGTCTTATACTTTGTATGTATTGGCTGTAAGCGAGGTTGGATGATGATGAAAAAGTACTGCTGCAGCCTCCTACAGCTCCGTCAATCCTGCTGAAATCATTGCAAGCTTGGTGGTGGAAAACTTCAGGAAAATGAGTGGGTTTTATATACTAACTCTCATTAAAAGCAAAGTTGTCCCTGTTGTCAAGAGGCGTTTACCTTTCCTGGTATTTGTCATTTGAAAAGCTGTAATACAGATGTACTTCCAGTTTTGTTCAATTTTGCTCTGATTCAGGCGTGTTTTACCAGAAGTGAAAAGCACTTGCTGAGTCAGGTCTGTTCTGGTGCTAACCAGGCTGTAGTTACAGAACGCAGGCTGGGGTGGGTGAGACTGGAGCACTTGCCTGCTTCTTATGTTGGAACTGATTATTCTGCTGAATGCAAATAATGGGTCACAGGTCCAGTACTCAGTATAAAATATTTCATAAGCAAGTGCCTGTTGTGGGGGGGGGCTTGCATACTTTCTCTGCTTGTCAAAGTTTTCATCTTTTCTATGCTGGCAGCTAAACTCTGCCTATGAAAAAGGCAAAGGGAAGCTAATGACAGCATCATGTCACAACCCATGAGGGTGTTTTTATGTAATGTGATTTGAGTAGCTTTGGTCTTAAAACTTTGTGTAGTGAACAAGACATGAATGGGGATTTTCTGTATAGTTTCAAGCTTAGAGATAGATGGGCTATACCAGTAACAGAAGCCTTAGCAGTTGCAAGCTAGAACTGCATGGTATGTTAACCTGTATTTAGGGGTACAAGGATGCGTTCTGTCTGTGTCCAAACCCTGTACTATACTATCACTGGAATTAGGTGAATTTTTTTCAGTTTCTTGCTGCATCTGTATTGCCTATAATATGGTTTCTGTTTCATCTCCCAGCAGAAGAAAGCAAACGATATTAAGCTTAACTGTGAAATAAAAAAAATAAAAAATCTTAATGGCAGCCTCATACGTCATGTATTGACCAATCAGTAGCCTGGCTGTCACCTGGGCAAAGCAAACCTTCAGACTCACCTAAGCAGGTTAACTTTGCAGGCACTCAGGAGAGCGGCAGTGCAGCTATACTTTAAAAGGAGGGGACGTTACCATGTCCAGAAATCCCTCCGCAGCAAAGCTATGCAGGCCCTGGGTGGATGGTCCTGTTTCTTTCTCTCTTTCTAGCAGCGGTGGAGCTTCTGTGCTTCGTTGCACAGGAAGCTGTAATGCTGCCTCTCTTTTCCCAAAGCTGGCTTATCCAGTTGTCTCCTCCCTTCCCCAGCATTTGTATAGAAATAAATTACCAGATAGAAAAGGATCCATACAGGAAATCTCTACAGCCACTTTCCAGTAAAAGTCTTTTTGAAATATGACTAAATGTTGTTACTGCAGTGCCTCATCTTAACTATTTGTTTACACATTGAACCAGTCAGTTAAATCAGTTTAAAAACTGATTTAAGTAAACTGATGTAAATATCTTTTACGTGTTTATTTACAGGTTTAAAACAAGTAAGTTCTATTTTGCTGGAAACTTTTCCAGACGGTTTTATTTAAGCATGCTTGCACATAAAGTTGTATGTGTTTGGCTATACAACTTAGCTAGAGTGTGATTTTTAAATTGGCATAGCTTTGCATTTTATACCAATTCTCATTTATACTGTATATCTCTCTGCCGGGAAGCCTGCTTCCACTCTACAGATAGACTCACTACATTCTTTTATTCCCCACTGTAATGTGAATGAAGTAAAATTATGCCGTAGATGTCCATGTTAGGGTAATTAACCTTGATTACAGATTTTCTTTTTAAGACTTTTCAAAAAAAGTCTTAAATCAAAAAACACAGAATACGATCCTTGGCTACTACTTGAAATTTTCATGGTTTGATGAAAAATGGTGCAGAGAGGTGGGGGGGAAGCATAAAAGCAATCCTGTTGGCAGTCTTCCACCAAGATTGTGGGGTTTTTTAAGCTTCCTCTTGTAAGAAATTTTAAACAGTTCATGATTTGTATGTCTGTCTTCTGTCATCAATTAGAGTGATACTGGCTGCGGCCAGATGGAAGGTAAACTAGCATCAACCAGGTTTTGTGTGTAAAGTTAGAGTCTGTGGAGAGCTCACAGGGGTCTGTGGAGAGCTCACAGTAGACACAAAACACATGCATATGGTGATGAAGCTCCAATGTGTGCCGGTTACAGCAGGATATACTCACTGTCTAGGAGTACCTGCGATGGTTTTCCCCAAGAAAGATGGATGGTGTCTGTTGGAAAAATCCCTCTGACTATAATGAAGAGAAAAAGCAGAGAATAAGAATGTAACATAGACAGGAACAAGTCTGAGCAGTGGTCAGTCTCCTGAGAAATACCAGGCGCCCTCACTTTATTCAGTGCCTTCTCCTTGCTCTGGTGTGTTCCTTGGATGCCGGGCAGCTGAACTGATCCTTCTTTGTGGCAGTCCAGCTCAGAGCAGCTTGCTTTTTGGGGCTGAAGCCAGTATTCCTGCATTTAAAGTGAGCACTGAGACAAGAATGCTGCTAACTGCTCCAAGTATCCTCTAGTGTATCAACAAACAGATGAATAGCCTTTCAGAGCCGCTGGGCTTACTGTTGCAGCAGCAAAAATACATTATCAGAACCCTTATGTTTGCAATTATGTATCATGAAAAATCTCAGGTATTTTTTGTGATACTGTTAACCCTATTCTAGTGGGGTTAAAGGAAGGTAACATTTTTTTGACTGGTGATTATAGAAAACTTTAAGCCTCCTTTTTATTGCTGCACAGAAAAGTCTGTCTGGTCTCTTGACCTGTAACTTACTTCCTTTGTTCTTTGCTAAGCGCAGGCTTGCTAATTATTCTTAGTTGTTTCATTTACTAGTCAACACCTGCAATAACAGTGGTTTCACATTTGCTCCACTGTACCCCGTTCAACACACCAGAATTGTAGCTCTCAGATAATCTCTGCTAGAACTATCTAATATTTAAACTATATTACTATCATAATTTCACTATTTGACATAAAACCATATTCATATATTTGCACAAGAGTAATGCATACAGTGTAATGTGCATTTGACAAGCCAAGGTAAATTGGGTGTTACAGCAGGGAGTCGTAAGAAAAGGGCATGGGGATTTACTCCTGGGTAAACAGACTTTCTCTCTGGCTGGGAGGAGACATTTATAACTGCCAAACAAATTCAGTAATCAATGGTAGCATTTAAATTGGGTTGCCGTAGGTGATATTCCAGAGCCAATGCAGGGAAAATACAATAAATCTTCCAGACCTTATCTACTAGAGAAATTTACCGCAGGAGGAAATATTTGGTGTCCTAAGCGTGACTGTAGGGCACAGAAATACTCTGACGTGCCAGATATTGATTGTCTTAATCTTGTCTTCAGCATGGCTAAATATTATTATCTTAAACTGAGTATTTGCAGCTCATTAAGTTGTAGAACCAATATAGTTGAATGGGTGAAAATGTTGCTCCTTGAGTGGCTTGCTGGGTTCTTACGCTATCACCACTATTAAGACATCTGAGGCAGTACCTGTGCAGTTGGTATTTAGAAGCATTAATATTTAAAAAGTTTTAGAATGCCAGTAACATTATTAATCGTTGTGATTCTGCCCCAGTACATAGGCTGCAGGGATTTGATATGACGGATATAAGCATAAACAATTTGCTTAGAAATTGTTTATGCTTGTAATTGTGATGGTGACCGTAAGTGGCTTCTAGCAGCTGGATGTCAGTTTGTCCATTGGAACTGGGGTTATCCTACAGTAACATGCAGGTGAGAGTCGCCCTTCTACAGTCCTAAAGATAGGGCTTTTAACATAGAATCCTAGAATGGTTTGAGCTGGAAGGGACCTTGAAGACCATCCAGTTCCACCCCCCTGCCCTGGGCAGGGACACCTCCCACCACACCAGGTTGCTCCAAGCCCCGTCCAACCTGGCCTTGAACCCCTCCAGGGATGGGGCAGCCACAGCTTCTCTGGGCCACCTGGGCCAGGGGCTCACCACCCTCACAGCAAAGAATTTCTACCTGAGATCTCATCTAAATCTCCCCTCTTCCAGTGTAAAACCATTCCCCCTCATCCCGTGGCTCCCCTCCCTGATCCAGAGTCCCTCCCCAGCTTTCCTGGAGCCCCTTGAGGGACTGGAAGGGGCTTCAAGGTCTCCCTGGAGCCTTCTCTTCTCCAGGCTGAACCCCCCCAGCTCTCTCAGCCTGTCCTCACAGCAGAGGGGCTCCAGCCCTCCCAGCATCTCCGGGGCCTCCTCTGGCCCCGCTCCAACAGCTCCGTGTCCTTCTGCTGTTGGTGGCCCCAAAGCTGGCGGCAGCACTGCAGGGGGGTCTCCCCAGAGCAGAGCAGAGGGGTAGAATCCACCCCCCTTCGCCCTGCTGCCCACGCTGCTGGGGATGCAGCCCAGGCTGTGGGGGGTTTCTGGGCTGCCAGCGCATGTTGCTGGCTCATGTTGAGCTTCTCATCCACCAACACCCCCAAGTCCTTCTCCTCAGGGCTGCTCTCCAGCCATTATCTGCCCAGCCTGCATTTGTGCTTGGGATTACGCCAACCCACGTGCAGGATCTTGCACTTGGCCTTGTTGAACTTCATGAGGTTGGCATGGGCCCACCTCTCCAGCTTGTCCAGGTCGCTCTGGATGGCATCCCTTCCCTCCAGCGTGTCAACTGCTCCACTCAGCTTGGTGTCATCAGCAAACTTGCTGAGGGTGCACTTGATCCCACTGTCCGTGTCGCTGACAAAGCTGTTGAGCAGCACCGGTCCCAGCACCGACCCCTGAGGAACGCCACTCATCACTGGTCTCCACTTGAACATCGAGCCATTGACCACAACTCTCTGAGTGCGGACATCCAGCCAATTCCTTATCCACTGAGTGGTGCATCCATCAAATCCATGTCTCTCCAATTTAGAGATGCAGGACAGTGTCAAATGCTTTGCACAAGTCCAGGTAGATGATGTCATTGTATCTACCAATGCTATAACCCCGCTGTAGAAGGCCACCGTCCAGGTTTCAGCTGGAATAGAGTTAATTTTCTTCCTAGTAGATGCTGTGTTTTGGATTTAGTACGAGAATAATGCTGATAACACGCATTATTTTAGTTGTCGCTAAGTGTGTTTATATTAGTCAAGGACTTTTTCACCTCCCCATAGAAGCCAAGAGGGAGCATAGACAGGGCAAGCTTGACACAGGAATATTCCATACCATAGATATTGTGCTCAGTATATAAACAGAGCTTGGCCAGGGACAGGAGTCCACGATCATGGCTTGCGGTGGGCTGGGCAACTGATAATCGGGTGGTGAGAGCCACTTGCATTCTTTTATCATTATTATTGTTATTTTCTTCTTCTGTTATTCTTCTATTAAACTGTTTTTCTCTCAGCCCACAAGGTTATTTTTTCCCTTTCCCCTTTCTTCTCCCTACCCTACTGGGGGAAGCAGGGGAGTGAGCAAGTGGCTGTGTGGTCCTAGTTGCTGGCTGGGGTTAAACCACGACAGCCACCAAATTTCTCAGGCACGATTTGGCCTTAGGGAAGAGATGAGATTCAGTTAGAAAGGTTTGAAATCGCGGTGTGTGAGCGGATATTGTATATCTTGGTTGCTGAAATGCTCTTGTTCAGTTCTTTAATGTACTTCCCTAATTATGCCTATCTGAATAATATGTGGTTTAAATTGTCATTTTTAACTCTTTGTGCAAGTTACTGTGCAAAACCTCAAGCAAAAGCTTAATAAAACTCATTTTAAAAAGTAATTTGCTGACATCGGTACTGTTTAGTAAAAATAGACGAAGTAGTTTGGACTAATTTTAAGAAATAGAGGTAGCTTTTGAAAGATTTGTGGAATGCTGCAGTATTATTTTATATTGATACATATTTGTCTCTCTCTGTTTTTGGTAGAAAATGATGCACCCTGTTGCCAGCAGTAATGCAGCTTTCTGTGGGACCGGCAAGAGTTCTTGCCTTAATGAAGACAACGTGAGATCTGCTGATCAGTTTGATTTGTACGCCACGCAGCAAAGTAAATACGGCCACGCGGTCGGCCACAAACCAATTGCATGCCAGAGACAAGACGCGTTGAACGAATCGCACTTGCAGACCACAAGTGGCAGGAATATAGAGACAAAAGATGAACTAAAGAAAAAGAAAAACCTCAACCGATCTGGTAAACGTGGAAGGCCATCAGGGACCACAAAATCAGCAGGGTACCGAACCAGCACAGGTCGACCCCTGGGGACCACCAAAGCAGCTGGATTTAAGACAAGTCCAGGCAGACCCTTGGGTACAACTAAAGCAGCAGGATACAAAGTCAGCCCAGGCAGACCTCCAGGTAGCATTAAAGCTCTATCACGGCTTGCAAATCTAAGTTATACGTGTGGCAGTGCAGCTTTTCCCTATCCTATGGTGCATAACAGAGGAGTACATGCTGCTGGTGAAACTAGTAGCAAAATGAAACAGCCTAATGAATGAAAGGAGGGAATTAGTAACTCCTTACTAATCCGCTTTACTCTGAATTTTGGCATGTTTCTTGCATTTTGTTGTAGTGTTTGCCTAAGTCTGAGTTTCCTAGATTTTGTTTTTATTCAAATAACGCCACAGCCTAGGAGTGCAATTCAGTAACTTAAAGCAATGTGGAGAGGGCACTGGTTTAAAGGGGGTTTTGTTGGTTTTAAATCATAATTTATAGGCAAGTCTGAAGTGTTGCGTATGCCTTGGTGTCGATACTTACGTAATGTCCATGCCCCTATTTTTACATTCACTTTCTGGTAAATCTAGTTGTATAGTTACGCATTAAATAATTGAAATAAGGAGGACAGAATTAGCTGGCTGTTGGTTCATGATGTGGCCTATCCCGCAATAAGGAATTTAACCAGGTGAGTTATTACTTGATAAGAAAAACTGGTAGAGAAAGCAACAAGCTATACTTTCTGCTGCTGCAGGAGCTTCTACAGACCTCAAATAGATAGTTGTTTAAAAAAAAAACCAAACAAACAAAACCACCTTTTTTTAAAGTGCTGATTTCAGGTGGCTTTTGTTTCTGGAGTTGTAGCAGTAAGACAATTTCAACTAATACTCCAAAAATATTTTTGAAAATATTAAAGGAAATTGAGCATTTGTACAGCGCATTACAGCTTCACAGCGCCTTATTAATACAAGCTAATTTGCCTTTAGGTGATAGCTGTTCTTTTAGTTAAGCTGTTACAGGATTCTGCTGTGTAATTTTGAAATGCCTGCTAGTATATATACCAAACCACAAATAATTCTTTGAAATTTGAAATATTTTATAAGAAATTAAGTACTGTTCATTCTAGTTACACACTTGGTTAATATTAAACACTATGTTCTTAAATCTGTAAATAGCTATTTACGCTGTTTTTTGCCTTTAAAATCTGTGCTTAGGTGGCGACAGTTTAATAGCTTTTAAAGTATTAATCTATAATGTTTACAAATTAAACTTTTTAAATAGAGACTGTTGCCAAGTTTTCAGACTTAGTTTTGCCAGATATTCCTGGAAATACAGTTATTTCGTTGTTTGACACTTATACTATATTTAAGTTATGGAAGGTTATGTATCTACCAAAGGACACCATTTTCATGATTTATAAAAGCAAACTGTATAGCTGATGCAAACAGGATGCAGTTTACTGCACTGCTAGACCCCAGATATAAAGTAATTCATCTATGCATGCAAGCTGAAAAAAATGTTGTTGGTTAACTATAAATACCTTTCTTGACTCAAACTAAAACCTTCCCTCCTTCCAAAAGAAATGTTCCATTTTTCAACTGGGTGTGTTTAATTTTTTTTTTAAGTGTGAGAGAGTGTGTGAGTGCGTGTGTAAAAGACTTTAATCTAGACTTCAAAAAAATCAGTCCTCAATGTTGCATATTGTTTGTTCTAAATTTATTTTGCTGGAATTAAACCTTTTTTCTTTCATTTGGAAGAAAGTTTACGTTTAAGTTGTTTCACATATAACATGACATTTTGATAAATTTATAGCTTCAAGTATCTAGGGAGGGAGAATATAGAGAGTATGCAGATTTGGGGGAGCAGAAAAATTTGGGTTAATTGAGCCTGTGCTGAATGAGTAATGATGCTGATAATTTTTGTTAACATAAATGCTGTTCTGGCCTGCTGTCATTTTGATGAGAACTCTTGATTTCAGTGATGACAACTTAAGAAACAGATGTCATGTTTCATACCTTTTTTATCAGGAAAAAAGCAGCAAGCCTTCAGGTGTTCCAGTGATGCCTAACACATATTGAGCTGGACTTTATGCTGTACTTTACAATAGGTGTGTTGAATTGTTTTGGGGGAACTGTGTATGCACTGGCAACTAAGACAATGAACCTCAACTATACTGGATGGCTCCTTAATCAATAGATGAACTAATGGCAGCTAAACTGCTACTAAACAATAGTTTCTTCACACTGAAGCTATGAAATCCAGTTATACGTTCTGTTCCTCAACAAAGTCGCAAGTCTGAAATTTAGCAATCTTTCTCAGAACGATGTAACTTCTGACACATGCAAAATGCGAACGTGAGTTAATTCACCCTCAGGATCTGTGTTGTATTGGCTGTTTTTAATCAGATGATTTTTCAACAAAAGACTGCTTTAAGTTCTTTCTGAACTCAGCTGGGAAAGCAGTCCTCTTCAGCTGAATGTAGTAACTGCAGGAGTGTCACACCTCGCTGGCAAGGAACGTGTTGCATGTCACCACTGTACCTTGGAGAAACTCCACTTCTTACCTCCTCCTCTTTCTCCCGTTGGCTCCTGTTCCATTTCTCACTTGTGCATCGACTCGATGGTGCTGTGCTGTGTGTCAGGAGATAATGCAGATGTATTGCCGTTCTGCTTGTAGAAGGAATTTTGTATTCAAGTATGCTGATGAAATAATGAAATCATCTAAGCAATTTCTGTTCATTACCATTTTTATTAATTAGATCAGATGGAATATAATCCCAGTGAAAAACAATTAACGTTGTCAATTGTGAAATGATGAGCAGTAGAAAAGTGTTCAGAGAGTCTAATGGGTTGCTTGGCACTCTGGATTTAGCAAGGAGACCAGAATTGCGCTGCTGGGCATTTCCCGGCGCTGGTTTATTTTATATGTTTTATTTTACTGGTGCCATGCAGCGAGGGGAAGAAAAAAGAAGTTAAGAGATTCAAAGTGAACTAGAAGTGGAATTTTCAAATACTTCTGCTTTTCCTATGTATAATCTGCAGAATACATTGTGCTTTTTTTTCAACACTTTTCTTTCCATGACAAACACTGAAACAGCATGTTAATGCCTAAACTTTATTAGTACCAATGGGAAAACTGGCCTTTTCCCCCCATAGTATAAAAACATTACTTGTAAGGTAAATTGCTTATTTTATATTATATATCATAATTCAGCTATTCATAAGCTAGGATCACTGTTGTGTGTTAACACTGTTCAGAAGATCTAAATGTCAAGTTTGTTTTTTAATAATTCCTTTTAATTATCAAGTTTCTAATGTCTTATTTATACATAAATGAAATGTATTAGCTTGCTATTATTCCTTAATGATGCTATACAAGTTCACTGTTTAATATACATATAGTAACTACTATTCAGTTTCTGATTAAATTTACTTAAACTTTAAAACCAAATAATTTTGCTACTATAAAGTCTTGCACTGGACATATTCAAGATGCTAGCACCGTATTTTGGCAGAAGAAAATCAGATACTATCAGAAGTGGCTGACTTTGATATCAAAGATAGTATTTTTAAAATCAGCGGTTAGCTTTGTCATTAAAGCAATGTTCTTTATAGCCTGGATTTAGTTTGAACTACTCAAAATAACTATGTATCAAGAGCCATTAAAGATCTCTGTTCCGAATGAATATATTTTCATTTTGTCTGAAAGATCTTAAGAGTTCAGTCAGGACAAAACCAAGCCTTGTCAGTGAAAAGTGATGTGTCTGTGAAAAGAATTACTTGGAACTACAACATACAGAGTAATTCAGATGAGAATTTAACTCCCTCCCCCATTTTTGAAGAGCTTTAAAAGGCAGAGCAATGTGAAGTCATTTGTCCGATGGTTTCATTAGCTGTGACTCTGCTGTTCTTTGTTGTATGTATAATAATGTTTCACGCTATCCTTAGAGTTGACAGTTAAAACAGTTGATAACAATCATAAATACTTTGAACCGCAGACTTCATTTCTGACCACAAAAGAAGTTTATTCTTCTCTATTTTAATGCATATATTTTAACACTGCTTAAATATATTTATGACTTTAGTAGAGACTAGACCTTTCTCCTTGTGATTTTTTTTTCCCAAATAGATAAATCTGTAATCTGAAATTTGAACCACTTTCTGATACTTTAATCTTTCATCATTTACTTTTCCACAGGTTTACTTTGGGGAAGACAGTAATCTGTTAAATAACTAGTATCAGCACCCCATCCTCTGCTGTAAAAAGCCTGACTAGATACTGTATATGTTTTTATGTCCATGAACTTGAGCTACTCGTGTGCAATTATGTGTATGGGAATGGAGTAGTGTTCATGATCTGTATTTACATCATCATATGGATGTATATTTATTAATAAAGTTAATACTTTAAAACCTAACATTTTTTTCTCTGGGCTTTTTTTAGTAGCTTTTAAATTCTGGCTGCAGCCAGAATTTATTGACAGCGCTGCCAGACCAATGGCCTTAGCACTTCTCTCTTGTAAATGGAAATACTGTTTGTTCTCCTGACGTCTCAGTCAGAGTTAAGGGACTGGAGCTGGCACTGAAATGTTTTGGTACACCTTGTACAGATTTCACTTAAAATCCGGCGCTTGTGTTTGTCCCTTGCCTCCCTGAAGTGTAATTGAATCCGACTGCAGTAGATGGAGTGTGTTCATCCCTGCACGGACTTCAAAATGCACACAGGATTTGTCAGAGTTGGGAGGCCACCGTATTGTGTGATTTTTAAATGTAATAAATAAGCCTTTCAGCATACTTTGTTTTCTGAATTTCAACATGAGACGTGTACTGCTTCTTACGGGCAAGTCCCATATATTTGAATTAAGGCAAAAAGCCTGTATGAATTGCCAGGTATCAGAAAATAGAGGAATGTTGCTTTTTTTTTAATGAATTGAAAATGCTGCTACAGTAACTTAATTGTTCTTATGCTTTCACTCAAATACGAGAAGTGGGGAGGAAAGGAGTTACAGCTATGTATGTATAAATAGTAAGCTGCTAACTTTTTTTTCTCTGTTGTGCATGGAAATCAATTTGAGACCACTCACAAACTAAACTTTTCATGGAATGGCAGTCGTTATTCATTATTCTGTGATGAGTAAGATGTACTTATCCCTGTATTCTAGCAATATTCACGTTTATTGGTAAGATGTGCTCTGCATACCACCCAACCCCTCTGTTTTTGTTTTTTTTACCCTCTACTGAAGTTTTTCAATGACTTTGGGGGAAGATGGGCAGCCCTGCCTACCAGAAGCGCCAATCTAGACTGCTGTGTCCTCCCCTTGCTCTCCAGCACCCTCTGTTTTCTCTTCCGTGTACTTTTAAAGGCCCTGAATACATTTAGAGTTGAAACGTTTTAAATGACAGTTGCAGTCATTTTGCAGACTTTTATAAGTTGCTTTTACCTGAAAAAGACATCTGATGCCTTTTGTTGTTGTTGGCCATTCTGGTAATTCTGAGCATGTGGCTTTCAAGGTGATGGGATGTGTTCAGAACAGAGTTCAACTACAGTCTGCTATGTCCCGGTCTACAAATCAGTTCCTGGATGTGGTTCCTTGAGCAGATTGGATTGTTTTCTTGGTTGTAATGAAACCTTAAGTGTTATTTAGTCATAAATTCTGTCATACAAGAATACAGGCTTTTCATCTGTGTTGGAAGTCGCTTGACTGCTTCCATGGCTGCTGTGTTCTCTGCCACGTTATGAACTGAACGGCAGAAGTTGCAATGCAATCTGTTCCCTCCGTCCCCAGTTGGTGCGCGAGGCCAGGTGCAGGTTCTGGTGACAGGACCGGTTTGTGATTTATTCATCTGACAGACTGGCAGTGGTGGCGTGTCAGCTACACAAGCTGGACATCTTGAAGGAGTCTGGTTATATCTTTTAATAATTTCATTTATGTGATGACAAGACACCAAGGCTTGCATTGGGGCCGGATTAGCGTTTTTATGGTTTTGTACCTCCTCGGTGTGATGTCGTAAGGTAGCACAAATAGTACAGGTTGAATTAGTGCTATCATACCTATTAAATATGTCAGCTCAACAGAGTGTTTTTGGACCAAGACAAATGAAGATTGTTCTTGATAGTTTATAATTTAAAGCCGTAATGCCCAAAAGTAAAGAACTGACTAGCTGCTTTGCATCGCATGCTATTTTTATCAGGGTTCTGCCTGTGGCTCAGTGTTTATTGTTTAACATTTAAGAGAAAGGTGTGGCCTGACCATGCAGAATTGGCAGCCCAAAGGCTACCGCGTTCTGGAGCTGGCTGTCGCCCAGGTTCCCTGCATGGCCTAGGGATGGCAAGGTCTCCTTTTCCCCATCGGTACAAACGCAGCAAAAATACCTGCTTATCTTGCAGGGTTGCTGGAAGGAATCATTAGTTAACAACTTTTAACTACTTTGAAGGTGAAAAATGTTGTGGAATTCTTAAGTGTTGTTTAAATGATCTGAGGCAGATAAATCTTTATGCCTTTCATGTTGGTTTTTTCATACCACAAAAGCTTGTTCTAATTAGTGAAAAAATACCATAGTAACAATTAGTGCAAGTTTGATTACTTAGAGTAGGCCTTTAAGATATGCGTAATACTAAAATGTGTATCTCCTGCTTCCAGCAGTCATATTTTCAAATAGAACTATTCAACTGCAGCCACACTGAGAAAACAAAGATTACAAAGTCACACATCCCAAATATAGGTGTAGGTTTAAGTTGCCTGTGGGATCTCAGCCTGTGCTCCTCAGTTGAATGATTGTCGTGTTTTCCTTCCACCTCATCTTTGCACTATTGAATACACAGAATGTCATCAGGATTATACATGATGGAAACCTCGGTCTTGGCAAAGGTCCTGGCGTTGCCTCTTTGTCCCAGTCCGTGTCCTCTTTCACTTGGTCTCTTGCCATGCAGGAGCTGCCCACTGTGACTGAAATCTGGGGAGGGGAAAAGTCCAGCTGCTGAAATCTTAAGATGCACAAATCACCACTGAGTTCTGGTGTTTATTCATGGGTGCAACAAAAGACTCCTATTTTGCAAACCTTCCTCTTCGCTAAATTTCACATCATTCCCTAGCAAACAGAGCTTTTATGTGTCCAAGATTTTTGAACAGATGCAAAATAATGTGTATTTTTACTAGACTTTTTCCTGAAAACAGACATTTGGCATTAAAAATCAGAAAAACGTAAGCCACTGAAAGTAGCTTTGCAACAAAACTGGCAGAAATCGTAAGAAACGTGCCTTCTCTGTAATACATAAGCACTGGGATAGTACGTTTGTTGTGGTTTACGTATGATAAAGCCTGACTATCTCTAACTCTTGGGAGCTCATTTGTGTTGCATTAACAGATCACTTATTATAGTCACCATAAAAAAGAAGACAGTTTTGCACAAACCTTTTGATTTATGTTATGGTAGGGAGGATATTACGTTAGGATTAAATCCACAGGAGCGTCTCAGATGGAGGTATGCTGCCAGAAAGTTATCTGTTATTTTAAAGGTTTGGAATATCACCGCCTGTGTTTGCGATCCGACACCACCCAGGGCTGCGGCAGGGGGAACGCCAGACCCTGATGGCTCCGAGACGAGAGCTGGGAGCCACGTGCAGTCCTTGGCAAGGAGAAGGAAAATGTTTTGAAATTGAAAATGCCGCTTTGTCCAAACGCAAAGATAAGGACAGTTGGGAATGGGGCAGCTTTTTCCTGACTGGTCTGCACCAGCTTGAATTCCTTATGTGCTTTTGCTTTCAAGCTTGCTTGCTTGGTCTGTGTCTGCTGCTCTGATTATTTTCTCTTTATTTGCAAACCTCATGTTTTATATCTTTAGACTTTTATGTACTCGATATTAATGCTTATGCAAATTGCACTTTCATAGAAAAAAAAATTCCAAGGAAGAAAAAGTGCATTTATAAGAAAGGACAGAGTTGGAGAAGTGTCCTCTAGTAAAAATAAAGAGAAAAATCCCATTTCTGTAATAAAGCTGACACCCATCTCCATTTATGCGCATGTACAGCGTTTTCCTTGCTTTTTCCCTGTGGGTGCGTATGGTTCATACTCTTGTAGTTCATAATTCTCACTTTTTGACAGATGCAGTTTTGTCAAAATGTCATTGTGCGGTGCTGGCAGTTTGAAGAAACACGGTAAAAAACAGCATATCAGCACTTGGAAGTGCTATGTTCATTTTCAAACTGCCACAAATAGTCCTGCAGCTTCACTATTCAATGAAAAGCAAGTACTAATTCTGTAAGAGGAGGAATATTATCTTGTTTCCTAAAAAGAAATACCGCAATATTTATCTTGCCTTCCAGCTTGGGAGCTTTGGTGCTATGCTGATGGAGCTCATATTTTCTTTTAAGCTTTTAGAAAGCACGCCTCTAGTTTGCAGGCTTTTGCCCTTCCCCCAGCCTGGCCGAAGGTTAAAGTTTAGTTTTCATGTGCAAACATCCCTAACTGAATCTCTGCTTCTCTGGGGTGGGTTGAAGTAGGCAAATCCTTCAGCAGGCAGAGCTGGGTGTTGGGAAGTTCTGGTCCCAGCAGGCCCTTGGGGCTGCGATACGGGCTTGTAACAAAACATCCCTTTGGAATGAATTACAGGGTTTGTGTGCCCTCTCAATTACCCTTCAATCATAACAGCCTGTCAAGTCCTCAGGATGACATTTCCCTCGCTGCAAGAATTTTCGACCTGAACTAATTTAGATCAGCAGTGAAATGCCTGCCGACCTCCAGCAGTGCCAGCAAACCCAAACTTCTTACGCTGTGCGGTACAGCTGTCGGTGGACTTGGCCCTGGGCTGCGAAGATGGCACAAGTGAACCTGCGTTGCTGCCATACAAGCGGGTTCAACTGGGCTGACACCAGAAAACTTGGTTGAAAACCCCCACTATTTGTATTTAATAGTGGCAGGAAGGGACCCTAGCTCAATTCTGCCCGGCCTGTGCTGCTCTGAGCTCCAGCGGATTTCTGTCCCCTCATTTCAGCCTGACGGACACGGGACGGTATTTTTGAGCCCGCAGACGAACGTGGCTGTGGCGATCGCGTCCCCGCCGCTGCGGCCTGCGCTGCTCCCCCGCCCGGAGGCCTCTCCCCACAGGAACACCACCGGGGCGAGCGGTCGGAGGAAGAGGAGCGCACGCCGGGCTCAGCAAACGGCAGGGAGCTGGTCCCGGGGCGGATCCGCCATCCCAGCCCCGCCGCGGCCTCTGCCCGCAGCGCCCCCGCACCCCCAACCCCGGGCCAAGACAAGATGGCGGCACGCCGCTCTCACGGCGCTACGCAGGCACGCACGGCGGCGGCTCGCCGGAAGCGGAAGTAAGCCGGTGTTCCGGCGGAAGTGGCCGTTGTCCGGGGAGACGGAGCGCTGTGGCGGGGCTAGTGCCGGGCCGAGGATGTGGCGGCTGTTGCTGGTGCTGATCTTGCTCGGTCAGGCCCTCTCTTCAGGTGAGGGCGGCGGGCCCCGGCGATGGCAGCTGGGGTGGGCCCTGGGGACCGAGCGGTGTGTGCGGGGTCTCCCTGGCGCGGCCGGTGCGCGGGGCGGCCGGGGCTCGGCTGCGGCGCGGAGCTGATCTCTCCCTCCCGGCGCAGGGGTGGTGACGGAGCAGAGCGCCGGCGAGCAGCCCCACTCCCCCGGGGGCGGCTCCGCGCAGGGCGGCGGCGAGCCGGTGCGGTACCGGACTGCGGAGATGGCGGACGCCATGCTGGGCAGCGGGCTCCCCGCGCAGCAGGCCGTGGTGCTCTCGGTGGTGCCGGGGGAGGCGAGGGAAGGCCAGGTGTCCGACGTCGCCAAGGGGGCTTGCGATGCAGCGGACGGAGGCGAAGGGTGCGGCGCGGGGAGCAGCCCTGAGGGTCCCCCGGGCCAGGGCCGGGAGCAGGACGGGCTGGAGACGGTGCTGCCCGCGCCCGCCGAGGAACCGAACAGCACCGACAGCGCCAAAGCTCCCAAAGTGAACTGCGAGGAGAGAAATATCACTGGCGTCGACCGCTTCACGCTGCAGATCCTGAACGTGTCTCAGGTAAACGGATCGCCCAGTTGCTGCTTGAGGATGGGGGAAGATGTCCCATCAGCACCGTGTGTGTGTTTCTTTCAGTGCTTGACTTAGTGAATTTCTTTGTGTAACATTGTCTGTGCTGTTGAAAAGAGGAAACGTCTGGGCAAGGCGACTTTCCATGTCATTATGAGCAGAAAAAAAATGGAGATACAGCTTAGTCCGCGTACCTGTGTCTCTCATCTGAGTGCCTGTAGTGAACTGTCAGCTTTCCTGCTGCATGGATTAGTGTCATTCTCTGAAATTGTTAATGGCACCACCAGTACCAGTGCGTATTTCTGGCTTGTTTCTTCTAATAGTTATGTGTATATATTTTTTTTTTTTAAAATAATAATCTTTTAAAACAACTTTTAAAAAAGTTTAAATGCAATTGTCCATCTCTTTTGAAAAGGTTAAACAAACGTGTAGCTACTTGATAAATATTGTCAAGTATCTAATCGATTGCTGAATGATGCATTCCTACGTAGAATTTAACTGTTCAATATGTAATTGTCCTCATTTGTTTTTCTTCTGCTTTCCCAAAGGACCTGATGGAGTTCTTAAACCCAAACAGCAGTGACTGTACATTAGTCCTGTTCTATACGCCATGGTGCCGCTTTTCTGCCAGTCTGGCACCTCATTTTAATTCTTTACCTCGAGCATTTCCAACTCTTCGCTTCCTGGCACTGGATGCATCTCAGCACAGCAGGTAACTCACACTTCTTGTGCTCCAGCATCAGTTTATTTCTGTTAGCAAGTTGTGTGTTTTAAAAACGAGTGATTTTTTTCTTATAAAGTGACAGTTTAATTTAGTAAAATTGGCGCTTCCTTTATCATGTCTATCTTTTGTTTCTTCCTTCAGTGGTTTTCTTTTCCTTCATGCTTTGTATTTACTTTATGTCCACCAGTTTATCAACTAGATTTGGAACTGTGGCTGTACCCAATATCCTCCTTTTCCAAGGTGCTAAACCTATGGCTAGATTTAATCATACAGACAGAACACTGGAGACACTGAAAGACTTCATTTTTAATCAAACAGGTATGTAAATCAGCCCTGATGTGTCAGTTGGAAGAATAGGTTGGCTTTCCCCTGTTGTTTGTTCTTTAAAATGAATTTCATGAAGACCCTGAGAGGACCCAGCAGTTGCTGTACTGAGCTGGATTTCAGGGTGTGCTGAAAGCAGAAACTCAGCTCACTGGGCTGCTGTCACAGAGTCACGGGAAACAGTGGGGCTTAGCTAGAGAGGGGGCTAGAATGATTGAGCACATCTTCCTGCCCACATATTTACTTTGGGAATAAAGGCAGATGAACCTTGGGATTATTGCCAGAGCCACGTAAGGCTCATGGCAGCTGGGGTCAAGTTGGTTTCGGTTCTTGTGCTGGAGGAGACAAAAGGATTCCAGTTTCCATGATCTGGTTGTCCATGTTGTGAGCTCAGTGCCAGCCAAATCTCTGGTCCTTCTGTGCTTCTGTTAAAAAAAAAAACAAACAAAAACAAACAAACAAAAAACCAAAAACAAACCAAAACAAAAACCACATTTAGGCCTATGAGGACCTTTGTTAGAGGCCAGAAATTGTTACATTTGCTAATACTCAAACAAACAAAACCTCCACAATCCCCTCCCCAAACTTACACAAGGTTGTGCTGTGGAAGGATGGAACAAGCCTTCTATTGTGAAAACACACATAAAACTCAGTATGTTTTTATGTAAGCAAACTGTGTGCTAGATATATGTTAACATACAAGGACCACCTCGCCAAAATTTTAAGTCTAACTGTACATGCGCCTTAGCCTGAGAACAGGAAGAAACCTCCAAATACAACCAGCTTCGCTGCATTTAATGATTATTGCTGGTGTTGATCAAGTGCTTTCTTGTTTTAGGTATAGAAGCTAAAAGCGACGTGGCTGTGACCGAGGCGGACTGGGAAGGTCCCCTGCCCAGCGTTCTGACAAAAGGCATAGACTGGCTGCTTCTCTTCTCTGTGCTCTTCCTGGCTACCTTTGTCATGTACGCTACTGTCCGAACGGAGAGCATCCGGTGGCTCATCCCGGGACAGGAGCACGAACACCAGGAATAATCTGAGATGCTGGAATAGGGACAGAATTTCCTGCTTATTGGTAAAGTGGGAATTTGTACGGACTAGAAGTACAGAAGAATGAACTGTTGAATTTGGTGGTTGTAGTTTATAATCTTGACTGAAAATCTGCTTTATTTATCAGCTACTGAATCCGTAAAAAACAAATTTGTGGCGATTAATGTGGTAAGCAAAGGAAATACGAAAAAACATGAACTAAAAAAGTATTTATTAAGCTGCTCTGACCGGCTTATTTTTCATGGACTTGAATGTAAATAGGTGATACAGTTCGACTTTGCTCTTCTGAAGAGTTCCCTGAGTTTTGTGTATCGAGTAAGGGTTTTTTACAGCAGGTTGGCCTGTGTGCATGGCACTGCTCGGCGCAGCTCTGGTGGAATCTGGGCATCTTCTTTTACAGATCCTGCAGGCGTATGGACTAAAGCTCCTACGCGGATAAACGCTACGGAATTAGGATGTGTTAGCCCACATCATACTCAGTTTTTTAGCTTGTGTATTCCCGAAATACAACATTTTAAAGGAAAATGCTGGTGAATGGTGATGTTGCTACATCAGTTTGGCAGTAAAATGAACTATGAAGAAAATGATGTTTTAAAAAAAAGTGTACTTCAAATGAGTTATTCCCTCGTATACCAGCAATAACAACTCAAAAGCGCATTGTACAGCTCTTGACAGGGTGACTGTTTCCCACCTTTGGTGCTGGTTTCCTTGCTTACGGTGCTCTTCGAGTCTTGACAGTGACAGTTCTTTATGAGATTCAGAATAACTTCCAAAGCTGTCCTCATTGTGTGTGTGTACACAACTTATTTACCACATTCTTATGGAATTACATTATATTCGTTGTCCTTCCTTTTTTTTTTTTAAATAAATCAGGTTTCTAGTGTAACCTTTTAAGTTGCTTTCTTACAGGATTAAAAACATGCAACATCTGGAGTGTGCATCACCTGCCTAAATTCGCAAGTGAGATTTATTTAAATTTCTGCTGGTGTGTTTGCTGCTTGCAGTCTGCAGCTGAGGTGACATAAAGAATTGATACGGGGTTTAGTTGTAATTAGCATGGAAGACTTTGAATAAGGTATGGATGGGTATGTTGTGTGTTTTTTGGATTATGTGATTGCGTGGCAGTTGTATGTGGTGGGGGTTTGCCATAGTACCCTGATTGGAAGATTTAGAGTGTGAATTAAGCTAAGAAGAAACAAAGATGATAAGAAGAAATTAGATTTATTGTTTGACAAAGAGCTCATATCCCTGCAACGTAATTCTTCATGTATTTTTTCCAGTGGCTGCATCTTTCCACTGCAGAAAGCTGAGGATGTGTATTTCTGTGCGTTAAAAGGAATCTGCACTGATCAAACTTTGGTATTGCCAAAGATAAAACTAGGAACTGTTTTACTGATAAAGATTCAAGATTTTGAACAATAAATTGCGAGCGTTCTTGCCTCTACTGCCTGGTAGCCGCATTCTCCCCGGTGATTACCTCCGTACCCCTGAAGAAACAGCGATGTCGTTACAACCGGTGCCCGCTCCGCGATGTCCTCGCTGGGATTTCCGCGGAAGCCGCCACGGTCCCCACAGCGCCCGGTTGGGCCCCCCCGGGGGTCGGTGCCGTTCCCCGCCCGGTCGCTCTCTCTCCGTTACCGGCTCCTCCCGCCGCGTGCCCCGGTCCCGCCCGGCGGCCGGGGAAAGGCGGGGCGGGGGCGGTGCGGAGCCGGGCCATGCCGGGCGGCGGGGCCGGGCTGCGGCTGGTGCTGAGCGGAGCGGCCCACTGGGGCCGGGCCGCCATGGTGAGGGGCGGCGGGAACCGGGGGCGGTGGGGGCCGGGCCGCCGTGGTGAGGGGCGGCGGGAACCGGGGGCCGGGCCGCCGTGGTGAGGGGCGGCGGGAATCGGGGCGCCATAGTGGGGGGCGGCGGGGGCCGGGCCGCGCCGCCATGCTGAGGGGAGCGGGGAGGGCGGGGGAGCGGAGCGGAGCGGAGGGTCCCGACACGGCCGCGCGTGGGCCCCGCTCCCTCCGCCATCGCACCCCGTGTCTGTTTATAATCTTATATTTTTACATATAAATCTATTAATTGCAGGTTCAGACCCTCGCGCCTCAGGCATGAAGTATTTTATATTAATTTTTTTTTTTTTTTAAATTTAATTAATGACTTTTTTTTTTTCCTCCCTGAGCTTCTTCCACAGGAGCGTTACCCATTGCCCCGGTTAAACTGGGTGGACTGGTGTGCTAAGTCAATATTTGCAGGTCGCTGCGCGCACCCGCCCTCGGGGGGGTCCCCTTGGGGCACCCCACGGCGTGGGGCTGGGGGTGGGTGCGCGGTGGTGAAAACACACACGGCATCTCCCACCTTCTCTTTTCCCTCTTACAAGCGATTTCCTGCTGCTTTCTGCTACGTTTCTGTATATCCTCGTGATGCGTCGCAGGGGCGAACTGGGGACGTGGCCTTTGCAACCCATTTGTGAGCAAAATGCCGCAGTCGGCGTGTTCTGGGGGCCTGCATCAAACTTGGTCTCCATATTTTTATTAAAAAACTACATGATCTAATTTCAGGTCTCGTCAGTGCCTACATGTCCAGGCCAGGTGACTGCAATGTCCCTAAAGCTAACAGAGAACATCATCTCTGCTGCCAGCCGGAGCAATGAACTTTGTGCCGCCTCCTGGACTTTGCCATCCCACAAAAACCCACCCCCAGGATTTTTTGTAAATTAGCCTACTGATTTCATCTCTTGCCAGATGAAATAGTAATTTTCAAGACAGCCGTTAGCTTTGTCAATTTTTGTATATGCTTGGAAAAAGAAGAATATAAGAAATTCATGCCTGCAACTGGGGTTACGGCAACAACAAATCCAATATTTGTATTTTTGCCAGTCCAAATTTGTGTTTGAAGCGTAAAAAGCCTAAATTAGTTCATTTTGGGACCTGTAAAACCCATCTCTTGGACTTGATGTATCCACCTGAACACCAGCGGTGGCGGTGATGCTGTGAGATTGATTTATGCCGTCTGGGGTTTTTTTGACCCATATTGTTGGGGAGATCGTTGCTCCTGGGCCGTCCTGCCTTGCTCAGGTCGCGCTAATTGCATTAATTCCTGCTCTGCTCGGACTCACAGCCCCATCTGGTGGCATCTGCGGCGGAGCTGCCAGCGCCGGCTGGCAAAGGCAGAAAATATTCAGAGGAAATACGTCTTTGCGGAGCTGGGATGTGTTAGTGAAGCTCTGGAGCAAAACGGCTCAGCCCCTTCTGGAAGTTCTCGCAAAGCTGTGCCACCTGCTAATACAAAGACTAAAGAAATATGAATTTGGCTCTGCTGGGGAGAGACGTTCTTCGCGTTAAAGCATTGCGTTTCTGAGTTTGAGACCAATCTGTTAGAGTATACCATCTTAAGTAATCGCTCATGCCCTCTGTCTCTGCTTTTAGGAAAAATACCAAACCTCTTCCAAACGCCCCATAGAACTTTCCTCTGTCTCCGGCCTCGCGCATGGTTCAGGCACTAATTCAGATATCTAAGCAGAGGGGTAATTCATTACGTCTGTGCTCCCGGTGGCTTCAAAAGGACTCCTTTTGCTTCAAATAAGACTTATTTAGACATAGGTGCTTTGCAGAACCTGGTGCTTACACCAGAAACTTGTAATTTCTCATAATTGTGTCTGTGTTGTCAATTGTTTTTCTTTTCATTGTTAGTTAAAAAGCTCTTTGTCGCTTGTAGAACTCTGCAGTGTGCGCTATCTTTAAATCCATTTTAGGAATAGCAGCAGACAAGTTGCGTAGAATACATTTTCCTATTTTGCTTCTGTCTTTTAAAATAGATAGTCCCCTGATATCCCTTTTAAGCTTTTAATTGTACATTTAGTGTAAATAATCCTGTATTTATGTGACAGAATGGAATATTTGAAAATTAATTCAGTTTTTACGGCATCTGGCTAATTCAGATGAACAAGGGATGGGTCCAGGTATGCTGGTGTCTGTATACATTCCTGTGAAAGCTGGTCGCTAGTTTTGTACAAAAGCATTTTTGTACAAAACCATTTAGTTTTGTACAAAAGCTAGTTTTGTGCAAAAGCGTTTAACCCGACTTAATTGACCAAACAGAAATGGTGTTCCTTGGCTGGTTTGAGTTAAGCCAGTCTGCGAAATTAGAAAAAAGTAAGAAACTCTAGAGTGAATTTTCCACCTCCTCACCTGTCTACAACACATAACCACAATTTCGTCATGTGGTTTTCTTATTGTTGTACAAAGGAGAACCTCGGCCTCACTCGTGTCCTGTTTGTGTTTTTTCTTTCCTCGCTAGTCTTCGCAGTCTCGCTGGCTGACGGCGGAGGAGAGGAACCAAGTCTTGCTTGATCTCAAAGCTTCAGGCTGGTCTGAGTTAGGCGAAAGAGATGCCATCTACAAAGAGTTCAATTTCAAAAATTTTAATCAGGTAATTATTGTTATATACTGCTTTTAATATAAAGGAAAGGTAATTGCTTTAATTTCCCTGCGATCCTGATGGGAAAATATTTATATTCAGAAATTTGGGAGTATCCTTGTGGGGCCAAACCCTGCTGGGTTTGCCTCAGTGGATTGCTCTCTGATTCTGATCTCATTAAGTAGAGTGAATTAATTCCGTTTTGTAGTTGTTAAGTAAATTTAGTCTAATAATACAATTTCTTGATTATAATATTAGGGTCAAGGTCAGGGTCGGTACTATGGGATTAGACAAGTAATATTTGATCCTGGTTTATTATTTTTTTTCATTTTCTAGCACTCGTAAATGAATGCTGGGAATACCTAACGCACAGTGGGGTTCATTTCTGTCAGGGAAAAACTTGAAGAAAAATGGGTAACTGTAAGAACAGAAACTTTTGGCAAATAAAGTGGGGAAAATATGATACGTTTCACCTTCTAAGCAGGAAGACGGAGTTGTGGTATATTCTTGAGTGAATCATAGTAGCTGATCTCGCAGTGACTTCAGCAGGGCGAACTGCCGGTTAGACCTCGCTGGGTTTTTATTTGGAGTCGGGATCCCGAGCCACGACTCACAAGAGCACATCCCGGGCATTGGTTACAAACTTGCTTTAGAAACACTGAATGTGTTTTGAGGCTAGCTGTCAGCTCCGTTCCCCTAAAAAAATTGCTTTCTGAGGAATCATGACGTTGTTGAGAGAAGAGTCACGTTCCGAGAGCATGCATTTCCCTTCTGTTTTATTTCTGCAGGAGAGGTGAGCGTGTTCTCAGGTGGGAGAGGAAACCCAAGGTTTTGTTGGGGTGATGGCTCTCGCTGAGCTGTTCTTTTCCTCACTCCAGGAGGAGGGATGCAGCGAGCTCCAGGCGTTGGTACGCGTAGGGACCAGGAGCTGTGCTGAGATGCTTATTTACATGGCAGTGCCTCAACACAGGCCAAGATATTTTGTTTTAGGAAATCACAGTCAGCTAGATAACAACTTGTAAAGCTGGCTCTTTTTTTTTTGCTGTTTCAGACAGTAGTTGTCACAGTGAGAAAAGCCCAGATAGTAGAGAGAAGGTGGTTTAGGTGCTCCCGGCCCCTCTGAGCTGGGAGAATGCAAAAGAGAAAACAACTGCAGAAAAATCCAGCTCACGAGCGGGATGGTGCTGGTCCAGGGAGCACATCTGGAGCCCCCAGTATGTTTTTTCCTTGATTGCACTTCAAACCTGAACGTTAATACAGAATTCAGATAATTCAGAGGGCAACGCGGGAGGGAAGCCCATGAGAGGGAGCTCACATGAAACCTTGGTGAGATGTGCAGGCAGCTTGGAGCAGGAGCAACCAGGAGACACCAGCACGTTTGATAGAAGAGTTGAGATTTTCAGCCTTTGTGCTTCAAATATGCATGAAGAGGCGTCTCTGATGAGGCACGGTCAAAGGCTTTGTTGGTTCAGCACAACTAGAAATGACTTTTTTTCCCCAAAGTTAATAAAAAAAGTGGGTTTGCACACTGTAAATAAATAAGTCAGCTTGATCAGATGGACTTCGGCAGTCTGCCAGCAGACAGGTCAAGAGACAAACTGGTGTGTCCCAACAGCAGATATCTAGAAAACCCATTGTTTTAGGAAAAAATAACAAAATTGGGGTTTTTTTGACTGTGTAGATTTATCTTACAAAATAGGTAGATATTCGTATGTCTTCCTAATTCAAAGATCAATAACAGTACAGGAAATTGAGTATATTTAAATAGGCCCATTAGTAAATTATGAAGTATCAATTTAGACTTCTAGTATGTGTACCCATCTTAAAAAGGGTATCCTTAAAAATAAATGCCACTTGAATTGTTTGGGAGATACTGGTCCAGTGTCTGTCATTCTTGGTTGCCCTTGATGGGTGTCAGGTAAGGCAGAAACGAGAGCAGAGGCTGGGAACTGGCTTCAAAAATGAACTTTCTGTACCCAACTGGGAGAACGAGCTGGGCAGGTGGGATCCTCTGGGCACCTCTGGTTGGATCAAGGTTATACATGAATATCCGAAGGCAGAATTTCACCTGCTGATTTGGAAGAACTGGCTGCAGTGTCCCCATTTGCGGTTGCAGCGGGCAGAAGCCGTCCCTGTTATCGTAGTCAAAAGGGCTCAACGCACAGCTCCCGAGGGGATGTTCAGAGCCGGTATTACAGAGCAAGTATTTGCCTTTCAGTAAGTTGAAGCTGAAAGTAAATTAAAATTATGCATGTATGCTTATTGATGCTTATGTTTGTAATAACTATTAGTAAATATTGTGTTTATTACAACCTAGGGAACAAATGACAAGCGGAGCAGGGGGAATTTAGTCCTGCAATGAAAAAAACTGAACTTGTAGGTACAACTTCTTTCATTTCATGTAATAAATATTCTGTTTACATTATTTAAACTGCGAGTATTTAGTAAAAGCCAAAGAACCGAGAAGTATAATTTCCTTGGTGATCTTCCTGCTGCCCTTTTACAGATGACGTAAAATCAGGTGTGTAAAAAAAAAAAAAAAAAAAAAAAAAAAAAAACACCAAACCAAAAAAACCCACCAAAAGTAGTTGAGCTGACATGAAAGGTATTTCAGATTTATGTTTTGCAGATGATATTGGTATGATTAATGTATTCATTGCTTTTTTATTGCCTCTTGCAGATAATGTTGATGATGCATGGAAAATTCTGTGTCTTTAAAATCTATGCCAGGTTTACAAAGTCTGTGTGTGTCAACAGATGTTAAGAATATAAACACAACTTTTATTATAAAGTCGTGCAAATGTGTAGACATGAGCTTGGTTTATGTGTATTATTTTCAGCATGAGAATGAAATGAAACTTCTGTGAAACGAGTTATTTAGATTCCTGAAGCTTTCAGGCTGAGATTAGCTCGGTTAAAAGCTATCAGCAGTGGGCTGCCTTTGTGAGGCTGACAAGCTAATGACACTTCTGGCTTAGGGAATTAGTTTGTAACCCAGAACTTGAAAGCACCGGTGCCATTTGTTAGTCTGAAGATACATTTTCATGAAAATGGGCTTTGGAGGTACAATTCTCTGAAATGAGCTGGAAACCAGCTTGGGGTCCCGGCTGAAAGCCCTTTGTCGTGTTGCTGTGGGTGCCCACCACGCACCAGTCCAGCTGTACTGGGCTGGGTGGTGGGTGCTGCTCCGTGTTCCCGTTGCCTTTAGTATGAGACAGGCTCCTGGTTGGGGGGTGTGCTGAATCTTGTATAAAATACAAAATACACCAACAGTGGGGAAACAAATGCAAACGCAACTCAACCGTAGAGGCGAGCACTTTGTCTGGAAGAGCTGGGCTGATGGCACCCATGCGACCGTTCCTCCTTACGCCTTGCAATTGCTGCATGTTATTGCCACTGTTGGACAGCAGGCGGGCAGCGGTGAGTTAAAATCGGAGGCTTTTACCTCCAGAACCCTCGCTTGGGTGCACTTGCTCATGTCGCTTTCCCTGGAGTGTGCGCTTGGTGGAAACCTCTGGACCGAGGCCTTGGAGAGCGGTTGGGCTTGGACCACTCCATGGCAAGTCTCCAGCCCTGCCACGCGTCTGGGTCCTGGTGAGCCTCTGTAAACCTCACAGCCACGTCAGGGAGCTTATTCAGGGCCTCTTTCCATCTCTGTAGGGAAGAGAAAAGCAGCTAACGAGGCTTTTGGGCCACTTATGGCATCAAGAAGGCATGCTCTTGTCCGTTCATGTTTTTGTGCTACTGAAACAGAACGTTTCCCTTCCAGCTATGGAGCAAGCCCTTTGCTTCCAGTCTGCCCAAGCAAAATTTGAAATTGGGATAGAAAGTTAATTTACACCTCCAGAATGTGCCGGTAACTTCTCCCAGTTATAATTCTGCAAACTCAGAAAAGAAACTGCAGAAACATTGGGGCTAATGTTAAAAGTTGGCCATTGAGGGAAGGAAGGGTTGCCGAGGATCTCGATGTCCTGGCCCGTATCTCAGGAATTTCCTGGGATTTTCTCAGCATTTCAGGTCAGCACACCTCGGGAAGGGTGATCCCGCACAGTGGACAGATCTGGCTTAAAAATCTGAATTTCCCCAAGTTTGTCTTGAGCCCGGTCCTGGCTGGGCAAACAGCTACGAAGGGCTCTGGGCGCTCGGTTTGGGTCCCTTTCCCAGCTGCTCATTTTCACCAAATTTGCAGGAACATCTTAACTCTGAGACTTCCATGTCTCTTGTCAAAGTTGGTTGGATTTGACCAGAGGGTTTAAGGGGCAACTGCCTGTGTGATTGCATTTCCTTCGGTAATCACGCCAAGGCAGAAAATGCAGTTAGGAAATTACAAAGGTGGGCATGTTTGCTGATGGTCAGGTTCAGCATTTACAGCTGCTTTCTTTTATAGGGTAAGTTTTTAATTAAGGTTGTTTTTTAAAAAAAAAAAAAAAATAATGTAGGAAGTCTCCGTAAGAGCTCTAACGTCATTTTATAAAATGACAGGAAATCAAATGCTCTAAGAGTTTTAAAAGCTGGTTTGAAGACGTTTTGTGTTCTGGGGCTGCAGAACACTGGCGGAAGATGAGCCTGGGCAGCGGGGACAGTAGGGAAGGGCTTTGGAGGACGGTGTACTGCGAGAGCAGGAGCATGTGTGTTTCCTTGCAATTGTGGACTCTGGGTTTTTGAGAACATATTTAAAGATGTGCAGAAAATCTAGAATGGTTCAATAAATTATTACTCTCACTTCGCATTTCCTTTCCAAATTTTCTAGCTCTCTTGCTTGAAATCCAGGAGAAAAATACCAGACAGAGCATGTTAGGGTAGATGCCTTTTTTTTTCCCCCCTCATTGAAATGCCAATTATTTTCCTTTAGCTGTAGGGAGACATGCTCAGGTTTGTCCCTTTAAGTTGATCATCCTTTTTGTATTATCACAATTACATATCCGAACGAATTTGGTAGGATATGCAATGAATACTCTTTATTTGTTTCAACACTGGCACTTGGTGCCAGTCCCTCTAACGTAATCCGTGCTGATACTTCCTTTTTCTACTCCCGGCACGTTACTTTGTCTTCTGCACTGATCAAAGACTGGAAAATTTGTTTTTATATATGTAGGCAGTGTATTTCATTGCTGCTTTATGTACTTAAACTTTTGGCTGTTTGGCTGAAATACGTCCACGCCTTTTACGTATTGAAAACATAATATCCTTTAACCTACGGTCTGCGGAGTTAAAATGAATTTTATGTTAAATATTTCATTGTGGACCACATCTCCAGCTTTTTATATGCCACAGCGGTCTTGTGGGTTTTTTTCTTCCCCATTGTCTGATAGTGAGGTCATTTTCAGTCCTCTGAGAAATTTTATTCCCAGCCAGATGCGGGCCATATATTAAAAGTAGCACCTGTGGCTAATATCACAGCAGCTTACCATAAATTTACATGGTAACTAGGATTATATCTGTCAAGACTGTTAAAAAATGTCTAGATTTAATTTGATTTCCAGTATTGAAGGAGCTCTCCAACATTTTGCTTCATAACTATATTTTAAAAGTTAAAATCACTCCATTGTTAAGTTTTATAGCACTCCCAGTGCCCATTAAGTTGATTTGTTAAATGGGGGTCAGAATAAAGCAAGTTGGCTACAGGAGGATCGGAAACCAACCCATTTGTGACAAATTTAGTCCTCGCGTGTGAATCTTCTCAGAGCTCGGGGACTGATTGGATTCAGGTGCAGCTTATGTCAGTTGTGTTTAACCTCAAAGCCTGGGCAGCCTCAGCCCCGACTGTCACTTCTGCTAATCAAAAGACGAACCTGTTTTCATTCGTCTGGGGGGAGGGAATTGCTATTTTTAATGTAGCATCCGTCTGCTTGCTCCCTCTGCTCGAGTTTTGCGTTAGATTGTCGGTCGAATGAAAAGAAATGATTTTTATTTTTTTTTATCCGCCTAGGAAGGCGCTGGTTTTCATATAGTCTTTCCTAAACTGCTTCGTTTTCCATTATCCTTTGAGTCCTCTCCCATATGCTGTGATTTGTGCACCTGCAAAGTTATGAAAGTATTTCTTCTGGTAGTTACGTTGTTCACTAACTTCCCTGCGTTTATGAATACAATAGCCGATTTACAATAAATCAGAATTATTTATGAGTGGGTTTACAGAGTTGAGAAAAATCTTTGTATCTGAAAATAATGAATTTCTGGCGTATCTGCCTGTTGACATTTCCCTTTATTAGAAACTGATAGTGAAGTTTTCGGGACTTTAGAGGTTGACCTGCAGGCTGAGACGGAGTGAATGAATTGGCTCAAGTGTCCTGTAGCGGAGCACGGTAAAAATATATGATTCCTGGATGGTGACACCTTCCTTGAGTTTATTGTTGTGAATGACTGAGCGAAGAACACTCTCACCTCCGAGTTGGTGGGCTGGAGGGTCAAGGTGCAGCTGCGGGACCTGGACATGGTCCACTGCCCACATCGCCGCCTGGCACTGCCCATGGAAGGCAGGGAGCTCCGTGTCTGGGGGAAATGAAAGGAGAAGTTCTGAGTAGACGGCTCCTTTGAGAGCTTATGAGTCTCCTTCCCTCACCGAGGAGGAGATGACGCTGGTGCCCTGGTCAGCGTGTCCTCTGTCCGGTGATGCTTCCAGTAACCTGGCAGCCAGCAGTGTGAAATTCTGTGGAGCTAGAAAGTCCACAGTGGTGGAGATATGCTGTTGGGTTGCGTCTAGGCAGAAATTAAATTCTTGGTGCTGGGAGCTGGGAAATACAGGATTTATTTTCTTCTCGTGGCCAGCATGGCTGGTGGGGTACAAAACCATATATAAAGTCAGACAGTGCTTCAGAATATTGTCATACCAATGTTTTGCACTTGGCAACACTTTTCTGTTTTAAAGAGAGTTGCCTTAGTGCATCAGCAGCCTCGTACATCCTTTGAAGTCCTGCACAATTAGCTTTTCCCTCCATGTCTGGGAACCGTCGTTTTGTCCTTCAGTCCCTTTATTACAACCTCACGTCTGCAATGTGTATGAGAAATTCATGCCTGATAGAAGTCAGGCAGGTGGTGAGCAGCGATTGCTACTCTTCCTACTGTGGGGTATCTCATCTCTTTGGCCAGGGTTGGTGTGCAGATCCCACCACCCTCCTGTCCCATCTGCTTGTGGCAAGTTACAGTACCGGTGTCACCACTATAACATCATTGTGGCAGTACCACCAGTATTGGGCTGCCAGGGTTATTTAAAATGTCACAACATTAATTGTATTAAATAAAATTAATCGTGTTTAAGTTGAAGGCTCAGAGCGAGCACGTGTCCTTCATCTCCTTCATCATGCGAGATGTCCCATCGCAGGCATCATAGAAGTTCCATCAGTTTAATTTTTCTTGTGACTTAACTGTGATGACGGGTGCTCATTTTCCTGATGAGCTAAGTCATATTTCTCCTTAGAATAAACCATAATTTTATTGTTTATAATTGTTGGGGGTGGTGGTGTTTCTAATAACTGAGTTTGCCCCACCAACTAGACCTGTTGTATCTCCGTTTAAGCAGGCCACCGCTTAAATCTGCCCAGCTGACCTTTGGGCTGCTCTCCAGTTGGCTCTAATGCAGATGCTTTCCTTAAAAGATGGATTTATTGTGACTCAAGTAAAAATTATTATAGCATTTGCCTTATGCTCGTTTCATGCATTGATCTGAAAGCGCGAAAGAAATCATTAGCTGGCTCGTAGATGTGGAGTAGAAGAAATGTTTCTCCTTTTTTTTTTTTCAGCTGCACAAATTGATTGTTCACTCTGTTTGAATTAAAGAGAACAAACGTTCTATCAGCCGTGCGGACAGGGCCGCTGTAGATTCCTACCGAAGAGGGCAAATGTGAGCAGGTCAGCTTGATTTTAACCACAGTTCAGGCTCTTTCCTTGTTAAACCACCTTTGGAAAATGAATGGAAAATTCAATGGGTTTGAATTCTGTTGGACACCTTCGTTTGGGAAAATACAAATAAGGCTGATGTTGCCTTTCCTGAAGAAGGTGGTCACTCCGAATAATTTTTTACCTTTTCAGTTAAGGAAACCTGGTGTCTTGCAACTCTTTCTCCATTAAAATTTATATTTACGGGGGTGCTGGAAAGATTCCGATTACATGCGAACAGCACATCTCTCTGTCTTGGTTGTTTAACCTTTTGCATCCCCTTGCTTTTAGAATAACGCCCGACTACGTTTTCAAACCATAAATTGCCTTTTACACCAGCAGCTCTCACTTTCTCGTACTCCCATGAAGGAGAGACAGGCTTTGGGATATTCTCCTCTGCGATTGTAATTAAAAATGGACTCTGGCTGGCAGAATAAACTGAAATAAAACTACAACGCCCCTATTTAAAAATTAACCATTACTCACCAAAAGCACATCAAACCCACTTAGCGGACATCCGTTAATCCGGCGGTGAGCCGTTTCAGGCTTTAATGCACACTGTTTTACACGTTAAGGGTTTTGAAGTCGCGGGCCGGCGCTGACCTTTCGCATCTGCTCCTCTCGCAGTAGGAATCTCCGCTCGCCGCTCCCCGTCAGGGCGGATTAACGTGACGAAGTGCAGCGCTTCTGCTGGCTGCAATTTCAGGTTTTGATCAGAATTATTTCTTTCACAAACAATCACGTTTGGCTAAAACGTTACATCTGCTCCGAAAAGCCACTGGCAAGGCCAGCGGTTTATCGGGGTGAGGCGAGTGCAACTCTATTCATTCCTCCTTTAAAAAGCTGCAAACCCGCTTCATGCAGGGTTTTTTCGGGGAGAGCTTCCCTTCTTCCCCCTCCCCTTGCTGTTTTATTCTTTTAATTTTGCTGGGTTGAGATGAGAAGTTGCTTTGGACGAACATAAAGCTGGCTGTGATGTCATGGAGGGGTTTGGTGGGGAACGTGCTGATGAGTGGGGAGCCCAGTGCAAAGTCATCACCGCACCATTTGCTTTATTTATTGCTAAGGGTGCTTTGTAGGAAAACATTTTTTGTTCCTAGGATCAGAGAGGAAAGTCCTGATTTCATGATCTAGTGGGATTTTCCTCCTGCTGTGATGAGAACAACAGTAGGCAGCTAAATGTATGTGTATGACCAAGGCGTCCCTGGTTGGGAGAATCTTTATTCCGTGATACAGTGGATGGGTGTCATAGCAAGCAAAAGTAGTGTTAGTTGTGCAAGCCCAGGACGTTGTGTTTATGCCTGCCTTTTGTGATGCCAGATCTAATAAAAAAACAGAGGTGTACGACGGGTTTCCCTTTGTGGTGTTCTCATATGAATTTCTAAAAGAAATTTGACGTTCACTGAAGGACTCAGGATTTGTTTCCCCTTGTGAGCCCGTCTCTCCGTTTCCAGATGTACCGATGTACAAATGGGGTGGGCAGCCCAGAGGAACCCTTATGTCTTAGTAAAATAACAACCAACCAAAAAAAACCCCATGGAACCTCTCAATGTATTGCACATTGGATGTACTCTGCCACTTCCAGCCATGTGCGTGGAGCACACAGAGGGGTCTGAAGACAGTTGAAAATGTTAAGTGTGGGTTGTCTGTCTAAATTGTTGGCAGTTAAGTGAGCCTCGTTCTTAATAACTTAACATATCTGCCTTTATCCATTTTTCCATGACCTGCTCTAGCCATTTTTCCAAATAGCAGAGACAGGAGATGAAGCACGGGTCTAGGTGACCTATAGATCACATAGGGAACGGCGGGCATGGCAAACCGGGCGAGGTACCCAACCGCTCCGAGGTTGAAGGATGCCCCAAAGAGAAACATGTCATCTGGGAAGATGCTTGCTCTCTTCTACTCTTTTTTCAAAGGATCTGCCACTTCTAGACTTGAAATGTCTGCCTGCAAAATAATATTTGAATTTTATAGTGCGATATAAAGTAAAAGCCTGCCATTGCTGGTGCAGGTAAGTCTCCTGCTGAGTTCACTGCCCCCATGGTCATCTGCTTTCCTCTACTATAAGAGGTGTCCAAACATGAAAAGCCATTCTGACAATATTTCAGCAGCTCGGTGGGGTGAAACGATTCCCTGACTGGATAAGCAGTAAATGTTCCTCAGTTTGCTTTATTTCACAGCTTTAGGTCTTTTTAGATTCTGGCTTGGCCAAGAAGGTGATCAGAAACCTCTCCACATTCCTCACACCTCCATCCTGGTTTCTCTGTCTTGCGTTTGAGTTGTTGCCCTTGTCTTTAAAAAAACAAACCAAAACAAAAAAGCTGACACTGTGGCGGGTTGGAGGATAGTGGAAGATGAAATGGTCATGAGACCAGCCGCTTCTTCTCTTTATCTGTCATAAAGCAATGCCTTTCTTATCACTCTCTGATGTTTTCTTAGGATCATAAATGTCAGAGATTTAGAGGATTATCAGAGGCAGGATATGATTGCCCTTGGATACTCAGCAGAGAAGATTTTGGATATGAAGCTGGTAGTGTGTGCAGTCTTGGCCAAAAGGAGAGTTTTGTCTGAGCGCTCCCTATGTTATCAACAGCGTGTATGGCACGTGAACTTCACTTTCATGTCTACGGAATGAAATCATTCCTTTGCACACAAGTAAAAAGAAACATTGGGGAAAATAGTAGTATTTTGTTCTGCTGTAGCCGTGTGTGTTCCACCCAAAACGTGGTGGGATGGGATAATGAACTTCTCTGTTCTTCTACACCCTGCCTGAGCTTTAGAAAAGTCAGAGGAGTCGAGCACCTTTTTGAAGTGGAGCATTCGCTTAAATGAATTCTGATTTGGTCTGGCTTACAATAGTTTCATGTCGTGGGCTGGCAGCGTGGGACGGAGGGTGGTTCATTGCCCGAGCGGCAGCATCCTCGTGCCGCACGAAGCCTGTGGGTTCAGGTGCCCGGATTCAGAAGGTTGGAACTGGGGACGAACTGTGCCTCGTTACCAGTTTATTTTTATAGTGGTTTGGGTGATGGCTTTATTACAGTACAGCCAGGGGTTTGGTTTGCTGGGCCAAACATTTGCTTTAACAAGTAAAATTATCATCCTTCCTTCAGTGGCGCAGCCAAGAGAGTTTATTATTTTAAGTGACTGATTGCTTTAGCAGGTGCTCGGTTAATGGGGGCTTCGCTGTATTATTTAATGTTTTTAGGTAGGGCACAAAAAGTTCAGTTAAAAAAGTTGTGTTTCTTGAAATAGCCATTTTATTTGGTGTAAACCTCCAAAGTGCAACCTTTATATTCCATTTTTGAGCACAAAGCACACAAAAATGGCTCGGGAGGTGGAGAGTCACATTTAGCTGACTACGTGGCCGGAGGATTTCTTTCATTTTCTAGTTCAGTCCTGAAACCTGGGATTATTTTCCTTCTTCTTCTCTGAAAATGTAGTTTAGAGATTTACACTTTTGAATCAATAAAATAATATTTATGAGGCTAGGTTTACCTAGAGTGCTAAGGAACTGGAACTGGGGGGAGGAAAAAAAGCCTTTCTTTTGAATATTTCTGTGTGAAGTGATATATCACAAATATCATGGGACCTTATTCCAGGTTTGTTTGGGATTTAGGAATTCTGCTTAGTTTGCAGTAGTCTTTATGGGCAACTATAATTATTTTTATCTCCTTATAAGCAAATGAATGTATTTTGTATAAGGTTGTATTTACCCCGTGGAGTCTAGGCTTGAAACTTTTTATCGGTCACAGAAAGAAGTTTTTTATGGTGCTTTAAGGCATCTCTATGTTCTCTCACTTCCACTCCATCTAGTTTATAAATCTTTTTGGTGGAATAGGTGATTAATTTTGGCGTGAAGTCTGCTCATTGGATCACCGAGCATATTATCTGCTTTCTGTTCATGAAATCCAGGTGCAATCACTTACAGTAATAAAAATGAGAATAGGAAAAATGATCTGAGGCTGCTGGAAAAGTCGAGATGTGACGAGGAAGAAGGTGTAATAGATGTAACATTTGGTATCATATTATCACCAGTAAGAGAAAAATAGATCTAAATTCAGCAGTTATGAAAATCTTGATATAAACAGGTTTAGAAAAGATAAAAGTTGAGGTTTGTCGTGCAGATTGCACATGAGGGTATTGGGGATGCTTAGTGAGCACAAGGGGAAGGGGAAAGTGAAGCAAGGAGGAGGCCTTACGAGCAGGGCTGTGCTCTCTGCCTTCCCCTTAGTCCCTTTTCTTACACTGATCCCCGTATCCCCTGGCCTTAGCAGAAAATTATTTGTTTTTCAGACCAGTTGAATCTCAGATGGGGCAAATTCTGCTTCGTACCTGCTTTGTGACAAAGTGGTGTCGTAGCTCGGGTCACCGTTGAGCTCAGAAGGTCGAGCCTTTGGCTCAGACCGTGGTTGGAGAGCTGCATCTCTAGCATCATCGGAACGGTGACGCCCCACCTGGTCTGGATTGTGCCGAGCGTGTGTAGAATTCCGAGCGTCCTGGGCTTTTCCTGGAACGGCATTCCTGGAATTGCCTTGTGTCATCTCCTGCGGCTCTTGACATTGTACCGGTACCTGTGTGAGAAACGTCCCCCGTTGAGGAAAGGCCATGCCTCCGAGCTCCGCTTCTCTTTGCCTCCATTTATTCCTCGTGTTCTTCAAATTGGTAAATCATATGACAATAAACAGAAATACCCTCAATGAAGAGAGAAGGGGAAACTGTTGTTTATCTGGTCAGGTGGTTTAGATTAGCAGTGATGCTGGTCTGTATTATGTTACTTTAAATCATAGTGTCCCAACAGGACATAAATTATGAAGATTGTTACAGTATGTTTCATCCAATGTAAGATCAACAAATTGGAATAATTTTTTTAATAGGAAAATCAGTGCTTTGGCAAGGTTATTGTTGAAGAATTTAATTTAACTTGAGCTTTGCTTGCATTATTTCTTAATATATAAAAACTATTTGCATAATGTATGAAGTATAAACATTTTTAGAATCAAAGGCAAGAATGCCTTTTCCAAGATTACATAGAGTGGCAAACTACTTAGAATAGATCAGTGTTTGTGCTTTTGCTGTCAAAAATGTTTGATATAGAGCTGGAGAGCTAGTTTCTTCACCGACATAATTGTAAACAAGTGTTGGGAGACAGAAACAGCGTTCTTTGTAGAACATGGTGTAAACGTTTTCACATACGCCGCTGCAGATCTAACATGGAGAGCCGTGTTTACAGCTGAACTATGAATATAAATAGGTAACTTTTTTTAGAGTGCAAAGCAGCATTTCACGTTTGTATAAATGATGTGTGCAGATAAGTATGGGGGATGCGGGCAGTCGGCTCTTGGAATGTTAAAAGGATATTGTAAATGCAGAAAAACATAGACAATTCAGCTGGAAGTTGTAGCTGTGGGGTTTTTTTTTAGTTTCACATTTTGTTATGAAATGGCACCTCGGTACATGCCAGTGTGTCTGTAGAATTCCTCTCCCACCCTTCCCCTTTGTTAGTGTCTTTCAGAGTTAGGATGCTTGGGGAATGGGAAGGTTGGCTGAATTCATATTTTCCTGCTCAAGCTATTAAAGAGGAGAGGAAAAAAAAAAAATTATCTACTTGTGGTTTGTTAGGTGGTGTTCACTGTCGGACCCTGCTGGCTGCCCCTTGCCTGGGTGGGGTGGGATGGAGGGAACCGGCTTGTCCATTGCTTGCACTCTCCCCGGAGAGATGGGGCGGGAATAATCCAAGTTTAGCTTTATTTTGGGACATGATTTAGTTGCGTTCTTAAGGACTGTCCTGCTCTTCTTGGAATGGTTTGAAAAGGGAAAGAGGGATGGGAAGGTGTTCCCCTGGTTTGTTTTGTGGATGAATCCAGACAAGGCCAAAAAAAAAGAAGAAAAGAGGAAAATATCTAATGCCACATGGATCCGGTGTCCCTGGGGATGGTTCAGGCAGGGTGATGATGCCAACAGGGAAGAATCCCAAAATGGACACATGTTTTTGAGAACGAATACCTGTCCTTCTGTGCTGCCATCACCTGCCCAAATACTAGTTGGATTCCTCTTTTTTTTGTGTTTTAACCATATTGTCACTTCCAGATGAAGATTGTGGCCTCGTGAGGTGATTTTTCCATATTTGTAAGGTAAAAGTCTTTCTTTGTGGAGTAAATAGTATTGCAATAAAACAAAGCCTGAATTTTTCTTGAAAGCACAGCAGAAAATGTCACGAGATTAAGTCAAACCCTCATGACTAGCTAAACATAACTTAAAATAGCTCAACATTAAAGAGCTTTTCCCTTTTATCTGCTGGCCCGGAGCTCACTGTTAGGTAGTAACGTCAGCTGGATATGCGAAAGCTTCTGCAGTTTGGAAGTGAACCTTAATGATTTGAGTTTACCGTGGTTCTAAGTGTCAAACTGCTAAGGAGCACACGTGCTATATACTGCGCACAAGGGTATTTTTTTCCTTGGGTGAATGGAAAGCAAATGCGTGAAAGCCAATCTCTTGCCTCGTATGGCAATGTCACCGTAACTTGCTTTATTTATTCGTTTCCCACTGATAAATGGTACGGATGCAGCCGGGGTGGGTGGGGAAGGGAAGACAGGTAGCCCTCGCGCTGCAAAAGGTCAAGGTTAATGCTACCTCCAGCCTTATAATGACAGATGGGAGGCAGAAACCTTAATGTACTTGTGATTAGCACATGGTTTCCTTGGCTGGGTGTCCGAAGGATTTAAGAAGCTTTGGTAGGCTCTTCATAGCGTATGCATTTTAAAACAAATAAATAAAAAGCCTGTATGGTTATATCGTTGAGCCTTTCAGCTGTTTTTTCTTGAATATCTCCACTTTTGAGTCAAGTTCTGTCAGGCGCTTTGTTCTGGAGATGCTCTGGGGTAATCCATCACTGGGGACTCGTGGGCGGGTGATGTATGAGCGACCTGTGCTCCTTTGATGTATAACTCATCAAGATAATGTTGGCAAGCATTGTGCGAAAGCAACATGTTTAAAAAGTATTAAGATGAATTGATTCCTCGCTTAAGAAGTGTGAAAGGAAGAATAACAGCAGATTAGCTCCGGGATGCCGCGGCTCTGCCGGCGTTGTGCGGTGCGGAGGGGCGGATGGAATTTCATCTTTCCTCCCACTTCTGACAGCAAAGTGTCTGGCCCTGGTTTTCCCATTCTCAGGCCACAAAAATCGCATTAAGTCTTATTTTGTGATAGTGTATTTTGTCACTTCCAAAAGCAATTTGGCCGGTCCCGAAACACTGTGTTTTACTTTATTGCGTTAACTTGTTCTTCTAAGAGTAGCCCTGATTTTTATCTCATGGAGACAAGCTGTGGCTGGGAGTATTTAAAAACCATTTTAAAAGTGATGTTACAACTGAAACACCATTAGTTTTTAGTTCCTTCTTTCATGATCTTAAAAGACATGAAGGGAAGAGACGCACCCAAGGCATCTCCTTGTCTCCGCAGAATTGCTTCCCTCATTATTTGTTCTAGCGCTGTTGGTGGTTCATTACAGGGATTTTGGAATCTGCCATCACTGGGGTGATGGGATGAATTTATTTAGAATAACCTGTATGTCTGGGTGTTATTTTACCCCAAATGTCCTAAAAGGATTAGGTTGAAAATGTCAGTCTGTGACTGAAATATCAGACTACTTTATAATATTTAATACGTCAAAGTCTCTTTTAAGACTTCGTAACGGCTTCTAGAAAATGCTCGAGTCCTTTCTTTCTCCTCTCTCTTTATTTTTTCAAGGAAAAACCTGAAAAAGTTCTCGTTAGTGTCCAAGGGGCCGCAGAAGTCTGTTATTAATATAGAGAAAATCATGATTGTGTTAGGTCTTACTGTCACGAGTAAAGTACTTGTCCCTCTTTCATCAAGAAATGTGTGATGGTCTGATAAACTCTGCCCACCAGTGCAGTCTTGACAATGATCTTGCACTGCAGACTGCTTAATAATTTTCATTATTTTTAATTAAAGTTGAAGAAGTGCAGACTCCTGCTCAAATTAAGGTTGGTTGTGTTGCCGGAATGTGGTAATTACTTTAATTGATCACAAGATAGTTTCCTTGATCACCAATTAGACCAAATTACCGATCAAGTTTCAAGACGTGAAGAAATGTCCAAACTGATTTTATGTAATAGTGTTTTCATATCTAGTCAAACCTAAATATCTTTTCCTTCCAGAGCCAATTGTATTTTCCCGAGGAAAGGTTACGGCTCTACAAATATAAAGGTGATTCATAAACAATAGCCTTCCAATTAATTTAATTAGCAAAGGAAGTATTTAGGACCCTAATGGAGATTGCGCTGGTGAAATTGCTTGGTAGAACTGTAGCGCATTTTCTTAGGGGGAGATACTTCTTGTGTATAATTAAAATAAACTAAAAAGCAAGAAGTAAGTTGCTTCGGGTAATGTGCAAAGAGGGAGAACGTCTCTGAGCAGAGCCGGGCCTGTGCGCTGTGTCCTTCGCTGTAGCAGGACCTGTCCTGGGGGCTTCCTCAGCTCCAAAATTAATTAGTTTTCGTGACTCGGACAGCCCCAAGTTGAGCGCTCTTTGGCAAGATGAACAGCGTTAAGACCAGTGACTGTTTTATCCAACTGGAGGCTTTTTACTGTCTCAGTGGGGAGAGGCAGTGGGTTGGCATGGCGGTCCACTGAGCGGGGAGGATTGGGTGGCCCACTGAGCGGGTGGATTTGGTGTCCACCGATCGGGGACTATTCGGTGGCCCACTGATCAGGGTAGATTTGGTGGTCCACTGAGTGGGAGGATTGGGTGGTCCACTCATCGGGGAGGATCTGGTGGTCCATTGAGCAGGAGGATTTGTTGTCACAAAGCATGAAGGAGGGTCTGCAGAGCAGATTAATTTAGTAGACTCGTTTGCTTGCGTGGTTCACTCTGTCTGCCTTCCGCTGCGGTGGTGACTATTGTCACACGATCAATGGGTTGTGTTTGTGTGGTGTAACCTGTGTATGTACATAGGTGGGTGAGTTCCTGGGATGGACGGATGGACACTGGTGGAGCATACATGAACCTGGTAGAGTTTTCAAAAATTTAATGTATTTTTTTCCTTGCTGTTTGTTTGTACAAAGGCAGTCTAGTTGCAGATGCACCACTGTGTGAATTTTTTTGGGACATTTCTGTGTATAGATTGCTATATTGGAAATGCCATTCCTATTAAGCCCATGGACACTCTAAGAGCACTTAAATCAAATATCTTTCGGAACTATTAATGCAGAAGTTTTCCAAATCATTGCTAACGTCTAATGCACAACTTACAGCTTTCTGCTTCAAAGCGTGCTGCTGAAACATTTGCAAATTTTTAGAAGTAATTGTTCACTTGAAGTAAAACTAAACCAAGCGAGAGCTTCAAGGGAAGTTAGATTTTCCTGAATTTTGGAATGCTCTTGGGTCAAAGAAAAAAGCTTTTTAATTGCTGACAGTTTGGTGATTTCCAAATGACAAACCTCATTGGAATGATTTTCTCTGATTATAACGTTTGCATTCATTTGACTGGCAAAGCGACTAACAAAGTCATACTTCATCCAGGCACCGATTCCTTTTTTACTGAAAGGTTTTTGTAATTTGTGAGAGGAAAAAAGACTTGAAACTATTATCAACCATTATATGTTATTCATTGACCACATGTTTGTTTGAAACGGCCGTCGCTTGGTGGAAAACTACCTAAATCAGGTAGGGTTTTGTTGAGCTTGTTGTATTATAATACGAACCAGACTATAACGTGGATGTTACTTTTGCTTTGCATGTTAATTCGGGTCCTGAGCCCCGACGGATGGAGCTCGGTACGAATAAAACCCACTGACTTAGAGGCGTCCTGCTCACGCACTGAGGCCCTTCGGGCCCCACTGTGTAATTGCGTTCTTGATTTACATGGACATTCTAATTTTCTTTGTAACGTACTGATTTGATCCAAAGTATTTTGGCGAGGGCCTGCTGTTATTTTCTTCCTGAGCCTGTGATAAAACCTGCGTCCTGGGGGAGCGTGCTGTGCCGAATAGAGGGGCAGAGGATTGGGAAACCTATTTTAACTCATTTTAAGGGAAAATATTTTCTCATAAAGCAGAGGGGCGAACCCACCTGCTGCCTTTCTCCCCCCACAGGAAAATAAATAGCAAAATAGTTATGTGAAAGGATGTGTTTCTGGAATTGGTATCTGTCTAGTACAGGAATACTGTGGCATGCCGCTTAATTAGAAATGGCATGTTTCTGAGATGCAGTAAGGGATGAGGCGTGTTGGGATAGATGTTTAAAATTGCTGATGGATGCTAAAGGTAAAAATCATTGCTCTTGTGCAATGGCTTTGAGTCCTGGAGTAAGTAACTTTGAGCAGAGTGATGTATCGGGGTCTGAAGGGGATGATTTCAGCAGCCTCAGGAGATGCAGAGACGCTGCGGGGGCTGGAGCCCCTCTGCTGTGAGGACAGGCTGGGAGGGGTGGGGGGGTTCAGCCTGGAGAAGAGAAGGCTCCGGGGAGACCTTGGAGCCCCTTCCAGTCCCTCAAGGGGCTCCAGGAAAGCTGGGGAGGGACTCTGGATCAGGGAGGGGAGCCATGGAATGAGGGGGAATGGTTTTACACTGGAAGAGGGGAGATTTAGATGAGATCTGAGGAAGAAATTCTTTGCTGTGAGGGCGGTGGAGCCCCTGGCCCAGGTGGCCCAGAGAAGCTGTGGCTGCCCCATCCCTGGAGGTGTTCAAGGCCAGGTTGGACGGGGCTTGGAACAACCCGGTGTAGTTGAAGATGTCCCTGCTCATTGCAGGGGGGTTGGACCTTTAAAGCTCCCTTCCAACCCAAACCATTGTATGATTCTATGCATTGAAGTGCTCCTTTATCACACACAAACCCAAGCTGCAGCAGTCAGGAACATCTCAAGGAGTTTTTGAGATGTTGGAATGAATCTTGCAGTTCTGCTGCCAGTCCTGGCAGGTGGAGGAGTATTTTACTCTTTGCTCTTTCTCTTCTCAGGCTTTCGGATTTATGACGCGCGTTGCTCTGCAAGCAGAGAAGATGAATCACCACCCGGAATGGTTTAATGTCTACAGCAAGGTAACGTGTTTGCTAGCCCTGGTTACAGGCACGGCAAGTTAAGGAGACCAAACCACTAGCCTGTTGAGAGGAAAAGAGGTTATGTCTTTGTAAAGAAATTTGAGATTTTAAAGATATATTAAGATATTTGTAGTGGTGATATGGAATCAAACTCTTTGCAATTGTTTGCTGCCAGAGTTTGGACTTGTTGCTTCACCTCTCTGGCTGACATCTAAAAATAAATAGAAGCCTTTAAACTCTTATATGGCCAAGCTGAATAAACGACTGTTTTGACACTGCTCACCAACTCTCATTCCTTTCCGTGCAACACGTCGGGAGCCAAGCGGTGTAGGGTGGCAGACCGTCAATGTGTAGGTACCTATACGGGAGCCTGGCAGTCTCAATTTAGGTTTGATTTTTTAAAAAAATCATAGGTCTCTATGTCTCAAACATAGCAGCTTATAAAATTTGTTTATAATATTACCTAACTGACGGTGGTCTCGTATTTACAAGGGTTACAAGGTATACTGCAACCCTCGAATGAAAGGTGCTGTGTGAAGGGGGAAATTATTGCTATGCCTTTATTTTTATTTTCTGATACTTCTCATTGCATTGTATCAAGTTGTTTGGTTTAGCGTTTGATGAATATATGCCAATCCTGCTAAAAATATCCTAAAAGGACATGTGGAACCACCACTCCCAGGCCAGGACATCCCCACCTCTCCCCCAGCACAGGTTTCTCCTCACCAGCCCTTTAGGTCGCCCTGTTTAAGGGGACATTAAATGATCAGCGGACCAAGTCTGATCACCTACACTTCATGACTTTCTTGTCCTTCCAGAATGTTTAGAATTTATCTTTCCCCCACCACCACCCCCTCTTCTCTCTTCCCAAAATCTCAGTCAATGGCGAGACAAAGTAATGCCCGACTTGTCATCTGGCTTAGTCTAAACAAACCCGTGCAGGCAGCTGCGTCAGAGCAAAATGCACCAGTCCGTTTGTTTTTCTTTTTGAAATTAATCTGCAACAAGCTCAACAATTTTTTCACCTTCAGGGTGCTGGTTTTTAACAAAACACGCATGAGCCCCTGACTCCGCTGTTGGCAGCTTGGTCACTGGCCCAGGTTTGTCGTGAAACTGATCTGTGGAATTTAAATGTAAAGAATGAGTTATTTAATCGGACACCTCTTCTTGGATGAAACCCAAGATTGCAAAGCCTGTTTTATGCTGTGAAGGGGCTCGCTTTGGTGAGGCTTTAGGCTCTGTTAAGCCTCCTCACCTACAGCGTCTCCTGGTTTACATGAGCAGTGGGTGTCCAGCTCGCCGCTCACCAGGAGCATCGTTTAATACCAGTTCAGTATGGATACAGGCAGCATTCCCGATGACTTGTTGCTCAGCCTACGTGCCAGAGATCAGAATTGCTTTGTAACCCCTTCTTCTCCTTTTTGACAGGTTCAGATAACTCTGATTTCCCACGACTGCGGAGGACTGACCAAAAGAGATGTGAAACTGGCTCAGTTTATTGACAAAGCTGCTGCCTCGGTGTAGCAAAGATGTAAAACGTTTTAATACAGTGTCCAGCAACATTTTGTATTTAAGTGGTATCCCTCATTCCTTGTAACCCTGAGTTCACAAAACCCCTGAGACAAGATATTTTGTAGAAAGAGTGGCTTGGCTTGCTTTGCCTCTGAGACCCCTCTGGGTGCCCGTGCGTGTCCTTTGCCATTGCTGGCTCTGCGTGAGGATGTAGCAGATAAACCAGCAAGAAATTGGTTTTGAACAATCCTTTTCTAGGAACTAAAAGAAGCTGGAATGAAAGCACCGTCCCTGGAAACATTCAAGGTCAGGTTGGACGGGGCTTTGAACAAACTGATCTAGTTGAAGATGTCCCTGCTCATGGCAGGGGGTTGGACTAGATGACCTTTAAAGGTCCCTTCCAACCCAACACATTCTGTGATTCTACGGAAGCAGGAGCCCACCCGCACGTGTTGGTGTTCCCCAAGCCCATGGGAGCTGAGGCTGGTGGCAGTGGCCACACGAGCCTGTCCCCATGCCCAACCGTTTCCCTCCTATAGATTTGTACATCTCTGCACTTCAGACAGTGTGAGAGCAGCCAGGCCGGGTCAGTGCCCTCCTTGGCACCTCCATCTCTGCCAGGGACTGGTGGCAAGCGCCAGGGACGCTGGTAAGAGCAGCCCAAGCTGCTGCTGATGTTTCCTTGGAGTGGCAGCTCAACCAGCAACTGCAGCTCTACGTTTCGGTGTTTATTCTGTGCTTGTCCGATGGCTCTTCAAACCCATCTGCCCTTTTGGCACCCGCAGCCTCGCAGCTATATCCGCCAAGAGTCTTCTGCGTGCTTGAGAACCGTTCCCCGGCTGAGGTGCAGGACCGCATCCTGCAGTTGCGGAAAACTTTAGCTCTACAAAAAAAATCCCGGTGAGCTCCCAGCACTCACGGCATTAAATGAAGTGTGTGCTTAGGGCCAGGTCAGTGCTCAGCACCTTGCAGGATGGAGCCATTCCTTGTGTTATAACGCTCCCATACCTGACGGCTTGGAGGGGGGGAGCCTGGCTGGGCGCCCGGGGCCCCGGCGGGAGCTGCCGGCAGTGGAGGAAGCGGCATTAGCAAGATTCTTGCTAAGCTGGGCTCGGCTGAAGCTATGCTCACCCTATTTTTTTTTTTTTTGCATCTGCAATTACTCATTGCGAACATTGTTCCAAGAGCTGCAGATCTCACTGACGAGCTTTAAAATAATTTCTTCCACGGTTTCAAAGTCTTTGTTTTTATCCTATGATCCTCCCCGAGACAGATTTCCACTGCCGGCAGGGAGATTTTCAACCTGCTTAAGGCTTGCAGAAGGGCCTCTCGCTCTGCAATCCCGCTGCCGAGTGTCCCCAGCGTGCACCGTCATGCCCTGCCGGGTGCCGAGCTCCCAGGAGATTGACACCTCCGAAATGCCGGAGCGCATTGCTCGAATGACACCAGCGGCACAGCCACCAGCTACCGAGAAGTGAAATACACCGGTGCCAAAATCTATATCGGGTGTATACGCGAGGTGTGTGGTCTCTCAGATATTCGGGATGCAAAATGCCCCTGGCTGCCGTGCAAGGATTCGTGTGGATAAAATAAGAAAGGTATTTTTTGTTAATCCTTAGCAAGTGCGCTGTCATGTGCTAATTGGTCGCAGGAAGCAAGATGTAAGATGTTGGGGTTTATTGTCAGTAACCCTGCTTGGGATATCAAGTTCATACCTCAAAAAACCCAGATTCAGACTACGTGCTCAAATGTTCTTTGCTTACGAGTGCCCTTCCCCAGCGAAGCGGCGGATTTCCCCGATATGGTTTGAAAACGGTCACTGTTGAGAGGAATGAATAGAACTAAAACAAACAACCGGGCCGTGAAGTCTCCTGTTACTGGTGGGGAAATGAGACGAGCTTCGCCCAAAGTTTTGACAATGTCTCCAATGAACTGGAAAACTCTGTTGTTAGAAATTGCTATATAATGCGTGCGCTTTGAATAAAACCAATAAAATCAAATTCCTCCTTTGTAATTTGTTTCTTTATTATTATACATATGTGACAAAGCTGTTTAGTTTTAAGATAGATTTAAGATAAATAATATTTAGTTGCTGGGAGGTCTTTGGTTTAGAATATTGATATTTATTTACATACTCCGAGGAAAAAAATCCCCACCAACTAATGTAGCTCAGAGAGCTGCAGGGTCCAACTACGGCCCAGAGCTGTGTGATGTGGTGGTTTGAGGATCCCTGGCTGGCGAAGAGGCAAAAATACTCAGAAAACGGAGGATGGCTTTGAAATGCTCGTAGTTTCTAGGTCAGTGCTTGTTAAGCCACCATTTCTTGTTAACTTCTGGGGCATCGCACAGACCTGTGAGTACCTTTCGTGAGCGTTGCTGTGCAACAGTATGAATAATAATAAAATGAAAATAGCGAATAAACTTCTCTACTCTCTTTTCCAGGGAGTGCTGGTGTCAGAGGCAGGCTCCCAAGTGAAATCCTTGTTCCGCTGATGCCATGAAGAGGTGTGACAACGCGCCATCAACCAGCGCATTCCCTCAGGGCTCCCGGTTCCCTCGGGGCTCCCAGATGCTGCCTTTGCCTCTGGCCATGCTTGGTTTTGTTGGGCTGCTGCTGGCCTGTGTGGGTTGGGAAGCCGTGACACTCTCCTGGGCTTTGCTTTGTCATGTGGGCATCAGGGATTTCTTTCATTCATAGAGTCATAGAATGGTTTGAGTTAGAAGGGACTTTTAAAGCTCACCTAGTTCCAACCCCCCTGCCCTGGGCAGGGACACCTCCCACCACACCAGGTTGCTCCAAGCCCCATCCAACCTGGCCTTGAACCCCTCCAGGGATGGGGCAGCCACAGCTTCTCTGGGCAACCTGGGCCAGGGGCTCACCACCCTCACAGCAAAGAATTTCTTCCTGAGATCTCATCTAAATCTCCCCTCTTTCAGTTTAAGACCATTCCCCCTCGTCCTATGGCTCCCCTCCCTGATCCAGAGTCCCTCCCCAGCTTTCCTGGAGCCCCTTGAGGGACTGGAAGGGGCTCCAAGGTCTCCCCGGAGCCTTCTCTTCTCCAGGCTGAACCCCCCCAGCTCTCTCAGCCTGTCCTCACAGCAGAGGGGCTCCAGCCCTCCCAGCATCTCCGGGGCCTCCTCTGGCCCCGCTCCAACAGCTCCGTGTCCTTCTGCTGTTGGTGCCCCAGAGCTGGCGGCAGCACTGCAGGGGGGTCTCCCCAGAGCAGAGGGGCAGAATCCCTCCAGCATCCCTTCCCTCCGGTCTGTCGACTGCTCCACCAGCTCGGTGTCATCAGCTGAGGGTGCACTCGATCCCACTGTCCATGTCACCAACAAAGGTGTTGAACAGCACCGGTCCCAGCACTGACCCCTGAGGAACGCCACTCGTCAGTGGTCTCCACTCATTATGAAAGCGCCTTTTATTTTAGGTTTTTGAGGTTTTTTGGACAGGATTCCCAGCATTTCAGAACCGCATCCCAAATCTGCCATGAACCCCCATTGAACTCTACCTCCAGCCCCATCTCAGCAGCATCCCCAACTCGCTGCTCTCTCCGCAGAGCTGGGCAGGGGAGCCCCACAATGCTGAGGAGCCCTGACCCTCCCCTTCCCATAGGGGGAATCTATGGGATTCTAAATCCACCCCAGCCAGCCCTCACCCCCCCAGCCCCGCTCTGTGCTCCCGCATGTCCCCAGCTCTGTGTGGAGACTGCGGGATGCTGAGGAGCATGGGGAGGGGATGCGCTGTCTCCCTGACGGAGCTGGAACTTCACGGGAAATTTATACAGCAGGGATTTAGTGACAGGCGCTGGACTGGGGCCAGGAAACTCAGCCTAAGGCGCCTTCTCCTGTGAAGAGCATCGTCAGCTCCACTCTGAAGAAAAGTAGCCAGAGCGCGGGTTTTGGGTCGTTTCCAGGTGATGGCAACGCTGGAGCTGTGGTGCTCCGTGACATTCTGGATCCAGCAGCTGCCCAAAATACGGCTTCATCCCCTGTGCCGGCGTCTCCTCGGGGTCAGCGGGGTGCCTGCTCCCCCTGTGCCTCGGGGGCTGCACCCCGATGCGGGACAGTGCCACCCCGGCAAACTGAGCACCATTCCCTGTTCACTGCTCACAGCCGCAGCCACCAGGTTAAATATTGCGCTGGAGTGTTTGGTTGTTTGGGTTTGGGTTGGTTTTTTTTTGCTTTAAAGCTGATTGTGGCTTGAAGTATTTGGATAATCCATCACGGAACAGCCGCCTTCTTGCAGGTAACTGCTTCGAGATCGATTCAACTTGGCGTGTCGTCCCCCCCCAACCCAGTCCATGGCACGTGGGAAACGCCATGCCTGGGAGACCCTCCGGTGGTGCTCCGTGGCCACAGGAAATTAAAAAGCAAAAGCTGGAGGCTGAGAGAGCCAAGCAGGAAAGATGCCTGCAGCATGCTACGTGGTTGGGATCGCTGCTCGGGTCCCGCGAGGCTGGAGATCACACCTTCACAGGACCGTCTCTGGAACGCAGCCAGCGAATAATCCTCTCCTTTCCCCAAAACAGGAGCTCAGGTCCAGTAAACTGCAAAAATCATATTGGAAGGGGTGACGGCGGCATGGGATGTGCTGCGGGGATGGGGTCCCACAGGCAGCTCTGCAGGAACGTGTTGGAAAACAAATTTCCCTGTCTTGGTTTGTGAATTATGGCTCCGTCCAACTGCCCTGGGATTCCTCCTGCCCTTCCTCCTCCTCCCAGCTGCCCAGGCTGACGGCCGAGGCATGGGGGTGGAGCAGCTGAAGAAGAGGTGGGTTTTCTCTTAATGAACTTCTCCCATCGGGGCAGTTTGGAGATTAGAAGGGTAACGAGGATGTGTCCTCACCCAGCTGCTTCTCCAGGCTGGAAGGACAGACCGACACGGTTATTTTTCAGGTGCTTCCTCGCTGTCTGTGACACGTCCCTGGCTCCAGGATGGGGCTGGAGGGGTCGCAGCATCCCCTGGGACATGTCCACGCTGCTGTGCTGGTGGCCGCTGGCTCTGCATCAGCCCCACCTGGAGCCCTGGGGGTTCAGCAGAGCGAAACCCAAGGGTGGGTCCCGTTGGACTGAAGTTTTCTGTTGGTTTATGTCCCCCAGATGGCTTGGCCCTGGGTCAGGGATGCTTGGAGCATCCCTGTTTTTTGGTGATGAGCATGATTTCTGGGTTTGCCCCGATCCCTGCCAGGTCCTCAGCCCCGCTCTGCCTTTCCCTCGTCCGTGAGTGCTTTTCAATCATGCAAAACGCAATTTCAAAAAACTCGAGCTTTCTGCAGCTTCTGATAGGTGTGTGCATCTCCTCTGGCCTTGTCAGCCTCAGGTTAACGAAGGGATTGCCAATTACCTGAAGCTAATGAGTTCTGCGTGAGCTTGTTTCAGTTTTTCACGGTTGTTTGCTCCAAGAAGCAAATATTTGTGGCTTACTCAAAGCTGCACCTCGGGATTAGCCAAACACGTGTGTGTCCTGGAACAAGCGCTTGCAGAGCGTCCAGGCTGGCAAGCACAGAGATGCTGACTAATTGAAATAAATTGGCAATTGTTAATAGTCCTTCTCCTAAAGGAACAAGGCAAAAAGCAAACATGGATGTGAGTTATCCCGCTGACATCAAAGGCCGTGTTTATCTTAGTGCTGCTCGGGCTGAAGAACTGCTGCAGAGTTGGGCCCTTTGGTGAGGAACTGACAACTCGCTCGTGAACGAATTTTGGAAAGAGCCCGGGCGTGGCTGCCGGCGGTCCTTCGGTCAGAGCCCGGCCAGCCCGCAGGGGCTGCGGGGATGCTGGAGCCCCGGGAAGTGTCCCCAGAAAGAGCAGAGGTCTGTGCTTGGGCTCCTGCGCCGTTTCCAGACCGGCGGTGGGTGCACGAAGGAGGATTAACCCCCCAAAGCTCCACTATGCACCTCGTTGTAGAGGCGCTCGGTGGATTTTTGCTGTGAGACGCCAGTGCCGGGGTGACGGGATGGTGTGACGCTCCGCTGCGGGGCTGGCAGCGCTTCACCCCCGGCCGCTCCCGCCCTGGCATGGAGACGGGATGTTCCCCTGGGATGCCGGGAGGGACGGGGCCCAGCACCCACACAGCATCGCCCCGGCTCATCTCCTCCCCCAGGTAGGAGCGGGTGGATGCCTGAACCCCTCAGCAATGCAAACCCAGTAAATTAAGAATAATCAGCATCTGCTTGTTATAGTGCTAATGAAGTAATGTTGTTTATCCAGGACTTGGTCTGGGCATTTGCCCGTGTGGTTTCCTCTTCTGGAAGTGACCTCATAAGTTGGTGACATCAAACAGCAAGTTCCACCCTCCCACCTGCACTGAGGGTCACTCGAGGAAGGTAAGGAGCACCCAGCTAGTTCATGGAGCGATCAGGGAAGCAGCACACGGAGCATCCAGACCCTTCCCAGAATGGACGAGTCACCTCCAGTTTCCTCATAGGTCCTTCCAGCATCTGTTAGAGGCCTTTGCAAGGCGTGCTCCCTCCTGCCGGCTCAGGAACACACAGAGCAAAGCCCTTTGGTACCCCCAGGTGTTGTGTGTATGATGTGGGACCAGCTGATTGGGGTCAGTTCAACCTGGGTGAAGGGAGGACTTGGACAGGAGCAGGATTTCCGACCAGGTCCAGCTGCTGGGGTGCGTCATAAAACCAACAAAAAAATGACAGCAAACTGCAAGAGCTCCCTCCAGCTCTGCCCTTGTTTCTTACAGGAGAAAGGACACCAAGTCCTGCGCCTCCCTGCGCAGGCTGCTGGGCAGCCGCAAATTCACGATGCTCGTGCTCTGCATCGTCTCCATCAGTGCCATCTCCCCTGCTGCAGAGATCAGCTGCCACTGCCGGTGGCGCTGGGGTTCCTCTCCCGAGGTGAGGCGTGGTGGCACTCTCCCTCGTGCCATGGCCAGGAGGCGGGGGATGGAGGGGATGGGGGTCCGGCCCCCACCACAGCTCAGGGTGGCCACCAGCCCACTGTCCTCCCTGTGCCATTGCCTGCACCAGCCCAGGCCTGGCTGAAATGCATTTCAGCTTCAGATCCTCCACTGATTCAATAATTATTGTTCTTAAAATGCAATTGTTCGGTCCTTTCCATAGCAGCCCTTTCCCCGCTCGCGGTTTCAGCGCAGCTAGTTTTAAGCACCCTTTTAATACTCGATTTTCACATTGAAAAATCCCTCTTGGTCACACTCCTTGATTTCCTTGTCTTACACAAGCCAGCTACTGTACACAAACCTCTGAGCCTTAATTATATATCCCAGTAATATACAGCCGGGCCTGGCTAATGTCAAGAAACCCAGTCACGAGCGTCGGAGGTTTCCGAGAGCTCTGGCTGCAGGACTAGGCTCCGTGCGGGGAATGAGCGGCTCGTGCTCGGCTCCGAGGGGCCGATGGGGTGTATGGTGCATTGGGATGGTGGTGCCAGGTGGTGCCAGGACCCTCCTGCGCTGGGTAGTGACCCGTGATGATGGTGATGACGGTGGCGGGGTGAATCTGGCTCACTTCGGAAATGGTCCCTGTGGGCAGAGGGATGCGGTTGGGGACATTTAATGTGGGAGTGGGGGAAGCGCCAGCGCAGTCCTTGGGGTCTGGCAAGGTTTGCTTGTTCCTCTCTCCAGGTCACAGATGCCGCCTTCGTCGCTGTTTACGCCACTGAGATTTTACTGAAGCTCTACGCAGATCCCATCGCTTACTAGAAGAGCGGCCGCATCGTCTTGGCCGCCGCCGCCGCCGTCCTCCTCGTTGCCTTCCTCCCGCACGTGTTGCCCGTGGACGCCACCATGCACACTCACCTGGAGGGGACGACCAAAGGTCTCCAGACCCCCTGCATACTCAAGCTCATCAAGCACAGCAGCGGGATGCGGGTAAAGCGCGGCTCGCTAATTCAGAGGGGGGATCCCAAACCCAGGGGCCGGGGGAGCCCTTGCCGTACCCAGGTGTCAGGGGCTGCCTGGCCCAAGAGGAGCTGATGCTGCGGTAGCTCGTGAGCAAAGGCAAAAACTAATAATTCCTGATTTTTTAAGAAGCCCATGGCTTGGCTGTCATTTCCCCCGCCCCCCGCCCCCACCCTGTTTCTCCTTCTCCCAAGGAGAGGAGAGATTTTCTTTTTTACTACAGCAGACACAAAAAAAAAAACCCCAACCCTATAAAACATAGGTCACATCCTATTCTTGGTCTGTGTGTATTTTTCTCTCCAGCACACCATCTCCTACTTAGTTTTCTCCTGACAACTCTGGAGGTTTGTTTTTCAGCGAGGAGCTTATGTGGGCAATGAATGCTCAGCCAGCATTTCTGCGTGTAATTAATTGGCTGGGGAGCCCACCAGAAGTGGGATGTTTATGGGCACAGGGCTCTTATAACGTTCACTTCTGAGCCTTCATTTCTCTAGTTTGGATCGTAAACTTCACTTATCACCAGGCTTTTATATGTTAATTATTCTGCGTTGCTTGGAGAAGGGAGGACACGTGGAAGCGCACGGAATAATGACTGGTTTAGGCATGGTGGGTCGGAGGCTCCAGTTTGGTCTGGCTGGTTGTAAGAGACCAAGTTGATGCACGGCAAAATGGGGAGACGTTTAAATCAGGGTAAGTGTGTGTGTGTTGGTTGGACCCTCACGCTCAAATCTTTAAATCTTATCCTACAGGTTTTCTTCTTTGTGGTCCCCAGACGAGGCATCTCCTGGCAGGGAGTTCCACCAGGAAGAAAACCTGTAGGATAACATTTGGCACCGTTGCCCCCTGAGGCGCTTAAAATGTTGAGGTGCTTTGAAAAAATCCCACTGGGCACAAATCTGTGAGTTTAAGAGCCTAAAGGCCTTTGAAAATCTGGGCCATACGACACTGGGTCTTGATGGAAGTCGGCGGGACTTAACACCTAAGGGACTGGGGCCACTGGGAGATTGCATCCTGGCTTTGGGTGAGAATGCCTAGAATGGCATTACTGGGGGGGAAAAAATAGCAGAGAGGAAAATTCTTGAGGCTCTCACAGTCCCTTCCTGTTCCAGGGATGCTATAAATACCCTGCAAAGCCCTGCCGCGCCGCTGCTTTCCAGCTCCGGGGGCGTTTGGGACTTGCCTTTGCCTCCTGACCTGAAGGGACAAGTGCCCTGAGCCGCTTGGCATCCCAAGAGACAACACCTACTCGCTTAAAATTTATTTTAAAATACCATAGGGCTGTCTAAATGCATTTTGCTGAAGGTGCGGGAGGCTATTTATGCCTCTGTGTGTATTGTAATTTATTAATTGAAGCCTAAATTAGCCCTCAACAGGTTAGCAGTATTTAACGCAGAGAGCTCAAACATGCAACACATTCTTGGCACGTTTCCCTTTATTAATTAAAAACCTCTTTAAAACACTCTGCCTTCCACCTTGGAGCAATAAATTTCCACCTTGAGGAAATAATTTCCTTGTTGTATTCCATACAGAGACGTTCTGTTAGCTGCAATCCCTGTTTTAGTGTAGGCCCCATTCATGCTTATTTCGATTTCAAAATAAACTTTAAAAATGCCAGGTTGTTCTGGTAAAAAAAAAAAAAATTAAAAAAATAATTAAAAAAAAAGTCGACTTTTCTGCTTTTTAAAAAAAATATATTTGGGATTAATTCCGATGTAGTTTACTACCTGTGCAGACTGTGAATCACAAAGGTCTTTCTTAATAAAAGCTCGTAGGAATCCGTGGCGGTTCCTGAAGCAGCCGGAGAAGCCTTGGCAATGGAAAATGGTCCTGCACGGGAGGCGCTCGCCCGCCTGCAGTCGCTGGGAGCATTTTACAGCCCTCCCGTCACCCCCGGCTCTGGGTGGCTGGTTTTCTTTATGACCACGTGCCACAGCCCAAACCTGCCCAATGCCATGACATAACTTGGCAAAAATGTCACCTGATCTGGGGGGGTTGGATGTCTTTTGTTCCCCTGCTGGTCCCGGCCTGCGCCTGCCAGAGAGACCGACGTGTGCAGGGAGGCAGGAAAAACCTCCGCCGGCTCCTCCAAGAGCTTGTACCAAACTGGGTGAGTTTAGGGCTGGTCTCATTTGGCCTTTCGGAGATGGTTCTGCAGACAACGCCATTGCGTGTGTTGTCTCTGCGTTGGGTGCTGCCCCACATGTAGCGCGGTGGGGGGATTTTCTGGAGCAGGCAAGACTTGCAAAAGCTGGGAATTCTTCAGAGAAGTGCTGTGGGAGTCCTTAACCCATCACAACAAGGTCTGGGTGTTGGCAGCTGGAGGAGACCGGGAAGAGCCCCTCGCTCTAGCTCTGCACAAGCGTCCCCTCCAGGAGGTACCATCTGAGGAGCTCAGCCGGATGCATTCCAGAGCTTTAACTTGAGATGCTGTTGACACTCAGAGGTGATGGATGGACAGTCCTTGAAGGGGTGCACTGTGTAAGACCCCCCTGGCACTGGCAGGCACAGTGTTCCCTGGGGAGCAGCCAGCCCGTGCTGCTGCTGCTCTCCAGGGGAAGATACCACGGATGCAAGAGACTCCGTGAAGTTGTCTGTGATTTGGAATTAATGGAAATGTTCGCATTTACCTAAATGTTATTACCGACGATAAGCTCAGTTCACCAAACCAGCACGCCTATCAACTCCCAGGCGTGTATTTTGTGTATGTTGGTGTCATACGTGGGTCTTTACAAGAAGCGAGATGGTCTCAGAGGCATTATCACGTCCCTTCCTGGTGACTCCAGGCTTTGCACGGGTCTTTCCCAAGTGGAGCAGCCATGGAGGGATGAGGGACGACTGCGGTCTCTTGTCTCCCATCCTGGCCCATCCTTTGTGGCAGGGCAGGAGCAGCTGGACACTGGGGGCAGCAGAGATATCGTTCTACCTCCAGTTTGTGCTCAGACCCCAAGGCACAAGGGTTAACAGGACTGCTCGTTTTTATGCAGCTAATTAATTAGTGCAGAAGCAGGGGAAGAGCTGTATCCTTTATCAACAGGAATCCCTCACCCTGTTAGTCACTTGTCCATATTTCAGGAGGCAGCAAGAAGCCCCTGTGTGCTAGGTGTGACGCTTCTGGGACCAAGCATCGCCCTTGCCATGGTGCAGGACTTACCACTGAGCCCTGCAGGAGCCATTTCCCAGCCCAAGAGGTTGATGCATGGCCACAGCCTCTGGATTTTGTCATGCTCCCATGCATCATGATGGTTGTCCCTTCCCTCTCCTTAATTCCCAGTACAGCCCTGTAGATGCATGAAAGGGAGCTGGTTCAGCGGTGGTCCAGGGAGGTTCCGCATCTCCAGCCCTGCTTCCCAGCCTTCATCCCCTCTGAGCATCTCCCTCACCTACGGAGGAAGCATTTGGGGTTTTTTTTTCAGGTTTTCACAGAGACTCTTGGCCAGACGATGCAGACAGTGATGTGTGCCCTCATCCTGCTGGTCCTGCTGATGCTTGTGTTTGCCATTTTGGGAAGTGGGTGGTACGGAGATCCCAAAACCAGAGACACTGAAAACGGGGGCAGCTTGAAGGCTGCCTTCTTCACGCTCTTCAATTTAGTAACTGTAAGTACAGCAGCATTTCCCAGTCCATCTCAGCCAAATGACAAACTGCAGATTTTGGAGTGCTGCTGAAGAAGCCCTTTAACTAACCTGCGATTGCATTAGGAAGAGCGTGAGCTGCTCGACAGTGACCTTGTCTTCCAGATCCCTGGGAAAATTTGCTTCGATAGACAAACTCCCCTACCCAGCATCACAAATTCAGAGGGGGAAATCTCTGAAGCTGACAGCAGAGAGATCTGTGCCAATTGATTGAAACCTGGACCTCTGAGGAACAGAGAAACTGTTCAGTTTTAAGAAAGAAAGAAAAAGAAGAGGAAGATTTCCTATGGCGTGTGAGTTATGCTGTGGTTTGGAACCAACTCTCTGGTCTGCTTAAATACATTTGCAGGTTGATGGCTGGACAGACTCACGGCGCGAGGTGGATCATTACGGGTTTAGAGCAGCCACATGTTCATAGTCACGTTCATCTCCCTGGGCAACTTCATCTTCTCCAATATGTTGATGGCACATGTGATTATCGAACCCCAGGTCAGGAGAGCTCTGTGGAGGCGTGTGTGAGCGTGGGTGGGTGGGTGTGCTACCAGCTCATGGGCTCTGTTGGAAAGCTGGTGCTTGGCTGCTTGCAGAAGTTGGCTTCTGGTCCAGCTGGAAACTTTCTGGATACAGAAGTCCCCAGTCGCTGAACAGAGTAAGTGGATCTTTCCCCACCGTCCCCCTTTTGGGTCATCCCTACACCTCTGCTTTGACTATTTTTCCATGGCTGCCGAAAGCTCCTGCTCCTCCCGCACAACCGGATCCCGGCTCCCCTGGGTACACCCAGGTCCTCTCGGCCACCACCCGTTTCTGCCTCCGTTTCACCCAGGGCTGCTCTCGTGGTCTTGTAGCTGCCTCTGGCCCTTCCGCAACGACTCCCTGCCTGGAGCCAGGGCCAGTCGGGTGTGCTGGGGGAATATGGCAAATCCCATACGAGAGGCATCTGCTCCCCAGCAGCTATCGGCTGCTTAACACCTCTCACTGCTGCACGGGGCTGGACCAGGGGTTTTTTGAAGCCCAAATCTCCTTAACCAATCTCTTAACCCCCCCGGTGTGAGCGGTGCTCCAGGACTCACTCGCATCCCTGTGGTTTGGCGTTGGCAGGACTTGGCTCAGGAGTACCACCAGGAGCGCAGAGCAGCGAGGGCGGCTGTTCTTTAGGCCAAGAAACAGAAGATCCTGAAAAAGCAGCAGAATAACGTGAGCAACCAAGTCACGCTTGAGCAGGTGGGCTGTGGTCAGCTGTGAAGAGCACTGTCTGCAAGCATCAGATGCTGTTTAACGGGGGCGAGACGTGGATGAACTGCTTTGCGTACAGGAAAAATTTCCTTTTCTGTCCTCCCCCATTTTTATAATAATCCAGGCTGTAGATCCTGTGTGCCTTTTTGGTAGGCTCATCACACGCGCGGCTCAAAGTATGACGATGGCATATAGCGGTTCAAGTATCATAAAGGTGGAGAAAACCTCTTAATCGGTTTTGATGTGTTTTGTCTGAGTTTGCTTAACTTCAAAGAGAAGTTTTAAAAAAAATCCTTTTAGGTCACGTCGAGCCAAGAGCCCAGTCCAGAAGCGGCTTGGACTCGCTTTCCGCGAGCGCTCAAGGGAGGTCGTGCTCCTTCCCGCGCTCTCGCAGCCCGTTGATGCGACGTATCCAAAACGCTACTCCGGGCTTGAAACTCACACTGCAGCGTCGGGAAGGAGATCTGCGAGCGGCTTGATAAAGGGCTCTTGCAAAGCTGACTAGAAATAAATGCAGTAAAGCTGTCACTGCAATGTAAATGATTAGAGGAACGTGACTCCCCATTTCCCCCAACTCTTCTGCTCATTCTTGCTTTTAGAAAACGTAATTTAAAAATAATCAGTTCAGGATGGCTTGGTTGAGAGGGTTCTTGCCTTTGGGCCAGAAAATCACTGGTTTGAGTACGAGACTGAGTGACTGATTTGGGTCGGTGGTTTGGGTCCCACCCCATGGGAGGGACGGGGGTCCCTGCAGAGCTGCAGGACCTGCCTGGGTGGGTGCCAGGGAGCCCCTGGCTGTCTCCCTCGGGACCCGCAGCCCATCCCGTCAGCTCCTGCTCTGCCTGTCACGTCCAGCTGCTCCAGAAGTGCACTGGGGATGGGCATCACGGGCAGCCCCAGCCCGCAGCAGTGAGAAGTCTGTGCAGGGGTCTGCAGGGTGACGGTCCCAAGTGTCACCTCCTTCTTGCTAACAACATTTTCTATCTGTGTTTTGTTCTTTTTTGCAGCACAAAATCTCTCAAGGTAAAGATTTCAGTGGGCTGCTGGACATCAGAAAGTCTTTGCACCACTCCGATGTCATTATGGATGTTTTTTGTTTCACCATCCCATTTATTGATCTGTATTTGCTCCAGGACGACCTTCGGGATGACCCACTGAACAGGTCAGCAATAGTGGAGCAGCTTGTGACAACAAGAGAGACTCCAGGTTACAAAAACAGATGCCCTTTTGATGTACTGAATTGTTTTCTTGGAATGAATGGACATTTTGAGGCTGTTCTCCCTAGGGGAAATGCTACCGGTCTCATCACCAGCAGTGCTGAGAGCCTGGGAAGGTACCAACATACGGCACGTGCTAGAAATGGGACTGGTTTCCTCCCCGTCAGGAGAGCTAACGCCATTCCCCAGCATTGGTGTGAGCTCGGTGTCCATCACAAATGTGCTCAAGTTCCTGCTGGAGAATTCCTCGTTCTTCATTGCACCCCAGCCCTGGCACGTCTTGGAGCTGACAGAGCCCCGGGTGTCCCCTGGGTGCACAGCCCCGAGCAAGGGCCCGTCCCCCGGGTCCAGCTCCATGTTCCACGCCCAGCATGCCTGGGAGAGAGGCGAGAGCGCATCCCGGATTTCTGGGGGCAGTGGGGTTGGAGGACGTGTTTGCACCCGAGTCTGGGAGGTGAGGAGGACTTGCCACCTTCTTACATTGGTAGTCCAGGCTGAGCTGAGCTTTGCCTCGGCCGTGGACTTCTCTGGATCTTGTCTGGGGAAGGACTAACCCCGGGCAGCGAGTCGAAACCGTGTAACCAGAAAAACCTCCCACAAATCCCCCAGATGGAGACTGCTGAGTTTTACATGTCTTAGGTTAACCTTAATGTGATACAAGCCTATGATCACAGCTTGGTACCTATTGTTTAAAAACCCCGCGGTCTGGCCCAGAGTTCGGATAAAATTCCCTGGATATCAAAAATTCCCTTTTGCCCCATTCCCCAGGTGACTGTGGCTACTGTCAGGAGTCTCTGTATTATTTCTGCCCCCGTACTTTGAAAGCACTGACCAGGACTAGTGCTTCTGAAAAGGTTTTGTTGTGTGCTTGGCACAGGTTGCGGAGCCAGTCCTAGGCTGCATTTCTGCCATTCTCCTCTGATCTCTGGGAGAAAATTATTTTCAAGGATGTTAAAGAAAATCTACAGAGCCCAGGGGGCTCAATGTCATGCGAAATTCTCAGGACCTTTCCACTGGTCCTTGCCCTGCGGGCTGGATGGAGGGGTGCTTGCAGAGGGTGCAGTTCTCCACGTGCCTTAGACATGGAGCTTCCCCTCTTGCGTGGTGTTTGGGGGTCTTTTTACCATGCTCTCCCTGCAGGTTGCAACATCACTATCACAAACACGCTGGCATAGTGAGAGAGATCGTGGAAGTCATGAAAGAAAAACCTTTGCCAGCTCATGAGAAGAGGAAAAGTTCAAAGCTCTTTAGGGGGAACGTGATCCTTGGTGGCTGCCAGACCTCTGCCTACAATCTCCTCTTCAAACCTGCATTAAAACAAGCCAGAAACATTTATGATTACAAATAATTCAGAAAGAATCTGCTCTCTTTTCTGTTCGCTGGCTGGGTGGGAGCGCAGCCGCCGGTGCTGGCCCCGCCGGTGCTGGCCCCAGGCTACAGCAGCCACTGATGGAGGGAGGCATGTCGCCGCTGGGAGTTGGAGAAACCGTGGGCTGGGAAAGGATCGGAGCCCAGGTCCTTTTCCTGGAAACCTTGTGGCAAGGCTGGGACTAGAGCCCAGGCCTCCGGCGCTCTCCCTGCCAGCTCCCTCTTTCTAAGATCAAGCAGCCTCGGCGTAGCTCTGAGTCAGAGCAAACCCCCCCGCGCTGAGGCAAGGGGTCGTGATAATCTCTGAAGGAAGCAGCTCGTTTCTGTGCTCTGATGCCGATCAGTATCTTGGAATAACCTGCTTGGGTTTGTCTGGCGGTTTTAACGCAAAAAACACACCCACCTGGCTTTGGGTAATCGGAGAAGGAAAGAGGAGGCTGGTGGAGCAGCAGCCGTTCCTCCACACGGCACGGGGTGTACTGGTGCGGAGGTACAGCCACAAAGCCCGGGCACGATGGCCGTGACGGTGGCAGTCGATCTGCCTGAGATGACGAGGAACGAACCACCTTGACCCCGTCCTGGTTGTGCAGGCAACGGGGATTAGCAGAGCAGGGCTGGCTGCACGGCTTGGCTTCACCTGGGACACGGTCCCCACGCCACAGCAGGAACTGGGAAATGAGCTTTGGGGGTGACGAAAGGGAGGAAAGTGCCCGAGGAGTCATAGGTTTGGGGGGTTGGCTCTCTCTGTGGGCTGGATGACATGGGAATAGGGGTGGGTGCCGCATGGTGGGGACGATGGGGGCTCAGGGCTGCTCCTGGGCTCCTGCGGCGACTGCCTTGGATGTGAGCCTTGGACACGAGCCTTGGACACGAGCCTTGGACACTGGGCTCCTGCATTGGACATGAGCCTTGGACACTCCTGTGAGCCTCCAGTAGCTTGGACATGAGGCTGCCACAAAAGTTGCCTTTGATGGCACTGCTGGTATAATACCAGGTGTTGAGTTTTTCTCAGTCTCAATAGCTTTTATATGACTGTGCCTTGCGATTCTGCACAATCAGTGGGAGTTCAGTATTACCAGAGGAACATCTAAAAAATATCCTCTTCGCTGCTCTGCTATGGCTTCCAGCAGTAAAATAAACAGGAGCCAGACATGAGCAGTATCTAAGAACAATTACTGACACAACCCTGCGGAGAGGGGTGGGTAGATTTTGCAGAGCGCTCTCTGCCCTGCCTGCCTCTTGCCAACCCCAGAGAACCCATCCCCCTGGTTCTTTAAAATCCTTTCCGATACCAGCTCCGGGTTGCCGTTGGCAGTGGGTTTGTGCCCCAAAGCCTTCACCCGAGCCGGTTGAGAGCCACTAACGGGAGCTCCTCGTAAAAGGGCTGAGGAGAAACCAGCGACACGAGCTCCGGCTCAGTTTGGTTTTCATGTTCTCGTTTGTAATAATTTTGTGTTTTATGAGGTATACTTCCTAAAACTTCCCCAACATGATGGAAACACATGTGGTGCTATAATAACGTGATGTGACCCTTCTGGTGGAGAGATGAGATCAAAACCTGCTTTTCTCCGACAGCTCCATGGGATTCGGCGCAGTGCGATGGACAGTCGGTGGGACGTTGGGTACCCGACCTTCCCCCAGGGATGCCCGCACCGCTCACCCCTCCAGAAACACTGCCTGCATATCTTTGCATGCTCAATTTCCAGAGGAATTTTTCTTGATAATTCATTATTTAAACTTTTTTTCTCTCTCTTTTTTTTTTTTTTTTTTTTTCTCCTAGGGGTAACCCAGCTCTGTGCCCATGCATGCCCATGAGTCATGGAAAACGTCGTTTAGGATCTTATCCGAAGAGCAGGTTTGCCCCTGTGCTCACTTCAAGGACAGAGCCAAACCGGGGGAAGCAAACACTGAGCCTAGAAATGGTTTCTGCGGGCTTCAAAGCTAATAATGCCAAGGTTAAAGGACTTTTGCTTATTTGAATTAGCAAATCCGTCTACAACAGGTGAGACTGAGGCATCAGCGTCACTGGCTGCATCTGGGCCACACTACAGTAGGTGTCACTGAATTAGGATAATTCCTGCCGCGTTTGTGGCCGGGTGAGTGACGAGGGTCACTTTGCCCGTCACCCAGGACCTCTGGCATCCCCTTCCCCTCAGCGGTGGGCGCAGAGGGTCCCCAAAACCGCAGGGCTGGCTCTCACTGCACCTACAGCAGCACCCTGCCGGGCATCCCCAGCTGAGGATGCGGGCTGTCGGTAATCATGGTTTTCATTATTTTAATGATGAAATAAAACTTTTGTGTAGTGTGAAAAACAATCCAAAGCCTCCCTGTGTCGATAGGATGGGTTCAGACAGGCTGGAACAATGGTGCACCAGGGCTGGAGACCACAGGACAGCAACCAGAGTGAAAGGACACCGGTCACAAACAGTCTGGGGGTATTTTTTTAACTGAAAATAAAATTCTAATGGCAGGAAAGTGCAACAGTGATGTCGGTGAATAATTCAGGATGAATGCAGAGGCTGGCAATCACAGGTAGCAACCAAAAAGTGGTAAAATCCTCTAACCTTGCCAATGGATTTTTAATTTCCAGCTGGGAACGGCAAAGTGCTCTCGAGTTTTTCAGATTCCTTAAAATATTGAGGCCTTGCTTGATGGCCGGAAACACTGCTGCTTTGGGAGAAGCCTCTCTGCCTCTTGTTTTGGCGCTGGAGATGTGCATACGAGCCCAGGAGCTGCAGAGGGCTGTGGCGAGGTGTGTGTCATGGGTGGCATTTTGGGTGCAAAAAGCCTGAGTGCTGGGTGCGGGAGCAGACAGGCTGCGGTAACAGCACCCAGGGATGTCCTTGGACACTTCTGTGCATTTCCCACCTTCACCTTACATCCCTATAAAGTTCTTTTTCTTGCTATTTAATTTTCCCTGCACCTCTGCATACCTTTGAATGGGCTGAGCTGGACCAAGAACTGCTGAAACGCTTCGAGAAACACTCTGGATGTTTTGGGAAATCACTGAACTGTTTTGCCCAGGCTGGGCATTGGGAAGCAGCCCCCTGGCCAGTGGCTTTGGTTTTGGGAGGTGCCAGCAGCATTTCTGGTACCCGACCCACAGCGTGATGCTGCCCCTTGGCTTTGTCCTGGGGAGACTCAGAGAGCAACCAAATACAAAATACGAATATTTGCTGAGAATACCAGTTCCCACCTATTAATCAGGGAAATTAATCTGCTTTGTGAGTTGGCTTCTCCTGCACTTTGGGCTGGCATAAATTAGGGCCAGGCCAAAGAAGTCAGGAGGGCTGCACCGGTGTAAACCGGACTTCATAAAATAAAAAGGAGAGGCCCCTTTTGTCAGGCGATGGCTTTTCCTCAGAAGCTAAATGATACATAATGTTTATATAGTGTTTTGCCTCTCCTAAATGCAGGGCTAGACATTAATTGATTCCAGGTTTGCTCTCTGAAGTAGGTCAGCTCTTCCCGCTCCGCAGATAAGGGGGCGGTGGGGATTGCCGAGGGGTCAGGGCCGGTGCGGGGGCACCTCTGCGCATCGCCACCGCCCCACGCCGCCTCCCAAAATGTACGTGGAAATCAGCTGGGACTCTGTAAACCCAGCTACATTAAGCCCGGTTCAAATGAAATCTGTTTATGTCTCCAATGCTCACTGCCGGTCAAAGCAGGACTTAGCTAACCCAGCGCTGTTTGTCTTCCAAGCCTCTTAAACCCCCACTCTGACCATCTTGAAGTGAAATATAAAGTGCTTGCTGGGACCTGGAGAGAGGCCAGGGAGCCGTTTCGGTCTCCAACCCCTCCTTGTGCTTTTGCTCGTGGGGCCATTTAGAAAAAAGCGTCGCACATTTTAAACAGTGATGGAAAAAAATAATTTTAATTCACTTCTGTTTACATAGCATTGGAAGCTCGTGAGGGTTTGTGGAGGCGATTATTAATGGTTTCAACTGGCGCAGTAGAAACGCTGCCTTGGTGTGGGAACACGGGCTGGGTGTCCAGCCCCCGGCGCCGGTTCAGTTGAGCACCGGCCCCATGGGCTGTGCTGGAGGAGATGGGGGGGGAGGACCTAATGGTTTGGTGGGTCCCACCTTTGTGTTTCCTTTTGGCATCTTGGAAACGGCCTCCTGCCCTTTCTGCTGATGTTGAGCTACCAAAACCCGAAGTCGGGATCTGGAGGAACACCTGGCTCTTCCTGGTGGTCTCCATTTCTGGGTGCCCGGTGTGGAGGTGTTGGGTGGCCAGATTGTAGGGAAGTGCGGCGTCCCCACCCTCAGAGCATCGCTCCTTCCCTACTGTCTCAACACTGACGTGCAAAGCCTCCGTCTAGCTTCATTTTCTAAATTTGGTCCAGCTTTTTGGGAGCGTGTCCCTTTATTTTTGGATTGGTGAACCAGACTGTGCTCCTCCGAAGCAGGTGGAGTCATGCCCGAATGTGCCCTGGGTGGACCTGAGAGAGGAACTGGGTCCCATGTAATGTGCCCTCATCTCTTTCCGACCGGGAAGGAGGTGGGGATGAGCACGCACAGGCACCCCCGCGGCACCAGCCCGGCCTGCGTGTTACACGCATCCTTGCACGCGTCCATCAGAAGCCTCAGCCATGGTTTTACTGGTCTATCGCACAGCGGGCTCTTGCACCTATAAAACTGCTCTTAATTACTTCCTAAGTTACTAACCAGGGTGACGTTGATTTTGTCTTATAACACAACAGGGCTTTGTCTATTTAGTACAATCCCCTGCCCAGCCAAAGTTTCTTGTCTACGTGTGTTGGTGTATGACCAGAAACTTCATGCACGTGTCCGTGGCTGGTTTTTGGACACCCATTGACCTGCTCTCTGAAACTGCCTGTGCCATTTTTGCTTTCCAGCCTGTCCCCACCACGCTGCAGCACTTCCCCACGCTGTGATGCTCCTGTGGGGCTTTGGCAGGTTGTCAGGCGCCTGCACGGGGAGCGACACAGCCCGGGAAGAGCCTGGGTTGGAGGGTGACAAGCTCCTGGTCCTCCCTCCCAGTGTGGCCAGCTCACACGTGCACAGGGAGGAGGGACCGTCCCCTGTCACCGCGGCACTGACTGCCTCCGATCCGCTTTCACCCTGCCTTGGAGCTGAGTTTGAAGCAATGGCTGTAGTAGCAAAGAAAATAGTAGAGAACACGATAGTTGGGACCTAAGCCCACGCCAGCATCAGCTCCCGCAGCACCCAGACTCCGCTTTGAAGCTCTTCACTCAAAATACTACCTCCGTAGATCCCTGGGGATTACCCTGCGACGTGGTACTCATCCGGGTGCCAGTATTACAAAATGCATATGCACACAATTTACCTGCCTACTTTGCAAGTCAGCCTCGCACAACAGATTAGGGGGGCGCTTAAAGGCATGTTGGTGTTAGAGGCTGGATCGCAGTTATTACTGACACTCCGGCTCTAGCTGAAACAAGTGAAGGACTAATCTGACCTCATTAACCAACACTGATGTATTCTAAAAACAAATCTGCAATGTGTGAAACATTGTATTTAAAAGAGAAAAAATAATTTATGAGGATAAAGGAGTTCGGAGGCTTTTGCATACAGAGCAGAGGCTGGTCTTTTCTAGAGGACTTCCTCGAGGGGTTGTGACAGATTTCTCCGAGGCTGCAGACCCTGAACAGTGTAGTTTTATGACAATTAGAAATGGATAGAGAAGGGGCTTCCCTCTGCAATTATGGGGTTGCAGTACAGTTTTTTTTCCTATGTTGGGAGAAGGCGTTGGATGAAAGATGTGTGAGTAGCCCAGGGGCTGAGGAACGCTTCGTGTGCTTAGTCATCACCTGAGTGAATCAGGCAGGGAGAACAGCCTTTATTCTCTGAGATGACCCCATCTCAGAAGGATTTTCCTTGAAAAAGGCTCAAAATTTATCCTAAAAAATGTGCTACCGTGTGGAGTCCAGCTTCGCACAAGAGGTAACCTTCAGATGGATGCTGTATTTGATATGAGGCTCATAGGTGGCATCGTGATCTGATACATAAAAGCCATGAGACCCGGAACCATCCCCACTGCCTGTCCCAGCAGCAAGGAATATTGCAGGGGAGGGTTTGAACTTAGTGGGAACTTCCCCGAGTTCAAGGAGTGGAGAGTCCAGTTAGAAGGAGATCAAGAAAAGGCCTGAAAATGGGCTTTCTGTCGTAATAGGAATAATTACCTGAATCATTCAGTTCACGTTTCTCTTGTGTGCCTGCGCACCAGGGCTAATTCCAAGTGATCAAATTATTCTAGACTGATGCTGGCACGGGAAGGGGATCGGTCCCAGAGTTTTCGGATCTGACATTAATGCTTACAGGTGGGAGAGAGCACGTGGGGAAAATGCAACTGGGGACAAGCGTGGTAGGAAGCCACACAAAATCTGAAACCAACCCAGAATCTGGCTGTAAAACACCCAAGCGATTGCAATGGATGTTTCATTGCTTACCATCCTCAGCATCGAGTGTACCCCAGGGGCTGTGTTTTCTCTCCAGTTTTCCTTTTTGCGTCGAAATTGGGCGCTTCCGAAGAGATGCCCACGCAGGCTGGTTTGTCCTGATTAGCTGCTGGCCCCCATGGCACGATCTCCTCGCAGATGTTCTCCTGGCAGGCTGTGCCCACGCCTGGTCCCTGCCTCACCACCGGGTTACTGCCTGCAGGTGCAGATCGGCGATCCCGGACGGAGACCTTCAGGAGTCAGGTCCTCGGCCTCTGGGCTTGGATGCTACAAAGAAGAAAATGGTAAAAGAAAACATTTGGAAATCTGTTTCTTATTTACTGTCCTGCCAAGTTGCTGTTAAGACTTGCTGGAATCACAATCCCAGAAAAATGAGCGTGGAAAGGATTTTCCTGCTGATATTGCTGGCGGTGGGAGAGACCTTGCCGCCTGCCGCGGGCTGGGACAGGTGGGGACAGGGACAGGGACGGGCTTTCTGCTTGCTTGTGAGGGTGAGGAAAACACTTGCAGATGTTCCTTCTTTCTCCTCAACTCTTTCCGAGTGGGAAGTTTATTAAATATTGTGAAGAACTGCAGGGAAACTTGGAGAAGAGCTACTTGGAAAGACAGGTTAGGTTTTGGTGGTGGTGAAGGGTAAACGTGATGTCAGATCCATGGTGGCAGGAGAAAAAGCATCAGATTCTCAGGCCAAAGAGGGTTTTTGCTGGATGTTTCCATGCTCATGGAATCACCTGGAAGGATCTCCCGGCACTACCAAACCATGAGGTACCAATGGAGACACTGAGGCAGTCATTGCTCTGCTGGCTATGGAGCAGAAGAGGACTCGTGGTACTTCCCAAGTACTTCCCAAGAGCTCTTCCCAAGGCAGCAAGCTCTCACATCTGCCGTTTTCACCTACAAGCGCCCGCCTCCCTCCTGGGAATGCCGCTCATCACCCCCAGCTGCTCACGCACACGGCAACTGGGGTGAGCCAAGCAGGGAAAGTTTCCCAGAGACTTATGGGCCGTGACGCCAGGACTCATAATTGCCTTGGCAGAGGTGGCCACAGTTGTTCGAACCTGCCCTCTCGCCCGTGAGTCAGAGGGGAAGTGCCAGAGTCATGGGATGGCTGGGAGCAAAGATGCAAAGCTGGGAGTTGCTTTCAGAGTTGCTTTTTATTTCCTTGAGGGCAAGTCTGAAAAACATTAGCGAGGGAGCGAGGGAGACTCCGGCAGCCTCAGATCCTGCCTGCAGCCCTGCAAAGGCAGCGCCAGGCCCTGCCGGTGGGGATGGCTGGCAGCATCTGCAGGGATGGGACTGTCTCTGGGGTCCCCAGCGACGGCGATGCCACGGCAGGGAAAGCAGCCGTGCGGTTTGTGGGCACCCGCAGGTGAAGTGGGTGAGCCTTGGCACCGGTGACGCGTCCCGTGAGCCGTTCGGGGCATGTCTTGCAGAGGCGGTGTTCACCTGGCAGCCACCATCCTACGCCCCGTGTATGGGGCCACATACGTGAGTTTGTCCTATTTAGGTCAGAAAGCATCAGGAGATGGCTCAACAGGGTTTCCTGAGGACAAGTGGCTTTGGGCATCTCGGAGGATCTTCTGCAGTGACAGCACTTTTGCTCTGGGGGGTTTGATGGTCCCTCTCTGGTCTGTGCAACGGAGCAAAGAGCAGAGCCGAGGGGGATAAAAGCTCAACATCGCCAGCCTGGGGAGCAGGGATGGAAGCTGCTCGCTCTCCCAGCATCGTCCTTGTCCATGACACTCCATATGAGCATGGGGAGAGAGGCACAGGAAGGGCTGGGGGCCCAAGGGGGCCAGGACAGATGGGTGCTGGTGGAGCCGGTGCTTTCCAAAGCCTCTGCGGGGAGGACTCGGCACATGAATTGCTTCCAGCACATGGAAACCATGATGGGTTATGGTCAACCTGGCTCCACAGGATGGCTGAAATGGTCAGAAAGTGGTGAGAGCAGGGGTGTCCTGAGGCAGGCATTGGATCTGTCTGGAGGCAGGTGGGAATGGAACCCCCAGTACCAAGCTCTCCCCAACCTTGGGGAGGTCCTGTCGCCTCCAGACTCCAAGTTCATGGCTCGGAGCCATCTCTTGTTTAGTCCCAGTGAATTACCGAGCCCCAGGAAGCCTACCTTACTGAGGCTTTTGTAGAAGTCAAGGGCTCAAATTGAGCAGAAGCTTGGGAAACCGTTTCCCTTGTTAAAATAAATGTATTAGTTTAATACGTACCAGGAGAGGATAGGGAGTTCTCCTTGTTAAATATTTACCAGTCAAACCCTGCTGAGGACTTACTTGGAGCAATTCAGCTTTAGTGATTTCCTTCTATTGTGGTCTCAGTCTCCAGCATCGCTGGGAAACCGCCCGGCAGGGTCAGGAGTGCTGGCGGTGGACCCGAGCCCCAGGTGGCGAAACCAGTGCCAGGATGGACGCCCGATGGTCCTGGGACACCACAGAGCCTCGGCGGGTCCCCACATCCACCCCAAGACCTCCATGGGGATGCCAGAACCCGCCCGGAGTGACGGAGGGAGCCGCCATGTTTCCGAAGGGAGCGAGGCACAGGAAAGATGCTCAACAACCAGGCAAAAATAAATTAAAAGGAGAAAAGATGAGTAGAGGCACAAAACTTTGCTCTGTGCCTTACCTCTCCTGGCAGCCCCTGAGAGCATCCTTACAGCACTTTCCCAGACACGCCGCTGTGAATTTTAACAAGGAGCGTAATTTCCATGGGGGCTGATCCCTTCGGGAGCGTGTATCTTTGAAAAGAACCCAAAATGTGAATTATCTTCATTTCCCTAAAATGTCGCTCCTGCTATCCGATGGTGGAGTTAAGCCATATTCCAATAATCTTCTATAGTTCAGGATTTCCTGACATAGCTCTTCTATTTATAGGAACAATTTTATATTTACGTTATTTACATGTACATATACTAATTTGACACACATTTGCATTAATAATTTAACTGTCATTTACAAGTTTATATTCCAGCAATCTCTGATGCTTCAAGATTTCTTAACGCTGATAACACACTTTTTTCTTATCAAGCTAAATTCAGATTATTTGTAGTTTTGGTGACTCCATGTTGCTTTGTAACCCTGTTGCTTCTCCTTAAACTCCCCAGAATAAAATGGAAGTACCGGATGGTGGGGAAACATGGGGATCTCTATGGAAATGCTCAGAACTTGCTGGACCCTCGCTCTCCTGAATGCAGCGATCGCAAGTTTTTCAAGGATCGTGTTATCGTGGATTTTTTAAAGAATGACTCTATTAATAACATTAAGAGAAAACAGATGGGTCAGGTTTGCGACCAGAAATGTGGATATTCCAGGAGACATCAATTGTTAGAAGTAAACAACAGCCCTGATTCAACAAAGCTCTTAAGCAGACACTTAACTTTAAGCATACACTTAACACAGGCTTCAGCGAGGCGTTAACATATGTTCTGCTATATAAGGAGGGACTTAAGTACGTACTTACAGTTAAGCTTGTGCTTAAGTGCTTTGTTGAATTGGGGCCAACACTTCAGCTCTCCCTCTGTCTCCCTAACATTAACTGTGCCTGACGTCCAGGAAATCCAAGCAGGGGCTGCTGTACTCACCTACCGGCATTTCTTTTCCCTTCAGACAGTGGCTGCATCTATTTTGCAGCACGGACGGAGCGTTTTGGACAGCCGGGTCAGGACATCAGTCATGCACCTTCGTGCCCCTGTCACTCCCCATCCCTTGGGAGCCCCACGGCACAGTGCCCATGGGGCCACCTGCGGAGAGACCGAGAAAAGGTCACACTTGTCAGGCTCTGTGAAGACCCCACCTAGAAGTCTTTCGTGCCTTTATTTTTATTGTTTTTTAAACCAAGATATTTTTTCCATAATATTTCACATGTTCATAAAAGACGCTTGCTTTGTGTTTATTTTTAGGCGGTTGGTTTTTTTTTAGTCCTGAGCACCAAGATTTGCACTGCGCAATGATTTAGCCCCCCTGGTTAATCTTTATGCACGAAAACTTAATTTTGCAATTTTTTCCTTTTGTAGCTTTTTCTCCTATTACATTGCCCATCCACTGAGTTGTGTATATCAACAGATGAACATTAGCGGGAAAGGCTTGGAGTCTTCACAGCTTACTGATGACCTCCTGAACCAGCCTGGATGCTCTGAGATGCCCTTCCAATTAGCTTGAGACTCTTCTTCTTGGCTGTAAGTCACCTTCATTTCAGATCAAAGTTGCTGAGGATGAAGGTCTTCCCATTCTGGTCACTGTAATGGCACTTTGAATCAACTGGAAACCCCAAAGCCTAGCTGTCAGTTTTTTTTCCACTGCTTGGGATCAAATCATCATAATTTGTTGGCTTTTATTTGCAACAAACCAGATTTCTCTGAAAAACTGAACAGATCTTGTTTCAGGAGCCGGGGGAAGCTCAGGGAAAGTGGGAACCAAAGTTGATACCTCCAGACCCAAGTGACATGAGCAAATCCTGAACCAAGCATCTCCAGAGTTTCCCTGATCTGTAGGTGAAGTTTTGCTCTTCTTGCAATCAAAGGGAACTCTAGCACTTGCTTCAACAGCTTTCTCCCCAGGATTTTACTTCTGGACAGTTTTTAAACTGCGGGTGTGTCAGAAGCTCTCTGGAAGAGAGGAGCCCATTGGACAGCAAACCTGCCGCCTTTCCCAGCCCCAACTTTCTTCTACACCACCCCTCTACCCAGAAGGTCATGGCTGGAGAGGCATGGTCACGGCAAAAGAGAGGATTTTGTTTCACCACTCAAAGCCAAGTGTGACAAACCCATGGCCTGCAGTTAGACGTGACTCAGGGGGTGTTGTCTAGATACAATGCTAAGTTTTCTTGAATAAAAAAAAAATAATGAAGACCTCAAGGCCCAGCTCTTCACTGCTTATTTTCTCTGCCGATGGCAGCATCCAAGTTCCAGTTATTTCTGTCTTGGAAAATAAAAAACGCTACCAGAAGAAAAGGAATGTGAGTTTGCAGCTCAGTTTGGTACCTGGAAGACTCCAGGCTGGAGTGCACAGCCCTGATTTACGGTGTACTTGTTAAAACCACTTGTTCTTGTCATAACAAAACAGATCGAAGTGAAGCTGGGTAGAAGGTCTCCTTCTAGTTGACACTTCATCATGGCTTCTTACTCTGTCTTAGGTTCTGGGGGTTTACAGTTATATAAAACTTAATGAATCAGTACACTTTAGATTTCCTTCCTAATGCATATGGGTTCAATTAACTGCACTGTTTGCTTATTTAAGCGTTTTCATTAAATTGCTTTACTATATTTTCCCGCAATTGAAGGGGAACATGGTGAGGCTGATGCCATCTGCCACCATCGGTTTAGCAGAACCTTTTTCTTTGTTCAGACCCATTCTTTTTTATTAGAAGAGACCCTCCTACCCCCAGTTCCCTGTGTGCCACGCTCTTATTGCTTTCTCCTCTTCTGCCTGCAGACTGATAAAAAGTTTGTGCGAGGACCTTTCAGGTATGGTATTTTTTAAGGCTCTCTTTTACAAGATCAGGTTGGGTTTTGCTCCCCCTTCTCTCCCCCTGCCTGCAGATTCCTTTTTGCTCCGGCTTGTGAATAAATAATTGTTGCTGTTACAACAGCTCGCAGCTCTTGCTGCCTGGCTCCGCGGGGTGGGGATTGCTTCGGCTCAAACACCCGGCCAGGCTACAGGCTCGGCCCAGGACAGCAATGACAAGGCAGGGGAGGCTTTTTCCTTTTTTTTAAGGAATAGCTGATCCTAGACATCTCACCAAACCTTCCTAAAGTTTCTTGCATGGCAGGGGGTGGTGTCCCTGTTTCAGCCGTGGCTTCATTTTGGTGTCGTTAGGACTTCCCACACTGTGCTCCCCCCAACACTGAGGCAGTGTTTTCTTACATTCCTCCTTTTCGCTTTACTCCATCCTTTCAAGCTGCATCTCGCCAGTGGAAGTGCTCACCGTGAGCGGCCCCGTGCTTCTCAAAGGGCTGGTGGTCCCCAGGGGGCTGCTGCCAGCATCCCTCCGAAACACCTCGCACCACCACGGGGATGCCCATCAGGGACTGACGCTGCCTTACCCCCGTTTTACAGACAAAATAAACTCAATAAACTCACCCACTTGGTTTGGGGTGCAATCTGCATCCTGTTACACAAAGCCAGTGCTTTATAGACATCACTAATAGGAACAACACCTCCTGTAGAATATAATAGAAGAAGGAAAAACATTCATCCTCGAGGACTCTTGTCCAGAGGTCGGCTTTTTTGATTTAGAAATGCAGCGTTTGATATCGCATGGGTTATCTGCCACCTCTCAGGTAGGGAACAGAGGAAGGCATTAGTGCTCCCAGAGCAAACTGGTATTTTGCAATATAGTCTGGGGAGGAAAACGCCCTAGCGTTTATCATTTTCTATTCCCTGCTACAGGCATTTTATGTAAGGGAAGATGCAACGAGAATAAATATCTTGCCCTAAAGGTACACAATGAACCTGTGGCAAGGCCAGCAAAAGAAATGCTTTTAACCATCGCTTGCAAGAGCCTTGCCCAAGCAGTACTTTCGGTGAGGGGCTGGCAGCCCCTTGTCCTCCCCAAAGTGTGAGGAAACTGCTGCGGCTGTGGAGGACCAGGGGATGATGCTGTGGGACCCTCACCCAGCCTGTGCCCCCTTTTGTAGAGGGGTTGCACTTTGTGGAGCAATGTACCAGACCAGACAGCTCCAAGAATGAAAAGAAAAGAAAGAAAGAGAGAGAGAGGAAGGAAAAAAAAAAATAACACCATCCAAACCTTTCTGTTTTCAGTAAAGTGAAATGAAGAAAAAGCAAAATGTGGAAAAATACATTTAAACCGGAAGGAAATGCATTTCCTCCTCCACAACTGGTAAAACATTTTTTCTTCCTTTTCTTATTTTCAAAAAGGTTTTCTGATTTCTGTTTTTTTTTTTTCAATGAAAAATGCAGTGAAGACACCAAATATTTTGCAAAACATCACTGAGTTGCCGAATTAACCTTTTTGGGTGGAGGGGAGGGGGAAATCAGCTGGAAAAACATCATCCCGGACCCTCAGCTGCATCCCAGTCCCCCCCTGCCCGTTGCCGGCTGGGCAGGGGCACCCTAACCTCTGCTAACAGCCCCAAGGCTGCAGGGACCCGCATGCAACCAGCTGGATTTGCCAAAATCATCAAGGAATCACCTGAAAAAACCAAACTGGTGCAGAGCCTGGGCTCTGGGAGGCTTTCTGAGAGAGTGGCTTGACAGCCCTGCCAGCTCCAACCTCTCTCTGCTGCCTTTTCTTCTTGAAGTGAGGCATAAAATAAATTGAAGCTGCTGGCTGTGGTAAACATTCCCTCCAAACATGCCTGTTCTTGATACCCCAAATGCAGATATTCAATTGTGGAAGAAAATGGAGAAAGAAAAAAAAAAAAAAAGAAAGAAAAGAAAAGAAAAGGAGAGAGAGAAAAACCCCGACGCTTCCAAGACACTAAAAATAGACTCTGATCACTTACCAAATGGTAAAATGAAAATGATTTGCTTTGAATAGTCTCCAGAAAGGCTCAGATACAATGTCTTGTGGAGCAAAATTGAATCAGTTGAAAGTGCAGACGCCAGCTCAGCCTAATCCCTCCCAGCTGCTTTGCTTTGCTTTTTTTCCAACAAGCAGCCCCTAAAAGTCGTCTCCCTAATCCTGCAAACTGAAATTCAATCTTGTATTTTTTTTTTTAAATCAAGTTTCAAGCCTGGGGCTTGCAGGGTGGGGGAAGAGGAGGAGGGAGGGCTTTGGGGTTGCCTCCTTCCCCTCGCCCTGACTGCAGTAAACACAGCCTTGAATTCAAGGAAAAGCTTTAGACTACAATTCGCTTGGCTTGAGCCAAACACACAAATCTGATGCCTTTAAAGCCCCTCCAGCAGACGGTAGATAGCTTTGAGATGCTCACTAAATGGATGTCTGGTTGCTGCCTTTTTTGTTGTTGATTGGGGGCCCAAGGAGACCTTGTCTCTGGGTTGTTTTTTCTTTCTTTTTCTTTTTCTTTTTTTTTTTCGGTGTCGGCTTTTATCAGTGTATTTGGGTTGGGCATTTACCTAATGCAAAGACCAAGACAAACAGTTTCTGGCAGAGGCTGGTGATTGTGGCCAGCAGCGCATGTACAGGCTCTGCTATCTCGGGGAATATCGAGAGGTATTTATGACACTTTCCCAAGAGTTTCCCAACTCCTGCCCTCCTCTCCCCTAGCTCCAGCCCTGTGTGCGACTTGCAAGGTCTCAGCAAAGGCTCCTGCGGCATCCCGGTTCCCTCTGCGGCACCTGGGAGCGTAACTCCATCCAATTCCAGACTTTCCTTGTCAGTCTTTGCCACCTGATGGTTCACTGAACCCCAAACTTTTTCTGGCATCAAGTGGTACTGGTTTGGTTTTGGAGAGTAATTGAGAAGAGATAAAATAACAGCAAAGCATTCAAAATCAAATCCCATGGCTTAGCATCCTGATAATCCAAATTCCTGGGTCTGAACATTTCCAAACTCAGGGTTTCAAAGCTTTTCCCGGCTTCAGCCATGCAGGCTGGCCCCGCGAGGCTCTTGGTTGAACCCAGGTCGTGGTCCAGAATCTGAGCAGAAAAACCCCCACTTATGGCTAAGAGTGCAAAGAGGGAAGGTGTCTATCTTACAGTGTAGAAACTCCCCTAGGAACAGCTGCAGGCAGGTGTAGATTTGCCTGGTCAGGGAAAGGTTCAGAGTACCAAAAAAAAAAAAAAAAAAAAAGGGAAATAAAACTTATAAGGAGAGAGTGGAAAGCTCAGGTGGAAACCTTTGATATCACTTTGCTTACCCTGATGTATATGATGACAAAAGACAACACCACTGCAGCTGGCACACCCTTGTGGGTATCTCAAGTTGGAAATCGGTCCCGTATCCATGAAAAACACACATTTCACAGATGCAGAGAATCCCAGTGTCCACTTTTCTTTATCTTGTTGACGCAATGATCTTGACCCCCCCCACCACGTCAGGAGCAAAATTCTACTTGTTTGCAAGTGGCTGTTATTTCTGCTTTGAGACACGTGGGGTTACGTGACATTTACTCAGACAATATCCGTTCTTGCTCTCTGTATCCCTGTACCCATCAGTCAGATGCAAGGCTGGGTCACCGAGAGTGACAAAAGCATTATTACTGAAGTTATTTTGAGCTGAATTACCTCTTGTATAATGAGGGACAGCACATTGGGCACCAGGATCAAATGGCCCCATGTGTTGGTTGCTGGATTTTATGGTGTAAACCAATGGACAGTTTAGACAAACATACAGAAATAAATGGGTAGAGATACACAGGTACACAGAGGGTGGATGGATTAGAATAATTGGCATCATTACATAGACATATACAGGGTCTGTGCAGGGGATGGATAATTTGATATTAATACAGAAGAAGTGAAGATGGAAGAAAAACCTGTGTATTTGACATGGACTAGACAGCCGAGGCAGGGGTTTGGTGTGGTGAGTGTGGCCTTGATGCACATCAGGATAAGTAGAATAGATGTAGGATACTCTGTGTTAGAGCAAGTCCCATCTGGGGGGGTGGAAAGTTTATGTAGGAGCATAGCAAACCTATGGGGTAAATATGTAGACAGAAGAGGCACTGTCTGGATTAGCCATAAAATAGAAATATTTGGAAATGTAGAGCCAAGTATGGGAAAATTATAGAGGGGAAGGAAGGAAGGAAGGAAGGAAGGAAGGAAGGAAGGAAGGAAGGAAGGAAGGAAGGAAGGAAAATAAAGAAAAGACATTAAAGAGAGAAAGAAGAGAAAAGAGAAGAAAAAAGAAAAGAAGAGAAAAGAGAGAAGAGAAAAGAAGAGAGAAGAGAAAAGAAAAGAAAAGAAAAGAAAAGAAAAGAAAAGAAAAGAAAAGAAAAGAAAAGAAAAGAAAAGAAAAGAAAAGAAAAGAAAAGAAAAGAAAAGAAAAGAAAAGAAAAGAAAAGAAAAGAAAAGAAGAGAGTAAACCTGAAATCAGCTAGACAGATAAATGTGCATGGGATGGATTGCAGTACACCCAAGCCTGATAACTGTGTTAAAGCGAGCAAATAGGTGTCTGTATATCACATATTGGTTTGTTGAATGGGTGTGGAACAGATAAACATGGAAGCGAGAAAGGTGGATTGGGTAGGCAAAGTAACTGCTGGGTGGCGGGGAAGTTAAGCAGAGTAAATGTAATGTGGATAGATTAAAATATGGAAATGTGGACTATCACAAGGAGGTATTGTAAGTACGTAGCTATAATAGGTAGCAAGTAGATAAGTACAGATATAATAGAAAACTTAGCCGGACATATGGAATAAATGGAGACATCAACTGGTATCTGTATCAATTAACATGTTTAGGTAAAGGGACATGCAGAGATGTTCTGGGCTACATAAATTAAATAGAAGTGACACGAGCAGCAGTGACATTAACAGATCTAAATGGGAAAATGGATGTAAGGAGGAAGAGGTGATCAACTGTAAATACTGGGACTATTCCAGGGTTAGGTCAGCTGAGTAAAAGCTGGATGGATGGGTGGATGAAGAGATGGGTATATATACCCACTGAAGGGTTTGTTAACTGAGCTTGTTTTAGCTAGAAAGATTGACTAGGTAAACCTGTAGAGAGCAGATTAATAAATTAAAGGCCAAAAGAGAAAGAGATTAGATTGAGATGGACAGGTTTATGGAAGACAGAACGCGTGTTGTCTGGGTAAAGGGATGGAAAGATAGCTGGAATGATGGAATAATATATGATTAATACAGACAGAAAATACGGGCTGGTAGGGTGAATAGGGCACTGATGATGGGGAATGTGGATAGAGGGGGGAACAGATAAAAGAACAATAACAGAGTTAATAGATGAGTAGTTAATAGAGTAATAGATGAGTAACGCCCATAGAGAGGGTAGTTAGTTGTCAATTGTCTCAACGAACACAAAAAGAAATGTGAAAAAGCGATGTACAAGACATAGGTGAGCAAAGGAGGGATTGGGTAGGTGCATACAAAAAAGATAAAGTGCACAAACGTGAGAGGAGAGTAGATATGGGAAAAAGCAAAAAAGCACTAAAGGAAGAGTCAGATAAAATAGGCACAGAGTAAATAGATTACATATACAATTCATACAAAATAAAGAGATTATGCTGAAAAAACAAGCTTGGAACAATTAGCGAGCTAACAGGTTGGACTAGGTATTGAGTAGATAGAGACAGAGGAGTATTCATGAGCTGGGAGTGTTGAGAAATTAGCCTGCTGATCAAGTACGAATTAGAGGGATGTTAAATGGGGGAATAAATCCTGGACAGGATGACGGATGAAGAAGGATGTGGGTGCCCATACAGATGAGTGGGTACCAGGAAGCTCGACAGAGTGGGTTCGAGTGAGCAGAGAGATGAATATGGATGGCAGAAGGAGGAAGACGAAAATACATAGTTTACCATGTGCTATGGAAATACAGCGAGATTAATTAAAATTTGCATCAGATTGGTTAGATAGGTAAGTAGTCACGGGCATTAGCTTAATGAGTATGTATAAAAGAGACTGCGAAAAAAATCGTTAATCGTGGCATTAGTTGCAGCGATGTCTTAGGCATGACAGGCAAAAGCAGAAGTGGTGAATACGTTAGTGCTATAAGAAAGGAGGAGAGAGATTAGTAGATGTGAGATAGACTAGATGTGTGAGACATGAATGTATGCAACATAGGCAAAGAGGTCAGGTAAATGAGAATCCACGGAGATAATGGATTGCTATGTGTTATGAAACTCAAATATAAACACCTACAGGGATGTGTGGGAGACAAAATTAGGTGATCCGCAGTCATAAGATGGACAGAAAGAGAACAGATCTGTTTGCACAAGAAATAAGCATAGAGAAATTACACGGTCAAGGCTGAGATGTGACTCCCACACCAAACCTAAAACTAACCCTAATTCTAAATCCTGACACAAACCCGACCCTGGTCTTAAAGCTTGTCCTAACACAACACTAAACCAAACCTAACCCTAACCCAGCAGTATCTGAACAGAGCACTAACCCGTAATCCTAACCTCACCTAAAACTCTGCACCCACCACTAACCCTAACGCGAGTTGAGACCTACCGCTGACCCTGACACTAACCATAATCCCATCCGGAACCTAACCCATGCCTCACCCTAACCCAGCCGTAACCAGACATAATCCTAAACACTGAACCAACCCTATCCCTAACTCTAAATCCATCTCAGCCCAGCCCTAACCCTAACCAAACCCTGACCCTGACTCTACGCAGTAAGCCTTAACCCTATCTCTAACTTAATCCTAACCTTGCACCTTAGAGGAACAGGTAAAAATATATGATACATTTGTATCCAGCTGATACTAAACCGTGTTAAAACAAAAGAAAGAAGATTAGGTAAATGTGTCAGAGATGGAGCTGTCAGTTTTATGTATTATAAAGTTATACGGTAGTTGTTGTCTACAGGGGGGTAGGAAGGTTGGCTAAATGAGTGGGTATAACACAGAGATGAAGAAATTAAATAACTCTGTATAGAACAATCATACCAGAGAGCTCGGAGTATGCAAGTAAATAAGAAAATCATAGTTACGATCTCAGATCAGAAATCAGATGGATGAAGATGTATAGAAGAGAGTCGTACGTGCAACCAGTGGTTAAATCACACATCCAGGTAGGCTTGAGGTAGATATTCCTGTGGGATAGGCAGGTAAGGAGCGAGGGAGGAGGAGATGTAATGCAGGTGAACACACACAGAGCGGGGGAGCCAGGGAATGAATAGGTATGGTTGCTGTCAGAGCTTGTTGGAGAGGACAGGTAACAGGGTGGGTTCAGGTCAGGAAAGCAGGCAGAGCCGTAGATTGGCAGTTTCTCTCTTCTTCAAATTACGGCCCCTGCAGATGTGCCCGGTGGAGGTGCCAGCCGCTGCCCGGTGAGCTTTAGCCCTTTAGCCCGTGGTGAACGCTGCTTACTGCTCTCCCCGCAGCCCTGGGAATGAGATGGGGCCAGCGAGGGGAGCGTTCCTCACACGGGGCATCACAGCCGGGGCAGACGGGACAGTCTGGGGAGGTACAGGCGGGTGGGAAGGGGCTGTAGGCTGCTGTGCTCAGAGGTAAAGCATGAAAAGCCACTTAAGGTAGGAGGATGAGCTTTCAGAGGACAGGATCCAGCCCTTTTTGCGAGGGATTGCACAGGTCCTGTGCTGGACCCAGCCCAGTGCCACCCCGCCAGCCCGTGGGACCGCAGAGGTGGGTCAGCAGAGGGGCCAAGATCCATGTTGGTGGGCACTGCAGAGCGCAGGGCGAAAGGCGCAGGCGTTCTGCCCTGCCACAACCGACAGCCAGCTTTCCTCCAGCTCCAAACGTCTGCACTGACTCAGAATATTTTATTCTCTTCACCGCGGGGAACAAGCTGGCGACGCGGGCAGGAATCGGTGCGGGATGTCCCAGCCCTGGTCTGCGCTGCTGAACCCGCCTCGGAGGGGATGCTCACCAAAGCTGCCGGCTTCTGCAGAATAAGGAGGGAGGGGGCTGCTGCCTGCGTTAGCCGGGTCCTGGGGAGGGGGGGAGCAGGCAGGCCCCCAGCCTCCTCACCTCCCTTTCCAGGTTTGCTTTCAAAGGTTCAAAACCTGCCTCTGCGAATGTTTAAAGAGCGGGGGTCTTGCTTCGTGAGAGCGCAAGATTGAATTTAGGACCTGACTTCAACCACGGACTTGGGAAAGCACGGCTCTCCAAAACGCTTCCTTCGCCTCTCTTAACTTGATGCTTAAACTTTAAGCGACTGTAGTTTGCTGACTTTCGCAGAGTGCGAGCAGCGGGGTGTGAGGAGGGCTGTGATCCTCCATGGGACACAGCCAGTGGCACATCTCCAGCTGGCCTCCGTGGGACCAGGGCTTCACCCCATGCCTAGAAGCATTTTGCTGGGTAGTTTCCTTCAGTGCTTAAGTCCTTTCCTGAATTAGCTCTTAAATGAGCGTTCCCTCCTTCTAGACTTCCTGGGAAAAAAGAAAGGAAGGGAGTGGAGGGATAGTGGGAATTTTTGAGGTGCCTGAGCCTCTGGAAGGGCTTTGGGTTCCCACAGTTTCACCCAGGCATTAGAGGAGCCTCGGAAGGAGCCAGAGCAGATACCTCTGATAGACACAGGCACTGGGTGCTTTTAAAGATCCCACTGTGTACTTAGCTGTATCTTCAGACATCTAAATCCCTCTAAAAGTCTCACTCTCAGTGTCTAAATCCCAGGTGCCTAATTCACTTCTAGGAAAATCTCACACCAGGGCTGATTCACGGAATCATTTTTTTAAATCTGGTCCTCACTCACACAGGGCTTTTGAAAATCCCCCTGCTAATCTCCTATACCCGGGCATGTATCACTCTGAAGCCTGTAAAATAAATTGCTTTGCACTCCTGGGGGACAGCCGCTATTTTGTCCCCGCTCGTACTAAGTCAGATTTCTCTTTCTTGCATATTAACACATAGTTTTGTTTTGTTTTGGGTTTTGTTTTTTTTTTTTGAGGGGGTGGGGGGAAGCTCTGAAGCTGCTTTGCGAGACTCGAATTAGCAACCCGCATGGGTTGCCCCTTTTCCGTGTTATTCCAGGGAGGCATCGCCCGCTGCTGTGGGTTGTAGGTCTGTACCAGCGGCGGTGGCGGGAGGAGCTGGTTCTGGGCTGCTCATTTCCACCGGTGGCGTTCGCCCGTGGGCACAAGCCTTCGCTCAGCTCCTGGGAAGATTTGTGACCATATTTGCTCATCTCTAGCCGAGATTAAGCATCATTACCTGTTCGGGGTTTTTTTTTTTGCGAGAAATTACTTGGGTGAAGAAGAAAAAAAAAAATCAAACACATATGTTCTTTCATTTTTCTTTTTTTTTTTTTTTAATTTCCTATGGGAATTTTGATTTGTTGGGAAGTTGGTTTTTTTTGGTAAATAAAATCTTCGCGCATATGCTTTCTTCATTAGAGAAATTGGAGTTGGCGACAAACAAATGACTTTTTTCCTGTTTAAAAAAAATAAAAAATAAAAAATAATAAAAAAAAATCACGCCGCAAAAGAAAAGGCTGGCTGCCATTGAAACATTTTTGATAGAAAATCTGCCTGCAGCCCTACTGCTTAATCAGTTTGGAGCAGAGCGTAGCCTGTAGCTTGTTAATAAGAGCAGCTTGCCCGAGCGGTTTGCACAATGGTGAGCTGCAGAGGAGGCTCGTTGCATAGCTGTGGATTTTATTTTGCAGCTCTGTTAATTAAAACATATTTTACTTTGAAGGAGGTTTTTACTGTTTTCTATGAGGGTGAGCAGAAAACTGTTCTCCTGGATAGATTAAAGGAAGGATCTGAAGTATTTTTTTAGAAGTAACAACTTAACGTTGTTTGATGGGCAAACTCTTAGCAAAAACAATGTGTAGTTTCTTATTTTTATTTGTTCTCGGTCCTTGTATACAGGCTGCTTTATGAGCCTGAATGTCTTGGCTGTTTTGATAATATCAAACTAAATTTTCACATGTGAGTTGCCAGACTGGAACTGAAAAGTTGTCGCAGATTCCTGTTTAATTGGTAAAGTAATTTTTACTTATACAAGGGTAAACTAAAATAATAAGGCCTGAAACTGTGCCATTGAAGTTAATGACAAACCCTTCATAGGTTTCACATAAAGCCTGTATTTTTATTATCCCAGTTCCACTGACTTTTGTTGCAAGTTTGCAGCAAAATGTTAGGGCATTTCTAAGTGTTATTTTTATTATACAAAATCCCATTAAAATCAGTACTGAAGCATCCCATTAATTTAAATGGGACTTTGCATAGTTTGCTGAGTTCCAGGCCACAGATAAAGAAAAGTATGCAATTTGGAGTTAAACTGACCACAGCTTTTTATTAGAAGACATTTAATCTCGAACAAACAGGGCAGTCTGAGGCATGAAGCCTTTGTGAACTTCATCTGGGCTGGTGCAATAGCAGCCTCCACCGCGCGGCAACCTCTGGGTCGGTCGCCTGGGACCTCTCAGGACCATGCAGCGTTCCCCAGCAAACCCCTAGCCCGGGTAGGTATGCAAAGTGCTCCCCAGGCACCCAAGGAAATGCTAACGGGGAAGCCAGCACACCCAGAACAAATGGAAAACTCGATTCAGCTGTTTCTCTGGCTCCAAGTATCTGCTCGCCTTGACAAAGGCAAGGCTGCAATCTGGGGGCTCTCTGCTGGGGCTCCCCCCTGCTGGAAGGCAGAGTCCCACCGGGCTGGAGCCACACTGGGTCCAAGCGGTGCAGGTTCAGAAATCACCCGCTGGAGCTTCATGCGCTGGAAACCACTGGCAGGAATAAGCAGGGCGAGGGATGGAAAACCATCGCCTGCGGTGTATGGGAACAGCCGCCAGGCAGACGCTGGCACGGGGAGCTTGAAAACCAAAGTGCGAAGAGCAGTGGGGAGAGACATTTTATCCATGGGACAGCCTTTTGGTGACTTTGAGGGGCTAAGGGACCATTAAATGACATCCCCCCTCATCTGCCCCCAGCATGGGCACACACCTGGGTGCCTCCAAGGGCATATCCCTAAGGAAGCTGTGCTTGGGCAACGTGGTCCCAAACTTTGTATCAAACACATCAAAACCCCAAAGAATTCAAGCTCTAACCATGGTGGGGGAGACCTAAAGGCTGCTGGAAGCAGGGCATCTGTAAAAGTGCACAGGGAAGGTGTAGGAGCTGCTTTCTGCTCAGCGTCTCCTTGGAATTTTCCTTTCCCTGAGCCATAAATATGTCAAGATGCCCAAATTTTGCCCAGCAGCAGCGAATCAGCTCTCCCCGGTACGTTCACAGGGCAGGAGGACACTGGTGATGGCCACCGACACCGAAACCCCAGCCGGCTGTGTCCCTGGTCCCCAGCTCTTTCCCGCAAACTGAGATTCGGGGGCGGGGGGCGAATCAGGACTCCAACAACTGGAACTTGCAGGAGGGTTTGGCTAAACGTGAGCCCTGCAGCCGCTGGGCTGATTTAGGACTAACAGTGCTACCTCCAGGAACAGGAGAAAATGAACACCGAAAATCCAGGCTAAAATAAAAGCCGGGGGCTTGCGGATGCCCTCCCGGATGGAAGCTGGGGGGGAAAAAAATCAGGCGTTTTCCTGGTCTGGTACACGCTCCCGCAGCCAGAACAAGTCATAAAGCAGCCGAGGAGACTCGGCTCCCCTCTGCTGAGCCCCCGGGTGAGGTGCAAAGCCATCGAGGAGCCCCCCGACCCCGGGACGGGCACGGACACCCCCCCCAACTTTGCTGCCAGGGAACGGCTCCTGCGGCTGCGCTGCCCTGCGCGGCCGCGGAAGCCCCCAAGGGGGGGGAGCAGCGCAGGGAGCTGCAAACCCCGCGGAGGGGTGTTTAGGGGTGTGTGGGAGGGGTGTGGGACATCCGCGGCCGCGCAAACAGCGCGTTTGGGCGGCGGGGAGGCAGCCCCGGCAATGGCTTTTTCCCGTCGCCGGATCCGGCCTCGCCGCAGATAATTTATTAATTCGTTGGTTGAATTATGTCTTTTTTTTCCCCCCACACAATATTAATAATAATCATTATAGCAATGAAATAATAATGAAATCAGAGTCTTTTGTGCTTGCAACAGCTTGGGAAAAAAAGAAATAAATCGAACAACCCTTAAAATTGAGGATCTCGGAGAATTTGGAGGAGCAAGAGAAAAAAGCACCTTAGAAAACGGGGAAAACGGTTCAGCGGGAAGGAGCGGTCCCAGGGCTGCGACACGCCGCGGTGGGGGGGTCTTCAGGGTGCGAGGATTGACTCTTTGGGGAGAAAAAAAACACCAAACCCAACCCATTATTATTTCGTTCTTCTTTCGTGCGAGCAGAAACGCAGGCGGCGAGGAGCGCTGCCTCTCCCTCCCCCCCCCCAGCCCCGCTGCAATGGCAGCGGGGAAAAATCTGCTGGAAAATTAGAAATTAGAGGTGGGAAGGATTTGCACTGCCCGAGCCGCCCCCCGGGATGGCAGGGAACCCGCACCCCCTCCCCGAAAAAGGATGCCTTCACCCCCACCTTTGGCCGGGTCCCTGCCGGGGTGGGGCGGGGGGGGACACGTTGGGCGACGGCGCAATTACCGAGGGGAAGCGGAGGAGCCCTCCCCAAAATGCCACCACGGGCTGGGGAGTGGGGGGAGAAAGCTGCTTTTCTTCTTATTTAGTCGATCTCTTAAACACGGCCAGAAAAGAACATTAAAGGCATTTCTAGATTTCGTTTCCGTTTTTGGTTTTTTGTTGTTTTTTTTTTTTTATTATTCCCATGCTCTTAATTTTGAAAAAAAAAAAATAAAATCACAAAACATAACTTATAAAACAATATATATACTGCATCCTTATCCACAACAGCATAATTGAAACATCCAGCGTAACGTTTACCACAGGTGTGAAATACACTGGGAAAGAAGTACCGTGTGCATTTTATATTATGTTTCTTTGTCATCTACAGGTAATAAGTATCGACAAAAATAAGCAACAAATATGCCTGCAATTAAACTTCATATGCGTTTTGTATGCGTATTAATAAAGATCATATTTATCAGTTCCATGTTTGCATGTTTGGTTTTTTTTTCTTTTTTTTTTTTTTTTTTTTGCCAACAAGCACTTGTTAAAGTATCTACATTTACATAATAACACCTTAAGATAATAACACCTTAAGATCGGAGTTTGTGGGTTTTTTTTTTTTTTTTGGTTCCTTGTTTTTCCTTCACAGTTAGAAAAGCAAGGAACACTTTCAGCTTTGCTAAGCAACCTTTCCGGACGCCGAGGCTCTCTATTTCTCTAGCAGAGATGCAGTATCTGGATTCACTTCATAACAGACCATTTTTCGTCTTTTTTTTCTCTTTTTTTCCCTAGACTTTCTAAAAGGGGTTTGGTTTTTTGTTTGTCTTTTTTTTTTTTTAAAGAGAAAAAAAACCGCCTGCATTTAAATAAAGATGAATGATAATTTCATTATCAGGATGGGGAGAATGCTGAACAGTTTTCGCAGCGCTGGAGGGTTTCTGTGCTCTCTCACAACCGGGGATACTGCAGTCTTTTGGAAAGGATGAAGAGGTAGGAACCTTGAGCTGCTTAGTATCAGGAATGACTGGATTATAGCTTCCAACTAAAGAAAAAACATCAAGAATCATGCATTTTAAAAACAGTTTATTCAACGGCCAAGGACAATGATCCGGCACAATGCAACGGTAGATATAAATATAACCTTATATAAGTGGTTGACCCTTGTCATTATTATTTTTAATAGTTTCATACCTAATATTTTAACCATTTTTCCCGCAGAATCTACTCTGCGAATTATATTTTTTTCTGGCGCCCCCCCCCCTTTTTTTTTCTTTTTTTTTCGAGCGTGATTCTGTTTCTCAGTGGTAAACATTAACCAAACTCTTCCCGTGCGACAAGCGGCCAAGAACCGTCACACCAGCTCTTACCATCGAGGCGTCCCCCTCCCTCCCTCGCCGCCCCCCCCCCCCGCGGGGAAGCGGCCGCCTTACCAACTCCTGTGCAAGTTCAAGTAAACACATACAACCCGCATAATCCAGAGAAAAAAATTGCAACTCATCCATGTACCAGATTTCGATGTCTCTTGCAAAAGTTTTCTGGTCCGTTTACGGTTTTTGATGGTTTATTTTTAATTTTTTTTTTAAAGCGCAGTTTTATTGGTTGCGCCGTTGCATTAATATTGTTTTTTTCCTAGACAGTTGAAGTCCGCGGAGCTTTTGGGGTGTTTGTTTTGTTTTTTTTTCCTTTTTTTTTCGGTGGTGTTTTGTTTGTTAGTTTTTTCCTCTCTCACTTGCTCGGGTTTTGCTTTTAATCAGTTTTAATTACTTTATTTTTTTTTCCCTTTTACGTTAAACGTCGATTTGCTTTGTCGGCGGTGGTGGGTTTTTTTGTTTCTTTTTTTTTTTTTTTGTCGGAGGTGGTTTGTGTCAAGTCCGTCAACTGTTGTACTGACAGGCGTTTAGACTGGAGCCGGGGCTTTGCAAACTGCTGTAGCCGAAACTGGAGTGCTGCTTTGATTTCAGTCTGAGACTGGCTAAGCTGGAGTTGCAAGTGTCCCGGTAGACGCTGTAGGGCGAGCCCGGTGGCCCGTAAGGACAGGCCGGCGAGGACATGGCCGAGTTCAGCGAGGAGCCGCTGATGTTGTTGATGTTGTTGAGGCCGGAGTTGGCCATGCCCGGCACGGCCGAGTGGCCCATACTGGAGGGCATGTTCATGGAGGAGATGCTGCTGGGCGCCGAGAACATGGACTGCGAGGAGAGGGGGCTCATGGAGTTGAAGAAGGTGAAGCTCTTGGTGGAAAGCGGCGCCGGGGTGAGGCTTTTGGTGGCCCAGTTGTTGTAGGGGTAGCCGGCGTACATGTCGTCGTAGGGCTGCATCAGCCCGCTGAACTGCGGCACGTAGCCGTTCTTGCACAGGTCCATCTGCTGGTTCCGCTCCCGCTTTCTCCACTTGGCTCGGCGGTTCTTGAACCACACCTGGGGAGGAGAAGGAGTCGGGGGGGGGGACACCGACACGGCACGGTGAGTGCGGGACCACCGCCTCCCCCTTCCGCGCCTCGCAGCGCCGATGCGCGCAAGGAGAGCGCAGGCAGCGCGCAGCCAAAAGCCGCCCCCCGCCCCCCCTCCCCAACACTCCCACCCCGGTCGGGATGCGAGGGGAGGTGGGCACGGCTCCGCGGCCGCGCACGGCCTCTCTCTGCAGCCCCCCGCCCCGGGGGTCTCGCTCCGCGGGCTCTGCGCGCATCCCTCTCTATTCCGCGGGATGCGCGCAGCCGCCTCTCCGCCAACGGTGCCTTCGCGGGTGTCCGCGTCCTCCCGTGTCCCCCCCACACCCGGTCCGTCCCCTCGGAGCAAGCCAAGGGGCGAAGGCACGGCCCGCTCTGATTAGGGCCGGCTCGCCCCGGCTCCGCCGCGTTTCCGAACGCTAATGCTGTGTAATAAAAGTCCCCTGTTACAGATCATAAAAAAGGGGATTGGATTAGTATGTTTAGGTTTAAAAAAAAAAAAAAAATCAGTCCCCGCATCGCCTTTGGGTGGATGCAGCCTCTGCCTTTATATCTAATGAGAATTTACAGCCCTGACTAGGGAACAGAGAAGCGGGGGCCGCTCCTGGTGTTTGATGCAAAAACCTGATCCAGGCTCTCTCGTATTTTTTATATATATATAATTTTTTTTAGCCCTCGGAAAGCTTTTGAGGCCGCCGTGATGGAAGCCGGTCAGCCCCAAAATTCTTTTTCCAGGTTGAAAACCAGCATCGTCCTGTCTGCCCCGGCTGCGCCCGGCCTGCGAGCCTCTCCTGCTGCTCCCCCCCCCGCGGCTTTCTCTGACCGAGCCGTCGCCCCCCGGCTCCCTGCGGACACTGCGCGGTTCCCTGCGCCCGGCCCCGCGGAAGCTGCGCTCCCTCCGCCGGGACGCGGGGGGGGTGGGCAGCTCTTCGGGCCTCCCCTACCGGCGCAGGAATGGCGCAACTATTATTAAACACCGGTCTCAAGGGTGGAAAATTTGCGGGGGGAAAGAGGGGAGAATGGACGGTGGAGTCTATTTTAAAAAATAACAATAATAAAAAGAATCCCGTATAAATAGGAAACGAAAGCCAACATGTTCAAGACCTGTAATATACTCCTCGGAAGGTGCTTCCAGACAGGAATTTCCTGAAAATGAGGGTAATAGTTTTAATTATGGCTCCTAGACATTTTAAAGGAAGGCCCTCATAGCAAATTAAGGTTAGATTTGCAATCTGCAATCTCAGAACATCAACCCAAAACATCTCAACGCAGAGGGAGAACGAAATTATGTTAATGGCAACTCATATATTAGTTTTATTTGCTTCCTGAAATATTCCAGCAATATTAATGCAGTTTAGTCTCTGCTCCGGCTTTGTTTTGTTTTAAACTCAATTAAGACAATGCTTTCAGATGCATTTTCCCCATTGCAGATGGGTGTTTACTCTTGAAAGATTTAAAGCAGAATCTCTGTAATCCGATTTGGTCACTCGCGGTTTAATTGCCAAGAAAAAAAAAAGTAAAAAAAAAAAAAAAGAAAAAAGTGGCTTTTCGGGACGGCGAGGCTGCCCTCCCTCCGCTGTTCCCGTTTTATCCCCGTTTTCTCCCCTCCGCGGCAGCGGACTCAGCCCACGGTCCGCGGGCTCGGCTGGGGTGCGCGGCCGCGGTAGAAACCGCGGGGGTAAACGTCCCGGGGGGGGGGGAAGCGGGGGGGGAACACAAAGGGGAGGTGGAGAAACCGTGACAGTCCAGGCACGGCGGGCAGAAATTCTACGGATCAATGGAGCTCCGCTCTGGTCCTTCATTGCCAGGATATTTCACCCGTAAATCTCCCTAAGGAACTGCCGAGGCTACACATACATTTATATATATATTTATTTATATGGTGGCATCGGCTCCGAGGCTCCTTCGCCGTACAAGTATGTGCCTACAGCGCTTATTGACTTTGGAGTGCAATCGCTCCCCAGCCCTCGTCCTTCACTCCGCCTCTGCAAACAGCCGCTCCGTCCGCCCGCGGTCGCGGGAGACGCGCGGCCGCGGAGGATGCGCGGCCGGGAAGGGGCCGGGCACCGACAGTGGTGGGCTGAGCCGCAAGCCCGCCGCCGCAATGGCATCAAGCAGCGGTTTGTTGGGAGATTGCTGGGATTATTGGGAATAACCAGAGCGAGGGGAAGGGCCGCTGAGGCTGCCCAGTTGCTCGGCTGCGGGGTTGCTCTATCCCCGCGTCGGGTTTAGGCAAACCCTGGTGGGGTCTTCCCCCCCACAGTCAGGCCCTTCCCAAGCCCCGGCCACCCCGCTGCCCTCTGCACTGCTCGACCCCCAACTTTTCGGGCCCGTCCCCAAACGCTGGGCCGGCGGCCGCGGCCCGCTCCGGGCGGCATTTCTCCGCGGCCGGGAGGTGAATTTCTCCTCTCTGCTCTGCATCCCAATTTGAGTAATTAAAATCAAGCCCACAGCAGTCGAGAGCTGTTCGCAAACCGCCTCAGTGGGTTCCTAAAAGGGACAATTTCCCCGACGCCCCCACGCTTTCCAGCGGGGCCCGGAGCAGAGCCCTGCACCCCCGCGGGGCTGGACGCCCCTCTTACCCGGACTCGGGGCTCGGTGAGGTTGGTCCAGACGGCGATCTCCTCCCGCATGCTCATGTCGGGGTAGCGGTTCCGCTGGAAAGTGGCCTCCAGCTCCTGCAGCTGCTGGCTGGTGAAGTGGGTCCGCTGCCGCCGCTGCTTCTTCTTCTTCGCCGGGTCGTCGGCGGCCCCGTCCTCGTTTTTCTGCTCGCCGCTGCGCTCCTTTTCTGCGGTGGGGTTTGGGGTTTTGGTTGGTGTTTTTTTTTTCTTTTTTCTTTTTTTTCTCAAACAGAAATACGCAAAGGCAGCCCCGCCGTCCCCGCACCCGGCCCTGCCCGCCCCCACCGGAGCGACGCGTAGGGACACCCACTAGGGTCCCCGCCGGTCCCTGCACCCACCGAGCGCCCCGCAGCCAAACCCGGCCTTTCCCGGGTGGGGGAAGGCTGGGGAAGGAGGACGGAGCCCTGCTCGGGCCCAGGGCACCTGGGGAGGCAGCGGGACCCCCGGGGCGGCCCGGTTCGAAAGGGGACCGAGGGGTGAGAGCGATCGCGGAGGAGCGGGGTTCCCGCAGCATCGACCGCTCGGCCTTTCCACGGCACCTTCTCACTCCCTTCCACCTCGGGCGCGATCTTTGCTCCATTGTCTTTGTTGTGCTGCGGCCGCGATAGGAAACTTTGGAAGGGCAGGAGTGTAAAACCCAGCAGCAATTAATTGCAAAAGGCACCCTCTCTCTTTGCCTCTACATTCCCCCACGAATTCCTTTTTTTTTTTTCTTTTCTTTTGCTAGTTTTAGGATTTATTTTAACCCGAGGCCGAGCGAAGCCCTCTGCAAAAATCATATCGAAAGAAGCAAAGCAAAAAAAAAAAAAAACCCAACAAAAAACCCAGGAGCGTTTTGGCGGTCGGGATTTGCGCGGACTGGCAGCAGGAATCCAGCCCCGCCGCAACGCGAGGACAAACCCCGGGTCCCTTTTCCTAACGGCCTTTCTGGCTCTCCCAGCCCGGTTTTGGGTCGGATTCGGCCCGGTTGAAGCCCTCGGAAAAGGGACTCAAAGGCCTGAACGAAACGTGCTCCCGGCGGCAGCGGGGAAAGGTGCGGCCAGGCGGCGGGAGGCTGCAGGGCCGGGGGCCGCGGCCATCCACCCGGCCTCCAGCCTCCGCGGGGAGTTTTCCCTTTTCGAGAAGTTGTCTTTCTTTTTATCCTTCTTTTTGGAAGGTTTTATCCCGGCGGCGGAGGACCCGGGGGCATTTATCCAGCCCCGACCTCTGCGAGGTAAACGGGAGTCTAAAAATAATCGCGGGCTGCATCCAAAGCCCGGGAGGATTCGTCCTTGCAAAGTCACCCCGGAATCGCCCCTCGCCTGGGCACCCTCCCTGGCAAAAGGGGGGAGGACGAGCGAGCCCCAACGGCTCAATGGAAGCCCCCGAAGGGGCCGATCGCAGCCCGGCTGGCCCCTCTCTCTGCTCTAAGAGGTTTGCAGAGCAAACAAGGCCTCTGCAGCACAGACCCCATCGCCACCGGCACCCCCCCCTCCCCCGGTCCCCCCGGCCGCTGGACCGGCCGAGCCGCAGGGCCCGGCGGCGGAGGGGAAACAGAAACCGAAATAACCCCCGCAAAGACAAATCCTCTGGGTTTCCGCTGGGAAGAGCCCGGAGAAACCGGGCCGAGAGGGAGCCGGGGGGATATAGGAAAGCGGCCGCGGTGGGATTTAACCCCACTCCGGATTTAACCCCGCCAGGATTTCATTAAAAATCCGGCCTCCGCGCTGGGCTGCGATACAATTTCAAATCATAAGGCATATTAGCTTTAATCGGCTTTTGTATTTTTTTTTTCCCCCATTAAAAAAAAAATAATAAAGCGTGTAAGGTATTTTGCAGCTTCTCGGAGAAGAAAAGCATGCAGGACCTCAGCCCTCCTCCAGCACCGAGGGGTCACACACAGGGGTAGGGCAAAATGGAGCAAATCTCCCTCTCTAATCTCAAATAATCCCCTCTAATCTTGGAGTCCCTTCCAGACGCCGGTCCCTAACTTTGTTTGCGAATCAGGCTGGGAGGCACAACCAAAACCCTGTTTATCACCGGGTGCCACTTCGGGACCCACTCTTGCCACTGTCATTCCCTAGGTGATAGGACCTGCTAAAACTCCGAAGAGCAACAATAGCTATTAAAAAAAATTGAAATTAAATAACAGATAAACTCCCCCTGAAAGGGTCTCGGTGGAGAACGGGTATCGCGCTCCTTCCTGCAGCTTTTGTTTCCTTCTCCTGGCTTCCCTTGTCACTCTAGAAATGTTGCTACTTGAATTAAACACAAACTGGGAAACCACAGTTTTCCCCGCAGCCCTCGCACATGGTGGTCAGGGCGCGGGGACCCTTTTCCAGCGGGAAAAGCGCGCAGCCACCGCGCGAAACCTCCGCGGCCGCGCACATCCCCTCCGCGGCGGCCCGCGCTGCCTGCGCCCGGCCCCACGCCGCCTCTCCTGCTCTGCGGGGCTTTTCTTTATTATTATTTTTTTTTTCCCCTCTCTCACCCCCCCCCCCCCCGGCCCCCCCCGCCTCCTTTGACAGAGAGATCTTTTTCCATCTCTGCACCACCCGAGCTGGAAAATAAACCCGGGCAAAAGCTGACATTATTTCAGAAACATCCGTCAAAACCGCACTCCCCGAAGAGCCCCCCTTTCCCTTCGACCCTATCAATTAATAACTGTGTTTTATATATATATATATATAAAAACAGCAGCTCCTGGGATGGGGCTGGGGAGCCGTGTTGTCCTCCCGGCGCGCTGTCAGCCCCGGTTGCCGGGGCTCGCTCGGGATGGAGCCGCCGGGCTCATCGGCAGCTCTTGTGTCCCCCCCCCGCCTCCGTTTCCCCCCCATCACCTCTGGTTGTGCGGGGGGTGCGGGCAAAGCTCCCCCCCCCAACCGCCCCGCGAAGGGAAGGCGCGGTGGGGAGGGGGAGGCGGCGCGGGGGGGAGCGGGCCGGGGCCGCGGGGTTTGGGGCGGGGGGGGTGGGGGTGGGGGGTTGTTGGGGGTTACCTGGCACCTCCGTGTCGGAGGATTCACTGGCTGAGTTCTCGATCGGGTCTCTGGGTTCCGAGGATCTTTGCAAATGGAAGCTGGAAGCCATGTCATGGGAGGGTTGGGGTCTCAAGCTCTCGGGCAGTCTCTCCAAATTCATTCCACCTTTAAAGGAATCCATGGCAGGGGCGCCGGGCTGCCTGGGGGAGTTTGCAGGTGTTTATTCCACACAGAAAGGAACAAGGAGCTTTTTTTTTTTTTTTTTTTTTCTTTTTTAAAAGAAAAAAACAAAAGCAAACAACAAAACCAAAACCAAATCCACTTATTACTAACAGTATTATTTTAAGGGTGTCGGAAGAAGAGATCTGGGCAGTGCCTGGAAGCCGGTTGTCTCTGCTCGGGGAGAAGCTCGGCAGTCCGGCCGCATAGGCAGGGAAGTGGTAAAGATCCCTTATAGAGAAACGCGAGTTGAGAGTTGGACAGTTTAAAGCTAAAGAGATTAAAGTGACCTGCCCTAGAACAAATGCCTGTAGTTAAACGGGGCTCCTCCCCCTGAAGGTTAAAACCTCCCCGTCTCGCTAATGCATCACTCCATCTAGCGCTCGCCCAGCCCGGGCGGACCTGCCTCCGCGCTCCCCGTCGATGTGCGCGACTTGCGCGGCCGCGGCCAGGCCCGCGGACCCCCGGCCGGCCCCTGCCCGGCCCCCGCCGCCCGGCCGCCTCTCCTCCGAGGATGCCCCCTCCCGCCTCCTCCCCCTCCCCCGCAGCCTCCCCTAAAGCCGGCGAGGTATTAAAAATATTTCAGAAACGAATGGAAAGGTGGAAAAATCACTCCCAGCCGCTCGGGGGGCGGCTCGGGACCCCCTGCCCGCCCCCAGCACCCCGCCGGCCCGCCCTCCTTCGCAGCGTCCTGCCAGCCGGCAGCGCGCAGGTTGCGCCCCCGCGCAGCGCGGCATCTCCGCGGGTAGCCCCGTACCCAGCCCGGCTGGGCCTCCCGGCCCGCGGAACCTCCGCCCCCACTCCCTGCAGTGGACGCGCAACCTGCGCACCCTTCAGCATCCCCGCACGGGGCTGCGCGGCCCGTCCCGGCGTGAAGCCACCCCACCGCGAGTTTCAGTCCCGCGGAGAACAGGTCCCTCAGAGCTGGAGGGGATTTCTTTTGGGGACGGACTCCTGGGGGTTGTGTCTGAGCTGGTTTTGTCCTTTTTTTGACATTTTTTTTTTCTGGCTGCGGGGTTTATAACACATCGGCTCGGGCCCTGCCTGGCGGCTGGGGGACCGCAGCCTGGGGAGCAGAGGCAGCGCCAACGCTCCCATCACACCATCTTTCAGCACATGATTAATAACAAATAATTTTCCTCTCGCAGCCGAACTCGCGGTGACCCTCCGGAGGGGTGTCTGCGGCTCTGCCAGCCCGGGGGGCGGCGGGGAAGGGGCGGGAGATCCCCCCCCCGGTCGCAGCGGGCAGTGCGGTCCCCGGGGCGGGTGGAGCGGGGCTGGTCTGGAGACACGGGACACGGCCTGGAGCCCTCCCGGGTAACATCTCGGTTTTTAGGGAGGTGGAAAACCCCACGGGAAGCCCTCAGCCTCGGGGGGCAAGTGGGAAGCGGGGTACCGGCGGGGCAGGCGGCGGGGGGCTCGCTGCACCGGGGACGGGGGCGAGGGGAAGGGGGAGAAGGACCCTGGCTGTGACTCTGCCCGGGGAAAGGACCTTCTCTCCTCTTTATTTTCTCGGCTCACTTTAACTGATCCATCCTGACACTCTATTTTGCTTTCAAATCAAGTAAAGATGTGGGAGAGAACTTTTGAACTGGTTTATGGAAAAGTGGAGGGAAGCAATGTTCCAGCCGCGCAGGCTTTTTCCTACTAGCCCGGGTGATGCAGCCGGGCCCGCCCCGCGCCCACCCCCCCCGGTAGCCCCCATGGGCCCACGGAGCCGGGGGGACCCGGGGAGAGCTCAACGCTCCCAGATCCAACCCCTGCACCTCTGATCTCCAGCGCCTTTTGCAGTTTAGGGGAGGTACAGGTGGGTGCTGTCAGGGTCAGGTCTGCCTACCTCTCCCTTTTCCTTTTTTTTTTTTTTTTTTTTTTTTTAGTGGCACATTGTTGTCCGTCTGTCTGTCCGCCGCTCCCGGCTGAACTTCGCTCAGGAGTTTGCAAACGACGGGGAATTTCGGGCACCCGAGGTGAACCAGGCAAAGATGGACGTGGTCTAAAATGCAAATATTTACCAGGGCCTCCGGGCTTCGAGGGGCTCGGCTGATGTAGGAGCCCGGGAAGGATGGAGACCTCCTCCCGGGAGAGAAGGGAGAGGTGGCGATGGCTTTTCTCCCGAGGAGAAGGAAGGTGACCGGATCGCAAACGTGCACCGTGCCTGAGACCCTTCACAGTCTTTTTTTTTTTTTTTTTGGCTTTATTTCCGCGGGCCGGGAGTGGCGGCAGCCCCGGGGCAGGTCTCCGGGGGCTCTCCCCGCTGAGCGGGAGCGGGATGGAACCCGGAGGGCCGTGCTGGAGGGGGGGCTGCCAACAGCCCGGCGGCTCCGCTCCGGCTATTTTAAACCCACTGCTCACAGCAGCCTCAAAAACGGAGGCGGGATTTTCTTTCTTTCTTTCTTTCTTTTTTTCGTATTTTTTTTAATGCTCCTAATTTAAAATTTTTGTTCTGCTCTACAAAATTTATTTTTAAAAAATTCGTTCTAGGCTCAACTCCTGCCGGCCGGGCGCGGGGAACAGTTCAGCCCCGGGCACCGACGTGATTTCGTCCAGGCGATAACGCCCCTCCCGGGGCGACGGCCTCCCCGGCTCCTTCTGGGGGGGGTCCCCGGGTCAGACACCCCCCAAAATCGGCGTTAAATGGAGAGTAACGGGCCGCTCCCGCCGCTCCCGGCCCCGGGGAGGCAGAGCAGCGCCCGGCTCCCTCCTGTCACCCCCATGGGTGTCCGTGGAGCGGGTCAGACATTTACCGCACACCTGCGCACGGGTCGGCGGTCTCAGGCGGGCGGATATATATATACATATGTATGTGTGTATATATATATATATATATATAGGTGTGTATGTCTTGTGTATGTCTCGTATTCGTCTTATGGGGATTTAAGGGCGTCCTCTTGCTCCGCGCTTCGGGGAGCGGGCGCACTCCCACCGCACAGACCCAATTCCTCGCGGTTCTTCCCGTCGCCAGTCGCGACAACACGTGTCGCGACAACAGAGCGCACCCTCAGGGTTGTCAACCCGCAATTTGCGCTTTCCTCCTCTCTCCTCCCTGCCTTACCCGCTGCGTTTCGGGATGCTGGGGGCATCTCTCCTCCGGCAACCCCCTCCAGCAGACGCTACGTCACTCGTGTGACGTCATGCCTTGTTTCCCTGACGTCACGCCTCGCCTTTCAGTCAGGCCAGGACCCAAAGCAAAGCCTTGATGTCCCGCTCGGAGCCGGCTGCTCTTCCCGCGACGTGAAGGCGGGACGGCGGCCCCACGGGACACACACGCACACAGGTTTCCCCTCCCCTGGGGACCCGCGACCCGCGTGGGCGTGGGAAGGGCCGGAGAGAGACGGAGGAAAGGGTCGGGCCCTCGGACCCGCGGCCGGGACGCGGCCGCTGTGCGCGGGTGGCGGGAGGGATTCGCGTGGGAAAGCTCCGCGCAGCGCGGAGTGGGGCTGGCCGGAGAGCACCACCGCTCCGCGCCCGCGCAGCCACCGCACCCCCAGCCCCCCCCCCCCCCCGCGCTGGGGGCTGCATCAGGGATCTATGAAACGCTGGAAGCCCGCAAATAAACCGCTCCGCTTCCTCCTGCTATAAATAACCCAAGAACGAGGGACGGCGCTTATAAATAAATCAGCGCTGGCCACGCCGGTGACAACCCCGTGAAGAAGAGGATGAGACGCGTCTGAACGAGAGAGGGACTCCCACTGTCCCCCGAGGGGCGGACGGACCCCGACGGGGCGCAGGGGACGGGGCCGTGTCGCCCGCCGGGTGCCGAGGAGGGGGTCCCTGCTTTCGGAGAGGAGCTCCCATCCCCGACGGGCTGCGGTGGTTGTAGCCAACACAAAACCACCTGGGCCGTATATCAGGCGGCGAAGTTCAGTCTCTGCCAGCTTTTCCTCTTCAGATTTATTAGTGTTGTATAGACTCGGATTCAGTCTATAAATTATTGGGAATTGTTACAAAAATGAAGGCATCTCCTCCCAAATGCACCTCTGCCCGAGAGGAGAGGGAAGCCCTCTGAAAAAGAGCTGCAGTGAGACAAGAGAGGAGGGAGAGGCTCCCCAGCCCAACCAGACCCAGCCCAACCAAACCAAACCCAACCCATCCAAACCCAGCCCAAAAATCCAACCCAACGAAACCCAAGACCAGCCAACACAACCCAACTCAACCAAGACAAACCAAATCAAACCACGCCAAACGAAACCACAACCAATGCAACCAAAACAAGCCAAGCCAAACACGAACAACGCAATCCTAGCCAAACCAAACCAAACCAAACCAAACCAAACCAAACGAAAGCAGCCAACCTCTAGCTGGTGCCCCCTTGGCGCAGCCCAGAACCCGGGAACTGCTGCAGGAAAACAGCTTTTAATAACAAAACCATCCTAAAAGTGCCCAGCGGGCGGCCAAGAGGCACGGACGGGGCGGTGTGAGATGCTGGAAGGGAGCATCTTCCCTGTGCCGAGCGCCGGCAGCACTGCGATAGCGCGCAGGGGCATTTTTAAAGCTTCCCTCTATGAAAATGTCCCCCGCACGGGTGGACGAATGGTTTTCGGCCTCCAGCCCCTGCTCCCGGTCTTCGCTGGTGCGTGGCTCGGACCCATGGGATGCCCACGCGGGTTGTGAAGAAGCAGAGGCCGGGGATGTGCGCCGGGGTGTGCGCAGGGCAGCGCGAGGCCCCGCGGAGCGCGGACCGCACTGGGGGAGCGGTGTTTATTGAGGCAGTGCACCGTGTCTGTGTGTTTGTGTGTGTGTGTGTCCACCAGGACAGTGTTCCAGGGGTGTCCTGCCCCAAAACAGCATCTCCCCAAACACTGCCTTACGCGCAAGGTAGAGACCCTAACGTGCGCCCCCGCGCAAGGCAAAGCTCAGCACTCCCCGCCGCGACGGTAGCCCCCGTCCGAATAGGAAAAAAGGAGCAAACCCCAAGTAACGGCGACCACGAAACGAGCCCCGACACCCCCCGGACTCCGGCGGGAGCTGGGTCGTCCCCCCCCGCCCCGGGCCGGGCGGAGCGGGCAGAGGGAAGCAGAGAGGGGGAAGAAACCCAGCCCAGAGAGCATGTTAAATCGCTCAGGAGAGGAAGGTGGAAAATTACGCTGGCTCCCAGCCGGCCTGTCCTCCTCTGCGCAGCCAGGAGAGCAATTTTCCTAAGAAGTTGAGCAAAACGAAATCAGCCCCTTTTGGATCCGCAGTCCTCTTCGCTCCCCGCGCCGGCCAAGCCACCGCCTTCCGCGGGCGCGCAAGGCCCCCTCCACCCCCGCGCAGCGCTGCCCGGCGGATGCTGGGCGGGAGGGTTTCCAGGGCGATCCCTGCCCCATCCCGCTTCCCTCGGCCCCACTGAATGGCTCTCCCTGCCATTCAAACCCAACGTGGGACAGGGAATTTTCGCGGGGAGTTTGGTCCGTGACATCTCCCGGGGCACCTGGGGCACCCGGGGCTGCGTCTCGTCCCGGTCCCCGTCCGTGTCCCCCCCTCCCCCGCCATCCCCATGCCTCCCCGGGACTGCCCCGGGCGCCGGCGGCCAGCGGCAGCGCTTGCAAAAACTCGGGATGAAAAAGTTGAAGGCTTAATGTTTTCTGACAGATACAAATGATACCCCAAGGCTTTCTTGAAATGCAGCAACTGACGGCTGGAGAAACGGTTTTCCTATTCGGGTTTCTGCAGCTGGAAGCAGACGTGGGTGGGGGGGAGTTTCCCCTCGGCCCTCCTCCCCCTACCCTCACCCCAAAAAGAAAACCATCTCCTGGGTGTCCGCTGCCAGCCTGGGACAACTCTTTTTTTCCCCAAATGCCTGGCAGCACCCTGGCCCAGAGCTGCTTCCCACCCCTCTCCGCATCCTTCAGACCACAGGCGCTGAGCTCTGCTCTAAGAAAATATTAATTTGCTGTTAATTTGCTTGGGTTTATCTCTGCCCGTTCGCAGCCCGGTGTGAGCAGGAGAGTGTCAGCGCCCTGCAACGACAACGCCGGAGGATGGACAGCTCGGGAATACGGGGGGTTATTTCCCGAGGTGGGGAGGGAGGGGAAAGAGAGGAGAAAAGTACAATATAGTCCCACAATTCCCTCTCTGAGCAGAGGGAACATGCTTTTCTTATTAATTGATGGAGGAAGGGGCACCGGAGTTTGCTAGGCAGCCTGCTCAGGTTACTCTGTGTATCTTTAGATCCCAAAATATGTCTCTTTTGTGGACTAAAAAAGATGCCTCTGAAGGAGGGTAATCAAAGGCCCGCGCACTCCGTTGGCATTTATTGAAGACCCTTTTACAGCAGAAAAAAAAGAGGCTGCGTTTGGAACCACCGACATTATGTTTCCATGTGGGTTTCCTCCACCTTGTTTCGGGCGAGCAGCCTCTTAATTGCTGCAGCATTTGGATGGGGGGAAACACGTTTCCCTTAAACAGGACATTTCCTGAAAGGCTGAAATATTCTAATAACGCGCTGGGCTCTTTAATGTTCTCAGAACAGCAGCGAATTTCTGCAGAGCCGCACATTTCCTGCTTTAAAATGTAAAATCAGAGAAACAATTAACCTTTGTGTGCATTCAGCTTATTCTATATTATTTTATATCCCCCCCTTTTTTTCCTTTTATTTTTTTTCTTATACATTTTTCTCTTCTTTCCCCCCCCCCTTTCTTTTTTTTTTTTTTTTTTTTAATTTCCCCCCGAAAGGCTGCTTTCTCCCCGCTGCCCGGTGGCACCACGCTGCTCCCGGCGCAGCTTTGGCGCAGCCCCCGCTCCTCTCCGCTGCCCGGGGAGCAAACACCGCCGAGATAAAGGCACCGGGACAATTTTCTTTCCAGTTTCATTGTGGGAACGGCCGTATCTTAACGGGCACATCTCGGGGAGAGATAGGAACATACTGCCTTCCAGAGGGCTGTGCTAATCAGCACGCCGGGTTAGATATAAAAGTTCAGGGCAAATAAAACGAATTAGTTTTATTAGCACGTTTAGGAGGCGGTCTAACGAAGGAATTCGGCTTTACTAGAGAATGTTTTCTCCTCCCCTTTTGTTATTTAAAAGCAACATATATCCGAGCAGCTCATCACGGGAGGGAAATAACGCATCGTTCAATCTGCGGTCATTTTCTGGGACAAAGGCGCTCCTTTCTCTAAACCCGATAAGAAGGATATACCCTCTTGGAAATCCACAATTTCATAATAAAACCCTCGTGAACAATAAAACCGACTGTAAAGGACAGGCTGCGGAACCCGCCAGGTTATTGTTCGGCGGTGGGTTTCTATAGGAAATAATCTGCCTCCATCATACGCGCCTCTACCTCGGCTAAAACTTTCCCAGGGAAGTGTTGCCACCTCTCCAGCGCGGGATTTCCAGGGACTTTGTCCATATTTCAGGCAAACGAAGGATTTTGGAGAGGTTCTCTCAGTGAAGTAGATCTCAGAAAATACTTAAAACTCAGTTTTTAGATCAACGGCTGGAGTTGGCGCAGGGAATAACCAGGAGAACATGGACCTTGGTTTGTTAAGTGGAAATTATGTATTTTTAAAATATTATTTAAAAAGCAAACGGCGTCTCGGTCCCCGGTTCAGGCATAACAGTATTGTTTTATGTTCAATTCGTGCCTCAGACTTTGTGTCCGCCTGCAGTGCTGTTGGCAAAATTTGGGGAAAAGGGACGAAATAGTAGAAAACTCGTCTAACTTTTTTAACGTGAGACCTAAAAAAAGTCTCCGAAAGCGTCGGTGGAGAGCCCTCACGTCTATTTAAGCAGGGTTAAGACGCGGGGGAAAAAAAGCCTTTTTCCCCCAGCTCCGAGAATTTCACTCCCGCTGCAGGAGGCGTTATCCCGGAGCGATGCTGCCAGAGCCCCGCACTGTGTGTAGTTGCTAAAGATGGTGTTTATTTTTCAAATCAGAAAAAAAAAAAGGTGGAAAACAAAAGAAAACCAGAGGGACTGTATAATACTATTTTTCTGAAAAGGGAATTCACCGACGGCCCAGACTATTCCCACCCGCTCGCCCCGCTCATCCCCGAGAGCGGCCGCCTCTTCTCCGCGGCAGCGCAGCTCCAGCGGAGCATCGCCGGGGGATCGCGTACTCCGGGCCCGCACCCCCTGGACCCCCCGCTCGTCCCGGGGACCTCCCGCCCCGCCGGGGCCGCCTGACCCTCCGCGCTGCCAGCGGCCAGCCCCCGCCGAGGGCACCGGGGACCCGGGGGCGAGCCGCGGTCTGCTCCGCGCCCCGCGCAGAAGCGCTGGAGGCTGAAAAAGGCGCGGTAGGAAAAAAAAAATTAAATATATATGTATGAAAAAAAAATATATAAAATGAAGTAACCTCTCTGGAATTGCATTTCCCAGCGCATTTGTCAGAGCTGACGAAGCGCAGAGGCCCCGAAAGAATTTATACACGGCATAAAGATGTCAAGGACTGTGCGGGGAGCGGAGCGCGGAGCGGGCTGCCCGTCGCGCCCCGGCCTCCGCGGGCGCGGAGCCGCCGCCGAGCTGCGGGGCGGGAGGCGAGGCGAGGCCGCGGTGAGGGGCGGCACGTCCAGTCTCGGCTTTGTTTCCCAGCCCCGGAACGCTCCGCACCTCCGTCCCCGCAGCGAGGGGGGACGCGGGAGGGGACGGGGACACGGCCCCGCGGGGGACACGCGTGGGGGGACGCGGCGGACACGCGTGGGGCGTGCCGGAGCCCCGGGCGCAGGCGTGGGGGGGCGGGACGGGGCTCCCCCGCGGGCCGTCGGTGAAGGACAGGCGGCGACACGCGTGGGGCGGGCCGGGGTCGGGAGGGGGGAACACACGCGTGGGGCCGTCCCCGGGGTCACTTACCGGGCGGTGCGCTCGGCGGCGGCGGCGGCGGCGGGGTGCCGGGCCCGGCGGGGGCTGTGTGCGCCCCGGCCGCCGCTCCAGGGTTTTCTTGGGAGATTTCCCCGTCTCCTCCTGACGTCAGCCCCGTCCCAGGGTGCCGCAGACGGGGGAGGGCCGGGGGCAGGGCCGGCCGCACCGGGAGACCGGCGGCACCGGCCGCCCCGCGTCCCTCACCTCCGGCGCGCCGCACGGGGCATCCCCGGCACCGGCCCCCCCCGGCCGGCCCTCGGTGCGCGGCCCCGGGCCGGCCCCCGGTGCGGTTTGGTGCTGCTGGTTACGCGGCCCCTGCCCTCTTCATTTCCTCCCGGCCGGTGCGCTTGTCCGAGGGGGCAGGGACAAGGCAAACCCACTTATTTTGTCTTATTTTTTTGGTTTCCTCCCTGAAATACGCTCCCGGTTCAGGACTTCAGCCTGGAGGTGGGTGCGCGGTGTCGAGCGCCCCGGGGGAGGCAGTAAACAGCACCCAGGGCTGAGCGAGGATGGAGCTGGGACACAGGGCTCCGGGGGCATGCTTCGGTGGCTGGCATGGTGCTGCCCACCCATCCCCAGGCCCTTCATCCACTTTAATTTTCCAGGGATGCTTCTGGACTTTCAGACACTTCATTTCTCATACCTACCCTCCCGGAAGGTCCCCTCCCAAGAGAAGAACACCCAGGTCATACAGTGACCTGAGCGAGCACCATGGTGGGGACATGCCTTGTGCTTTCCCCAGTAGAGCGGGTCACACGCACGCACGCACACACACACACACACACACACACACACACACACAGAGGCTATAGCTGTAGCTGAAAACCAAGGACAACGAATATGGAATGGATCAGAAAGATAAATAGCATAAAATCAGGAACAGTCCAGTCCCACACTTGCCATTTGTTATAGAGAGAAGAAGTAAATGGGATTCACATGTCGAGCATTAGCTGCTTGTTAGTCTGTAAGATAATATTAACTTTAGTGTTTGCTGGTTTACTCCAGTTTTCCAAAGGCAGTTCCAGGAGGCGCCCAGCCTGTAATTTAGGATGGCACATACTGTGTGAAAGAGGCTTTGGCACCAGGGCCTACCAGCACATCAAGGTGATATTAACATAATAAAACGTTTGGAGAGGGAGTAGGAGCTCATAAATTAATGCATTCTACTGTTTTAATGCTAGGAGCTAACAATGCGTTTCCTGTTCGGCTGATCGTCCCCGCTGCAGCCTAACAGCTGTTTTAAAGGTGCTGTGAAATTAAAGAGAGGGAAGATGATTGTCTTTAAATCAATGTTTAATGATGTGTTATTAGGAGAAAAGTCTTCCTCCAGCAGATGTTTACATGCTGAGGATGGAGGGGAGCTTCCCAGGCTGCCTGCCGGAGAAGCAGGGGGGGACGCCCCCGTGTCCCACCAGTCTTGCAGATGGCCCTGATGTCCCCAGCACAGGGGTACAGCCCGCTCGGCACCGGGCTTGGCTGAGCGCTGGCACTGGGAGAGGCTTTGCCCAGGTCTTTGGGTGGGTGCTGAGGAAAATCCTCCAGGATGCTGATTTTCCGCAAAGTTTTCAAGTGATTTGAGTGGTGACCATGAGCAGGTGACTACAGCAAATGTTGAGAACATCCTGCCCATGTTCTGCGCAGCTCAGGGCTGCCAGGATCCTTCCCCCGTAAAGATTAGATATGGATGCAGGAGTATCCCCCTGTGCAGGAGTCTCTGGAGGACAAAATCCTTTTTAGCGGCGGATCAGAAGAGCTCTGGAGGGGCAAACAACTGGTCAAAGACCACACAGCAAAGGAGTGGCAGGGCTGTCCCGTGGGCCTTTGGGCTGCAAGGACAGATCATATGCAAACCCCATCCCTCCTAGCCTAGGAGACCATCCTTGCTGAACCTGTTAATGTGGACTGGAAGCCTTTCCGAGCTCTTCACTTGCACAGGTCAGTCGGATTGAGACACCTCTGGCCCAGCACTAACAGCAGTCTCCAGGTACTAGAAACATAAATGTACCTTTGAGGCAAGATTTAGGAGTGAACTTCTAGATGTGGCACCTAAAATAAGGTGGAAATCGAAGCTGTGAGCGTAAATCTTTCTGTAGGTGCCTGAGTCTTGTTGTTTCCTTTGCGTTTGATCCAAAGAAGGATTAATTAGTCTCAGTGACTGTGCTTCAGCTTCCAGTTTAAAAGATGGCCATCATAAAGCTTCTCCCCCAGAGGAGACATCAGATGGATTCAGATGCCAACCCCACACAGGAACTGGTGCCCAAAAGACCCTGAGGAAGGCGGGTTGCTGGGGGTTGGGAGGGAAGGACCATCCATTGCTGGGCACCTCGTCGCCAGGTCACCCTCCTGCTGTCAACCAAAACAGCATCAAATTGTCTCCAACCCAACCCTGTTTCCAAAAGGATGGTTTCCACAGCCAGCCTCGTATTCCGCATGATGGTGGCACAAACTGTTCCTATACAAGCAGAAGAACCATTTGCAATTGCTTCTTTTAATCACCACAAATGTTCGTTAAAAGTAAGTCTCTCCGTATTTCCAAATATAGTGAAGAAATGATCCTCCAAGCTCACCCATTCCTTTATTTGCAGCTTTCCCTGTTAGTGCATCCTTGGAATAATGTTTAAGAGGCCACACTGATTCTTTGGGAGAAACGGGGATGTTTGGAACATGAGTGGATTGTAACATTTCTAAACTTCCCAGAAGAGGCAAATTATAGAAGAATAAGCTTCTTTCTGTGCACGCACATTTATTTTGGAGCCAAATGGAAAGGAGAGCACAGAAGAAAAAAAAAAAAAGACAAATTGTTTGGAAAATATTGTCCATCCCAAGACAGACCCAACCATAAGGGGGGAAGGGAGTCAATACTGAAATTTTCCCTTTCTGTTTGAGTCCAGCAGCCCTCCCATTCACTCCGCTGGGAGGTTTGTGTGAGTCAGACCTGCAAGATCATCCACGCAGGGTAGTATTTCCAACACTTCAGTCCCCTCCCTGCTTCACTCCTATTCCCTACTGAAAGAAGTGGGGAATAGGAGTGAAGTGGGGGTGTCCCCCTGCTCAGATTTATGGTAGGAGCAGCAGGATGGGACCCAGAGCCATCCATGCTCCTCCTCACCTCATCCACAGCCCGGCATCCCTGAAGATGAACTACAGCGGAGGAAAAGGCAGAACAGCTCTGCCACTTAGAAAACCTATTTGTGAGTTTATGCAGATCATTGTGAAAAGCAAAAAACATGCAGGAGCACGGAAAATTATGTATGAGGAGCTGGAGAAGTCCTCTTTCCAGCCCTGCCCAGCCTCCTGGTGGGACTCCAGCAAGTCGTATGAGGTTTATGTGCCTGCAACCAACTACCCCGACATCCCCCCAGGGCGTGGGCAGGTTAAGGCAGGAATAGGTGTTAGGGAAATGGAAGAAGCTATAAAAGAGCGGAGTTTATTGGCATTTTGATCATGCTTGTGAAAGGCTGCTGTAGCCTCACTGGATCGATAATGCCAGATCTGATTTCTTCGTGGACAAAACGAGGCATTGCTGCCTTGGCGGTTAGATGGAAACACAGAAAATACTTGTTGTGGCAAGGAAATCCCTTCGTTCCTTTTAAATCACCAAATTTATCATCATCGTCATCTTTAAGTAATAAACAAAGCGATATTTATTCGTCCCTGACTGCTAATGGTGACATTTATTCAACAACAAAAAGAGCTGCAGCAATTGTGTACGTTGGCAATTAGTGGCGTGCAGAGCGAGCGCGTGAGATACTTTGAAAGGAGATGTTGGGAAAGAGGGTTTTTTTTTGTGTGTGTGGTTGCGTTTATTCCCTGGTGACGTGCTGCTAACAAGCTGCCAACCAAGGATCACCCACAACAAACAAAAACAAACAAACAAAGTTTTGTAGAGGGTGGTAATACTTAGTTTAATTCTCTTAGGCCTTTAAAAATAATTATAGCCCTGTTTGTGACAACTGGAAAGGCCCCATTTACTCCAATAAAATGGCTTGTTATTCTTGAAGAATGACATTTGGAGTTGTTTCCTTATACAATGTAGACATTAATGGGAGTAAATCTCAATCAATGAAATATTGACGCATTTCTCATCTTTGCACTAGCAGCGTTTTTGATTCCGCAGCTTGTGGTCGGCTGTTTACTTGCCAGTTAAATCACAACACATTTAACAACTTTCTAGAGATCTGTCTGAGGACTTACTGCCAACGAACAGGATCCTGGGGATTTGGGCTTTAGTGAAAAGTTACTTAAGATCTAGACATCGAACCAAGTATCTCTATTGCAGTTTATTCCATTCATTACCGATTTGGGGGGAAAGTGATAAATGGCACATAGACCTTCAAACTAACACATACGCTTCCAGTGATCTCACGAGGTAGTCGTTACATCGGACTCCAAACACTCTGCTGTGCTTAGTATCATTCGTCTGTGCTTTGAGAGCACAGCGGTGGCTTAGCTCGTGCACTGTCTGAATGTCTTGCTGGATCTTCAAGTGCCACAGGTTAGACCTTGGCATCTGCTTGAACCAGCTTCTTAGGTCTTGGTGGAAAAAAACCAAACCATATAGATATAATATAGATACTCCAGTTGAGAAGTGTTTATCTTCAGCCTTAACAGGGACCGAGCATATATTTAAAGGTTAATTTGTGCTCGTTCATGAAGAGATGGCTGCGGGCAGAGATGTGCAGTATTCTTGGGGTTGTCACAGGATATGTAGTTTATTCCTCCCTCTTCCCCAGGGATGGGCTTTGGGCCATGGTGAGAGGCAAAAGGGGACTTTGCTCTGGCCTGTCCACTCTTAGCTCCTGACGTTAAAGAGTGGAGCGAGACTTTCTCAGAGCCAGGACTGCCTCCTCTCCAGCCCTCTGGGACCTTCTCCGTCTCGTATTATTATTGCCGTATCTATTACCATTAACAACTTCCAAAGTTGTTCTAAAACTATTTAAGTGCCTGCTGATCCATCTGAAACTCATCTCCATTCTGCGCGCAAGTCCCAGGCGTTAATCTTTATAGGTGACGGTGCTGGCCTGCCAGTGGAAATGAGATAAATACACATTATTTGGCAGAAACTATATATCGGACAGCGCTTTCTGGCAGCATGCACAGGGCTTCATACAAATGGAAACTGATGGCTTAATATTTTGTTACGTTTTTCCCACCAGAGTTATTACCTCCTAATTGCAGGGATGGATGAAACCGAAGAGAGTGTGTTCGTTCGGAGGGAGGCTGCCCTGTGTCAGCCTTGAGCTGTCACGGGGAAAGCGGGCGTCGGGGGGCTCCCACTTTCTGCCCTGGCCATGGATGAAGCTGGGGTTAAACACAGGCTGGCATGGCACTAGAGGTGGCATTTCCGAGGGAATTTGTGCTTTCTGTGGCGTTCCAGGGACATGGGAGGGTGCAACCGACTCTGCACTGATTTCTCAGTACGCATCTCATTAATCATGGACCTACCATACTAAGCTGTATTTAGATGACCTCTTTAATTGCCAAACCTATCCCCGAGGTCTGCTGAATTCAGTGAGGCAGAAAGGAGAGGCGGCTTCCAGAGGGAGCCTGAGAGCGTCCGGCCGAGCCAACGTGACAAAACATCGTTTTATACCCCTTTGCGTGCTTTACAGCAGAGCTCGGCACCGGGCTGAGGATGCTCAAGGTGGATTTGGTAGTTGCACGTGTAAAGACCTGCTGGATCTCGTTATTCTCAAAAGCTTTGCACCACACGAGCTTCCTCGGAGAGCTTCCTGTGCATAGGGTGCTCCTGCTGCCATCCCACCCCGGCTCTCCCCACGGGCCAGAGGACATCATCCTGCCAAAGATGGCCAGGCCACCGCACTTCTGCTCTCCTGAGACCTCTCTGTCTTAGGCCACAGTTTCAAAGCCAGATTGCCAGCTTTCTGGCCCATGGCAGATGCCTTGTTGATGTCTGATTTACCATGATCAGCAGCAGAAGTTCAGAGGCCCCTCTGAAGACAAAGCAGCACAGAATAAGGATTTGCACCATCATCCCTCCACCTGCTTTCAAAATCAGCAGGTCATTTTGGTGAGAGAATTTTTTTGTGCCTGTTTTAACAGTGAAGACAAAATGATGATAGACCCTTTATAGAGAACGGCTCGTCCATGCCATGGGGCAAAAGCAAGTTTTTATTTTCTGTTTTGTAAAGCTGGACGGTTCCCGGAGCAGGGACAGGCCCCCGGGAGGTACTGTCCCAGGCTGGAAACCCGCCCAGGGTCAGGAGAGGGAAGGCATTTCTGGCCACTGCAAATACGGAGCTCGATGTAAATATATTTTCTCCAAGGACATGAAAGGGCTGAGCTCTCTTCTGCTGAAACACCGCTACACTAAACCAAAGATGCTCATAGCAGTGGAAGAGTGAGAAAATGAATGAGTTTGGGTGCAAATACTCGGTGTTTAAAAAGCAGAATTGTCCATGTGTGTATATTAAAAATGCCTTTAGCATTTTTGCTCTCCCAAAGGGAACATCTACAGAAGAAGACTAACCTGGAACTCTCCCAGCGACTGGGCTGACCACAATGTAATCACCAAAACTGGGTATAAGTTTAAAATTAAACACCTGTGTGGAAAGTATTTGCAGAAGAGAAGTCCTCATTTGCCTGTGAGCAAGAGAATAAAAGCACTCATCCAGCTCAGTGAAATACTGTGAGATCTATGGGTGGGAAGTGCTAAGTGTTACAATTATTATTTACTATATATTAATATTTGTTATTCAGGAGGATTTGTGTGTGGAGAGAACTTGGAGGATCTGGGCTGGCTTTGTGTGTGCTGGGACTCTCGAGGGATTTTTTAGTGTCTACCACAATTATAGATGAGGACTGAGTGAAACCTTGTGGTTTTACTCTACAAAACGTTAAGTTCAGCAACTGCCCGTGTTTTCAGGGGAAAAAAAATAGAAATGAAAAACAATCTTTCAGGATGTATTTGAACAGTATTTCAACGCTGTGGCTGGGGCAGGCTTTTTAAAGAGGGATCACACATGACTATGAGGGAAAACTGTAGGCTTAGGCTCCTGGTCATAAAATCGAGCCCTATGCAGGAGGGTGGTAGGTATTTTAATCCTCCTCTGTCTCCCCCAGCATGCAGAGAAAATCCACCTGCACGTGCTGCTCACAGAGGTGGTTTTGCCTCTGTGTTGTTCGTAGCGGTTATGTTTGGTGTGAGGATGTACCTGGCTGGGGCTTTTCTGGCTTCACCTTTTGATTCCTGCAAAGGAGAAGAGCAGAACGCTTCCCCCTTGACTTGAGGAAGTTGAATTTTTTGTGTTTTGAAAGATGACACGTCTTTCTGGGTGAACGGCACAAATTGCCAAAAAACATTTAAGGTGTGTTTGTATAATTGCTTACTGTACGTCTCCGGATTAGCGAGTGCATTTAGATGTTTAGTTTTAAGGACTGGAGTTTATTCTGCTTCATGATTAAGTAAACACTGGAAGTTTGGATCCTCCATACCGGATAAGACCTCTGGTTCATCAGGTCTGGTGTCCTGGCAGTGACTCACAGCTGATAGTGGGAGAAGCCGTGGTGCCGGAGCGCAGCAATGGAGCCGGGATGTGTGTGCTGGGCTGCGGGGACCAACTGGGATCCTATCTTGCCCCTCCTGGGCAGCAAACCCTTTGGTTTCACATCGTTGCACCTTCTTTAGCTTTAATACACCATAAAATGTTAGAAACGCTTCTTCAAAAGAGCCTCATGGTCTTCACCGACAGCGCCTGCAGAACTGCTGCTCGTCTTTTCCCTGTCGTGGCCATGCTGGCACTCTGCCATGAGAAACCTCCTGTGGTTTCTGCTCTTACATACTGGCGTGTCCCGGCATCGCTACTCCCTGGTGTGCTGGGGTCCTCGATCACGGCTCACACAGAGAGAAATTGCTGGTATTAAAGACTGCAGGTGGGAAAAGCATTCCCCAGGTTTACTTCGGCGTTTATAACCACTCCTCCCATCGCTACAGTGCGTCTGAGCCGAGCTGCGGTTTGGTTTTTTTAAACTTCAACCCTTACGTGACATATAATAACTTTAAACTGCGTTACAAGCCAAGATTACAAGGTATAACATGAGATGAAACAGTATATGGGAAATAAGGATCCATGAAAGGTTTTGTACAAAGGAAGTAACCCACTGTACATAAACTGGGTAGTTGCTCAGGGCAAACCTTTAGGATTTGATGGATTATTATCCCGGGGATCCAGTGTTAAAGAGTGTTTATTTATTATAGCTGCCTAGTCCTCCTCCTCTCACCATGTCCCAGCCTTGGGGCTCTGAAAGGCTCAGTAATGCCACTTCTCCCAGGCTGCCTCTTCACCCATCCCCATCACTTGGGGGTTTCCACTTAAGGCTGGAGCTCAGACCTGTGCTGCTCTCCTGCTGTCTGCTCTAAATAAACAGGAGAAAGAAGGTTTAGCACTCCTGCCCTCAGGAAACCTGTGTGTGGTTGCTCTGTCCCCTCGTCCCCTGTGCCCGCGTGTCCCAGCCCTGCCACCCTGCTGCCACCACTGCCACCAAGGGTCTGCACCTGATGCTTTTCGCAAGAGCTCTGAGAGGTGATACTGTTCCACTTCTGTTACCACCTAATGCTGCTGCTGAGCATTTCCAACCCCCTAATTACAAATGTGAACGCAGTGAGTCAGATCCCGATGGATGGCTCTTCCCAGATACCTTCCTCTTTGTTGGGTGACTCTGACTCTTCCTCATCAAGGCAGGATGGGAACTCTCCCGTGAAAACAACTGGAAATCCTGTTTTGTGGAGGGGTACAGCTTCTGTGTGGTACAAAAGCTTCCTAGATTTGACTGAGGGAGTGCTTTGATGTGGAATTGAGGCCAGCCAAGGTCCCTCTCATGACAAAAGAGGCAGAAAAAGAACAAGAATATTATCCATGAGCTTGCAGTGCTCACACTCTTTTTCAGCTCTTCATTTGGATAAATTTCTTTTACATTTCTCCATTTCATGCTATTTAACTGCAAATTCAAATACAGTGCAAAATTATCCAGCTCCACTCTTTTTTTTGTTTTGTTTTGTTTTGTTTTGAAGTTCAGGTTGCATTTGTTTTGGTTGGAATTTGGGAGAAGTGACTGTGCCCTAAGGGCAAGAGGTGTGACTGGCAGAGCAGGGTACATCCCTAATCCGCTGACTGCAGTGACACTCCTGGCAGGACTGGGAACTGGGAGTCTCTTTTGTCTGACGAAAGGAACACCGTGTTAGAAGCATGTATTACTTGATAAAATATTCCTCCTGTAGAGACGGAAAGGAAATAACCTCGGAGGCCAGAGACAGAAATTACATTATCCATTACGCCTGGCAGCACATAGCCCAGGGTTTAGTCATGGGTAGTCGTAACCATCCAAACTGCTGTGCTCCCATGGCTCCCCTGGAAGGATTATTCTGCAGGCTAACACTTTTCATCCTTGGGAAATATCTCCTGATATTCAGCCTAAATCCTTCCTTTCTTAATGTCATCCCATTACTCTTAGTTATGCCCCATGCATAGTTCCTCTCCCTCCTTGAAGTTTACAGCCTCCAAATACTTGGAGGCTGTTATCATGTCCCCTTAGTCATCTCCTAGCTGAGCTACATGTGTTTGGCTCTTTTAACCTCTCCTTAGAACTCAGCCCACACTCTCCATCCCGGCCACCTCACCGTGATGCTCTGCTTTTCTCCAACCCCCTTCCCAATGCCTTCCCCGCCGCTGTTCTGCCGTGAGGGGCTCTGACCGGGATGCAGCCTTTCCCGCGGAGCTGGGCGGGCAGCGCTGTCCCCGCGGGGCATCCTTCGGGACACACCCCGGTCCCCATGTCCTGGCCACACCATCACCCTCCCACACATCATGGTGCTCTTTTCTCATCTCCTACAGCATCTTAGGATGGAGCCAAGCTTGGACCAAATTGTGTTTTCAACCTGCTTTGCCTTTCTTCTTCCAGACACTTTCTCAGCTCCAAAAGGGAGCCAGGAGCCACCTCTTTCCCCTTTCCCCGGGCAGCAGGACTTGCCGAGCTGCTGCAGAGATCCCCTCTTGCCATAGCTTTCATTTTCTCGAGTCTTTTTCTCACCTGAAGGAGAAGTTAAATCCATTGGCCTCTTTGTAGAATTATCAGTGTCAAAGCTGGTGGGTGGAGAAGGGTCCCAGGACGTCTGCATTTAGAGAAGCACCTGCCCAGCAGCAGAGCCCTCCCACAGATTGCCCACGGACTCGGCAGCCGCGGGAAGATGCTGCGAGGTGCGAGGTCCCTCTTCCCCAGCGCTCGGCTCCCATCACCCAGCGGCAGCCCTGAAACCCAAAACGCCTCCTTCCAGCCCAGGGCAAGCTGTCTGCTAATTCCTCCTGGTGTAAATTTACACCCGGAGCTGTTTTCTGACAGGAGGGCAGGCCGGGAGAGGGCTGCCCGGCCACTACAAATTAGAGCGCTGAGTGGCAGCTCTCGCAGGGATGCTGCTCCTTTCTCCTGACACGCCGGGCTGCCTCGGGCTGCAGGCTCTTGATGCTTATTGCAGTCATCGTGGTATTTTCCCCTCGGTGCACTGCAGTTAATTATTTCTGTGTTGGGCTGCAGCTATCATCTTCCCCCGACCCGCAGCGCCTGCAGCAACGACAAGAGTGAGAGCAAGCAGGTGATGGGGAGCCCTGCGCTGTGGGAGTGGGGCAGCTGGCTCCGTGCAAGCCCTTTCCCTCCAGGATGCTGTGCCAGCGCTGGACTGGAAGTCAGGGCAGTGGGATTTTTGTCTTCCTCCTTCTTCAGCACGTAAGGAGGATCCAGACGTACCTTGTCGGTGGCAGGAGGGATGTGCTGGGGCAGATAAGGACCTAAGGGCAAGGTCACATCTTGTGTCACTTGTGGATGATGCTCTCTGCCTTCCAGCAAGTGTCTCTGGAGGTGAGACCGTTGTGTCTTGCATGAAGCCAGTGAGGAGCTGGGCTGGGAGGGGAGCAGAATGGCAGTGGCCACTTCACGCTCAGCATCGCACTGGGGATGACTGCAGGGCACTGGTCTTCCTCCTGGAGGCAGAAAGTCCAACAGGATCAGGCCACGTTAGGGTCCTCTGGTCCCACCAAACCAACCTGGGAGGACTCACCGCCAGAAAGCATTTTACCCTTCAAAACATCCTTTGAATAGCATGAAACCGGCGCCTCCTTGTAATTACGGAGTTGGGGAGTTATGTTGACAATGTGAGTCATGCTGCCGTCTGCTTTGTCAAGTTGGTTGCCCACGATACGTACACACGCTCAAACACACACCTAGTGTGAAGGGCTGCTGTCACGCTTTCCTTTTCCCGATTTTAGCAAATTAATATAATTAGAAATACACACAAGTTAATTGTGAGCAGTTCACTGTTTTGGAAAGTGTAACTTTGTATAATTCTGTCTAAATTTGCTGTAACCCTGTGTATTTTGACAAACATCATGCCATCACCTTTTTTGTTTGCTTGTTTCAGGTTTATAATTTGCAGTCAAATAAACCAACAGTTATTGACAGCTATCAACTGTCTCTGTTTTATGCACCTGGACCTGACTAAATTTGGGACTTAATTTGCATTTTATCTTTTGAAAGAAAAAAATTTCAATTTATCGTGGGCAATTTTACTGACATCAGGCCGTGTTGTACAGAAAATGGTTTGCTGTTTCATGTGCCCTCTTTTTCCAAAGGTTTTGCTCAGCTGCATGTTTGTACAGCCGAATACTTACCGCTGTTCTTCCTCGTACCTATTCTTTCAATAAATACCGTTTCACTGAGATCTGACAAGCTCATACTGCTCTGGTGCAACGACTTGCCCATACATATTGTGGTGGTGTATTAAAGAGCTCCCTCATTATTTCGGTGCAGTGTGTATCTCCAGCATTTGTCAAGGCTTGTTCGATTCAAACGTGTTTGTCTTATCAGAGGGGAAAAAAACAACCAGCCCTTTAGAACTGTCACTGAGGACAATTAATAATGTTTTAAAAAAAAAAAGACCTAAAAGAATAGCGCACTGTAAGGAACGCCTGGCTCTTATGGCACCAATAAGGAAATAAGGTACTGAAGCCAATTTGGAAATGAGCTCTGTGTCCCAGGCTGAATGCATGCCCAAATCGGGAGCGTCACGTAAGGAGATGGTGGATGGCTGGAAGCATCAGGGATGCGAAAGCTCCCGGGCGCCCTCCCTCAAGGACTGACCCTGGTCCAGGCAGGGCTGAGGTCAGCCCTGTCCGTCGTCCAGGAGTGCGGATGGCTGAGAAATGTGCTCTCCTCCTCCTTCGTGCCGTTTCAGTGTAATGGAAGTATTTCACGAACGTTTAAGTCATTTGCCAGGAAAACTTAAAATCCTAGTGAGGAATCTCCAGCGGTATTCAAAAAATCCCCAAGTGCCACCAGCTCCATGACTATTTGGAACATCTACATTAAACATTTGATAGATGTAATTTTCCTTATTCAAAATTCACACCTTTAGCCAAAAGCAGCTAAAAAGCTGAATTTCGTACTTTTTGACCATTTTGTTTTTCATGCTGGCAAGTGGAACAGAGACAAGAATTTCAAGTCCTTTACCTACAAGGCTTAATATTAATCTTATATCACTAATACTAATTTCATACTGACATAGTCTCATTCACATCACTGATGCCATCGAAATTACGCAGGTGTTATCGCTGTTCCAGAAAACTTCCCTGGATCTCTGGTAAGGTGACGAGGATGTGTCAATCTTCTGCGGCGGTTTTACACCTGCAAAGCCCCCGGATTCGGTTGCTCTCCAGGGTGAGTGTGGATTGTCACTTCTTGCCTTTTTTGCCTCGGGAGCCCATCAGTAAAATGGATGTCACCATATCCCATTTCAAAATGCTCTGCGGTAGCTGCTGCTGGTGTTACAAGAGTATTCCCAGGCATCTCTCGTAATGGATTAAATTAATTTTCAGATGATAGAAGTATACAGTATTGTATTTCTCAGGATATATTTTAATTTCTTGTTGCTTTATTCGAAACCCTGCCATGACCCAGATCTATGCTGTCCCAACGAACAATATCAGCTCTAACATCAGAGATTCAGACACACGTGCGGTGCGATCTGAATAGCAGAAGGTAAGCGAGGTGACTTTACCGTTGTTACAAAAAAGCAGGTCACTGGCTTTTGTTTAGCACTTGCTTTGCTCTTGCCATCATGCAGTGCAAAACCAAGAGCTCTCCTTCCACATGAATTTGAAGCTAATCAGCATAACTCTCTACATTTTGGAGCTGCTCTGAGGAACAGAAAGCCAAAGTTCGCCTTCGCTTAAATCAGAAGATTTATGAAGATTATAAAGCTTGGCTAGCATGACTGTTGAGCGTTTGGAAGTGCAGAGCGTGGTTGAACCCCCTCAACTTGCAATCTCTTTGGTGCTTTTTACCTGCTGTGGAATTCTGTGGAAACCCTTACTTGCACTGTTCTGTGCTGCGTGGGGTCTCGCAGGGTCCCTCTGAAGACAACGGGTCCCTTTGTTTCCAAGACAGAGAGTGAAGAAGACCCCAAGGAGACAAAGAAGATCAGCCTATAAGTACCATGCTTTCTAATTCAAGAAGGACATGGCTTGAGACAAATATTGCCATAGCGTGGGACACAAGCGTGTGCATGGCTTCTTTTGAGCCTCTCTGTCTTTTCCTTCCTTAGCCTGCCGAGATTCCTGGCAGTGGGATACAGGGCTGTTTGCACTACTGATGTGGCGGTCTTCTACTCTTACTAAATGGAGCAGAGCAATTCCCATTGCTCTCAACCTGGGTTGTGTTGCCAGCGCTCAGTTCACTTGGAAAGCTTTGGTCTAATCGCACACATTCAGCACACGCTCTTTTAAGTGGTTTCCAGCACTCTCCATAGAAAGAAGGGGAAAGGATAATGATCCTGTGGAGATTTTGGAAAGAACTGAGCATAACCTTGGTGTCCAGGCTGACATTCAAGATCTTCAAGGCTATGTGTTTTGCTGCTCCTTTGTACCACTCCAAGGCAATGGACCAAGGCAAAGATAATCTAAGGCAGTTAAAATCCTCGTTTCCAAGTACATCTCCACATACAGGCCTGTCTTGTCATCGGCATTTTGCTTATTGCTCTCAGTGTGTGCAGAGATCTGTGTAAAAGCAACACCTGCTTTTTCTCCTTTTCTACCATTTCATTCCATTAGATGCATTCTTTCCCGACATGCTCTGAGACTATACATTTCCAAACCTTGACACACTTGGATTTTACTGGGTTCTTTGCACATGTCCCTGGCAATGGCCTGCAATCCTTAATTATGACCATTAGCAGCGGTTCAGTACAGCTGAACTCCAAACTTGAGCCCCGGAGCTGGTGTTCCTGCCTGAAACCATGATTTCATGACTCTTTCAAGTAGACACAGCTGCCAAGGAAGCGGGTCTGTGCTCCTCCAAGGTGAGGCTGGTCCCTGCTTGCCCATGACCACCCCTTTGGTGCCCTGCTGAGTCACCAGGTCCACAAAACCCAGGATGGATTAAAGCAAATGATACATGAGAAAAAATGGGGAGTTTCTTGATGTATTTCCCCTTGGGTCTTGGATATGACCTGGGAAAAAGTTGCCCCAGGAAGGCTGAGCACGCGTCTTGCAGGGATGTGACACAGCCCAGTTGACTGAGACCATTTCCCACCCTGCAGCATTAGGGACCAGTGCTGGATTACTCAACCTTCCCTTTTTTTAACAACCAGAAAATTTTCCAGTGTGCCCCATATGTACTGCAGTACTGGTAGGGAACACGGTGACGGTGACTATTGTATCAGAGCTCACTAAATCTTTCAGGAGTTCTGGGTATCTGGGCTTGTGCCCCCAGGATCATTTCCATCCCTGTTGCTGTTGCTGCTCTTTGGTCCTGCCACGGCTCTGCTGAAGCCTTTTTACAGTTCAGGTCCCAGTTCCCTGAGGAAATAGGTTGCAATTTCCCTTTGCTTCCTCCCGAGACTCTCCCTGCATGAGCTTTGAACTTTATAGGAAATATGAGCAACTGCCATGAAATCTCAATCTCCTTTGTCCCTGAATAGCAGCATGTATATATTGAACTGTACATCCTAGATTTTGTGTCTTTGAAGCTGTAAGATGATTTGTGCCTTCTCCTCCTAGACGTCAAGAGCAGGTCTGTCTTCCTCGGGAGATTTGAATAGCTGAGGCTGTCAGGCTCTGGTTATGGAGGATGGTCCAGGTTTTGAAGGTGCCGTTCTCAAGTTCAACAGAGCCTCGGGCCAGGCTCTGCTTCGGAGACTGAATTCCCTGTCCCACTAGACCATCTGATTACAAATAACCGTGACTGGATGTTGTATGTCGAAATCCATAATCCCCTGCAAATTGTTTAAAGTCTTGTCCATTGAACTGCAGACCATTATCAGACATAACAATTTATGGGATTCCATGTCTGTCAAATGCAAATATAATGTGTGCTGTGACATGTTTTGCTGTTAGTTTCTCTGTATTATTGGATAATATTATATAGTTCCAGGCTCATGTGAATAATAACCCCAATTAAAATGTGATCTTTGCCAAAAAGTATAAATAAGTCTATTTTAGAGAGCTTGAGTATTTCTTTGTCAAGCTATTTTATTTTTAAGTCCCCATTTTTACAAGTTACTACTTCTGTCCACGAATCTGTGAGCAGCACACTGCATCACGGGCTCTCCTTTCATTTTCCTCTAAGTGGCAAATGGGGAATAACACTTCCACGTCCAAAAATCCTTGCCTGTGCTTGTGCTGGATAACTTTGATCAGAAATTGTACAGTTGCATCATGTTGTGAAAGAGGTTTTCTATTCTTTTTTTCCTTTTTACTGAAGTTAGCTTTCCTGTATTGGGAAAGACGTCTAGTCTGTGAGAAGGCTTGTGGTGCAGATATCTTCAAGCAAGATCCACCCAAGCCAACAGCGAGTCTATGGCAGCAGAGATGGACAATGTGTTGTTGCTCCAAACGAGTTATCCTGGGCTCGGTGCTGCATTAACAGGGCCATTGCGCTTTTGGTACGCGAATGACAGGCTTTGGGAGGTGTGACACATTTTATAGAGTCATCAGCTTGCTTGGAGCAAACTCACAGATCTCAAACAAAGTACCTCATTTTTTCAGTGGAGACGTGCTAAGATGCTTAAAATAATGTTTGCAGCCATTGGGCTGTACTCAAAAGCGGTGTAGATCTTGGGGGTTTACTTGGCAGGGGATTGTGCTAAGTATAAGGATTTATTGCCTGCTTTGCACTCGGATGCTATGTTTTATTCTGCCAGTAAATAATGAGGGCAGCAGAATTGCAATTTAAATTCTTAGAGAAATTTGGTTCTTAACCTCTTACTGGATGGCTGGTCTTGGAAGAACAACTTATTCCCTTGCTTAGGCAGCTAAAAAGTGTGATAGAAACAAGCATTTCTAGTTATTTCTGTTTGAAGAGCTAGTGTACATAAACGTTTCCATGAATGGTATTCTTACCTGGAGAAAAACCCAACTGGAAGGTGAAATTAAAAAAGAAAAATGGAGCCAAACATGCTGCAAGCATAAAACAGGGTAATGCTGTAATAGGACATAGAGGAGCTCCTGTTCAACGGGAGAGAAATTGGAGTGAGTTAAAATGTGTGGTGCGCTGGCGAGGTTGTGCATGGGGGAAAGACATGAAGTCCTGCAGGATCGCATCTCAGCAGGGAAATCCCACCACCAGAGACGGGATCACTTTCCTCTCCTTAATACCCAAAACCATTCTGGTTCTGCAGATGACTTTTCTTGCTTGCTGTGGACTCCGGTAACACTTAGTTCTCCATTTGGGTTCCTGCTGGCTGGGGAGGGTATATTTTTAAACAGCATTAGTGGAAATTTTTATTCAGGGCTTTCTGAAATCCCTGGAACTGAAAGCTTGGAGTTCAGGCTTTTGCATGGTTTCCCTGGACACGTCCTCTTTTTCTGCCTGGAAATTTTATACCAGTGGAATTAGGGGATTTTACATATTTATCCAGGATTTCCAGCATCTGGTGCCTGGCTGGAGCAGTAGCCCTGCCTGCCCATCACTGATGCAGGCTCCTGGTGCTCCCACACGGCTCTGTGGCCCCAGGGCAGCTCGGTCCCTCCGGCATCACTGGATGGGCTGCGTGTGCCTGGCCACCACAATGACCTGATGCTTGCCAGGAGCAAGTGCTACACAGCACACAGTTCACTTTGGGCAGCTCCGCAGAGATAACAGCAGACATGTTGTCGTTGGGTCACAGCTCAAGCTGCTGAAGATCAGGAGCGATGCAGCTCCAAGGGAAGTAGTTTACCCGTGGGAAAGTAAGACGAGCATTGGCCACGGAACTGCCTCATGCGAAGTGACTGAGAGCACTATTAACATGGGAACGGCCGGGTTTTTTTAGTCTTGTAACTCATCATTTGTTGTAAGAGCCCACAAAGTGCTTTATCCTCAGGTAAATTCTCAAAGAGAAATGGTTTCCCCTTTCGCCTGTGGACAGTAGCTCGGTCTGAGGGAGCTAAAGTGAATCAATCAATTAGGGATAAAAGGAAAACCAGTTTCAAGAGAACTGATGATAAATTTACATTGGACTTGGCAGAAGCCTGCAATGTTGAATCCAACCGAAAATTGGCTCCATGGGTGCCGAGACATGGATCTTACTCGGCACTTTGGCTCGGTCCTCATGAACCGATTTCAGCTTCAGCCCAAGAAGCCGCAGAGGATTTCCAGTGCTTCCCCCGGCTCCACTCCTCCCGGCGCCCATCCCTTGGTCCTGCCGGAATT